>NW_004955446.1:4721651-4732797 GCF_000276665.1 Chinchilla lanigera
AAAAAAAAAAAAAAAAAAAAAAAGCACACCCCAGGAATAGAAAGGAATAAACGAGGAAGAGAAGACAACTTCTTTAAACTGATAAAAGGGCCTCAGTGAAAAACACCACAGTTAGCATACTTAATCATGAAAGACCATTTTCAACTAAGACCCGAAATAACATAAAGATCTCAGTTCTTGCCACTTCCGGTGCAACATTCTACTGTGGGAGCTAGCCGAAAT
Source organism: Chinchilla lanigera (assembly GCF_000276665.1). NCBI lineage: Eukaryota > Metazoa > Chordata > Mammalia > Rodentia > Chinchillidae > Chinchilla > Chinchilla lanigera. The sequence continues at coordinate 4,721,874 of NW_004955446.1, forward strand.
AATTAGGCAGAAAAAGGTTGAATACATAACAGCTAATAGAGCACTCACGAGAAGGGAATTATTATCAAACAAACTTTGGAAAATGGATCTCTGGAGAAAAATAGTGTACAAACTCTCAGTTCAGTGGATATAAATTATCCAAACCAAAATCTGTAATTGTAAAATTTCGAGTAACGTGCATCACAGAGACTTGAATAGAACAGTTTCCAAGGAGGAAAAAATATGATCATTTATGAAGATTCACACACCGCAATGGCATTGAGTTTAAACATAAAAAAGGTAAATTCTGAAGGGAAATTTTTTGAAACTTGAAATTGATGAAGTATGGAGGTCAAAAAGATATTTTCAAATATGAAAAGTTTTAAATATTCTTTTCATGTATTCTTTCTCAGGAATTCAGTGGGAAGATGTGTTCTATTACAAAGGGGTGGGAAGGAGTCTGATAGAAGAGAGTGGTGAAGGTTACAAATAAGACAGCTATGGTAGGCAAAATGTCTTCCACAAAATCTCTACATCTTAGTCCCAAAATGGTCTTCACTGGTATAATTAAGGTAAGGTTCCAAAATAGGGAAATTATTTTGGATTACACAGATAGGCTCAATATAATCAACACGTGGAACACACAGGGAGAACATGAGCAGTTTCTAGAGGAAAAAATAGGTCACTTGGGTGAATTTCAGTGCTTTCGCTTTAGAGAATCAAACTTTTAGGTATACCAGGCTTATTACAAACGGACTTAAAGGAAGAAAGAGAAGACAAAAAATTTTGATGCTCTCTGATTAAGGAATTCCTTAATCATTATTTCCTATAAAGCCATAAAATAAAGCCAGAGTAAAAGGGTAAAAACAACAAATGCCCAGTTAAAATTGAATTTTAGATAAAACATGAATTTTTCTTAGAATAAAAATACTTATGCTAAAAAGTGTTTCATTGTTAGAAGTAAAAATTTAATTAGATATTTGTGTAGCAACGCTAAACAATATACCCTCTGTACAATGATTTTCAACCTTAGAAGTACGTTGGAATCCCCTAGAGTGCTTATAAAAGTTCCAATATCCTCATGCATTTCTTGGGTCCTCAGTGGAGTCTAATGAATAAGTTTGACAACCATAGGCCTAAAATAGAGTAAATTTCCACTTGCCTAGTAAATAACCTCTTCTGTCAGTTTACAGCCTGAAGTGAAGAAACATAGTTTTTTTTAAAATAAACATTAACAAATACTTTACTAAAGTCACAACTGAAGAGCCCGATTTTCACTATTTCAGGGAAAATATTTCACTTTTTGATGAAAAAAAGAGAAAAACAACTTTATGAAAAGAAGATGGGAAATAAGTACAGATTTGTTTTTACTATGGGTTATTGGCATATAAATATTTTCTAAAATTGTCTGCCATTTCCCCAGATGTAATGGGTAGCAGAACATTTAATAATCCCAAAACATTTATATCAATAATAATTGTACAGTCATTTGTCAATATCTGTGAGAGATTTGCTCCTGAACCCTTCAAGATAACAAAATCAGTGGATGCTCAATTTTCCTACATAAAATGGAGTAGTATTTGTATATATCCTTCTATATACATATACTTTAAATCATCTTTGATTACTTATAATGCCTAATTCAATATAAATAGTACTGTTTAGTAAATAATCTTCTTATAGTGTCAAATCTTCTTATAGTGTACTGTTTAGATAATCTTCATATCTTCAGGTCTTCATATCTTCTTTTTTTTTTTTTTTCTTGTTTTTTGTTATTTTTGGTTTTTTTCCGGTACCGGGAACCGAACTCACGACCTTGCGCTTGCCAGGCAGGCGCTGTGCCGCTGAGCTAAATCCCCAGCCCCCTTCATATCTTCTTGTAGTGTACTGTTTAGGGAATAATTACAAGAAAAAAAAACCCTTGCTATTAACTATAAACACATGTTTTATGATATAATTTCATCACAATTTCTTGGTTTAGGACCACAAGTTGCCCCAAATTATAGATGCAGAACCCATGTCTTTAGAGGGCCAAATGTATTCCTGAGGGTTGAGTTTCACTGACTTCTGGCTCCTGATATAATTTCCACTCAAGATTGAAATAAACAATACAAAGATTAAAACTTTGTCCCACAAATTCAAAATTGTGTGCCAAAATTAATGCTATTTTGAGTCCCCAGCAGGACACTTAAGTGATTTAGGGACAGCAGGAAGTTCCAAATAAAAGATTTGATTTAGTGTAATTGATGGGAATGAAATATACTTTTTCACTGACCTTTATAAGTTTGTAGTTAGGACAAATTCCTGCAACAAAAGACAGATTAACAAGAGAAAAACAAACAAGTTCATTAACAGCAGCAATGCACATCACACAAGAGAAAAAACAATTCAAGGCAGTAGCCCAGGAGTTTGCCTTAAATAGTTTCAGCAAACAACAGTGAATTTAAGGGACAGACAAAAGTACAGGTGGCCAAAGTATAAGAAGCTAAATTTATGGGAAGAATTTATGGGAAGAAAGTCTAGCAGATTTCTCTGGTGTTGATGATAAGCAGGTGCTGTAAATAAGAATGGAAATACTGTTTTCAGGGGAGGAGGAGGAAAGAAGGATAGAAAGGCCTTTGTCTCTGTGAATTTCTCACCCACTTTAGGGAAATAGAAGACAGAGGAGTCACCTGAATTTTTATCATCCTTGGCTTAACAATGCTTTATATTTGGAGGAGAAATAGTTTGACTTCTTTCAGCATCATTTGCACAGAGTTGACATTTGAAACTGTGAGATTACCACAGCAAAAGGAAAGACTCTAAAAAAATTCTAGGTTTAAAAGACATAGCAGAGGAAAACTTTTAAAAAACAAAGTTCCTAATAGATGGGTTAGAAAGGAAAGACTTTCTGTCAGAGTCTGAAGAACAAGTAGATAGTGTCTAATGCATTTCAGAGACAAAGATGGTTGAGAAAAGGCCACAGAATGTGCCACAGGGCAGCATAGAATAGCACAGATGTGGGTCTTTGAGGTGCCCTGGCTTGTGTCCCAACTCTCCACTCATAATTGTAAAACCTTAGCACAACTTTCTTAATCTCTCAGTACCTAGTTTCTTCATTTGTAAATATTACTGACATTATAGTTAATTACTACAGTAAAATTATAGTTATTGTGAAATTTTAATGATATTATCCAACTAAAGTACTTAAAAATGATATCTGATAGTAAGCAGTCAACATCAGCTATTATTATTGGTATTGAGTAAAACTTTCCAGAAATCAGTTTCTAAAGAATAGTGTATTAATTAGGGTTTATTTCAGTGAAATGAGAGAAATGTAACCTAAGCTGGTGCAAGGAAAATAGTCATTCATCGAATAAGAGTAAGTCTATAAAAGTTTCAAGAAGGTTTGGATTTAAGTGGGTGAACAACACATTCACAGTACATTTTCATCTTTTGCCTCTATTTTTTTCCTTCTATGTTGGCCTGTTTTTTTTAGGCAGAATTTGTCTCTATAGTGGCTAAAGTGACCTCTGTGGCTGCAGGCTTAAATAAAACCAGTTTAGCAACCCTGGTGAAAACAAAACATCTCTTTCCCAATAGTTTCAGGAAACTTCTGGAACTGAGACTCAGACTTGGATCACATACCCATACCCATGGAGAGAAGCATAGAAAGGACAATGTGAGTGTCTATTGGGTACAGGATTATGAAGGCAACCTGGAGCAGAGAAATGAAAGTGCCATCACAGAAGTGTAGTTCAAAGGCAAGCAATCCATGGGGCTCCAGATTAAGCAAGGATGAAACAAGACCAGAAAGATATTAAGTAATCCCCATTGTAATAGTTCAGTTATTTAGCTTAAAAGTAGGCAATCAGGGCAGCCTAAATTAAAAGAAAATATCACATACTCACATTACAAGCTAGTTCAAGGAGCTAGTTAAGCTTAGAACTGTAAAAGAAAACATCATACCACAGCAATATATGTGCACCCATGTTTATAGCAGTGCGATTTATAATAGCTAAATTGTAGAAACAACCCAAATGCCCATTAACAGAGGAATGGATAAAAAAGATGTGGTATTTTTATATAATGGAGTATTACTCAGCTATAAAGAAAGATAAACTAGAGGCTTTTATAATTAAATGGTTGCCACTAGTGACTATACTCATGAGTGAAATAAATATGTCTCACATGTGTAAACATCATATTGTCTCCCTAGTATAAGAACCTGAAAGAGTAAATGAAATCTAAAAGGTAAAATAGATAGTGAGAAAGGGAAAAAAACTGCTCAAAAGGAAAGAATGACTAGGATGAGGGAAAGGAGAAAATAAAGAAGAAAGGGGGAAAAAAGGATATATATATGATGACCAGGATAATTGTGCTATTAATTTCTATTGTTTTCTTGAGAGGAACATTTGATATTTAATTGTTTGGTCATTCTTGCATGTCTGCATTTGTTTATCGGAGTAACTATTATGAAGATAACAGTATGTAATACAGCAACCATTGTTAATTTCTTTTTATCTCACCTGAAATTCTGTATTATTTTTATTGTTTTATGTTGTTTCATTTACATCTATGTGTTTGTTAATATGTTTTGGTTCTTTTATCTCTAAAAATAAAATTTAAAAAAAAGAACGGAGAGAAAATGTTCCTTCCTTTCCTCCCAGGAAGATGGTCCTTATGCAGAAGTATGTTGAATTAGTTGACAGCTTCTCCCTAGCCTCCAGGCTGGAGGTTAGAAATGCGGAGTAAATGATTTCCAGCTAAGTAAATTATTTTTTTTTTAAACTCTACAAAACCTCTTGAACATAAAGCCAAAGAAAGAAAACACATCAGAAATTCCAGTTCTACGGTCGCCTATTTGTGGGTATTCATCAAGAACTTTTTTCTTGTTATTTCCGATAAACACACTCCAAACTTCCTCTCTGTTCGTGAGTTCATTCTTTGACTTTGTGAGACAAAGTGCTCAGATCTATACAAAATTAAATGTTTCACTATGTGCTGATTTCTTGAAGTAGAAAATTCATGAAGGCAGCATTAAAATTATTGAAGAAAGTGGGCAATGCTCCTGGAGATTTGTAGGTAACAGGAATGGGAGTGAGAGAGAAACCTCAAGAAAGGTTAGTTTATTTTTCTTCTTGCTCCTCAGGATTGAGTTCAATTTCAAATTGAACTGAAGTAACATAACATGTGAAAAAGATGAAAAGTTCCAATACTGTGTTTGCAGTTAACCAACATATGCTAATTTTTATTGCCCCATAAAAAATTTAATTCCATCCAAAGAACACTAGTGACAGCAAATTAGGAGTTATTAATAAGCAATATATTATTATTTTACACAACTTAAAATTATATGTAATTTAATTATATATAAAAGGGACATATTTTATGATAAATATTAATATTAATAAAATTAAAGCCTGAGCATTTTTAACAGGAATTATCATCCAATTCTTAAGACACTTAACAAATAGAACTTTCTTTCCAAAAAAGAAAAATGTGACATGATGAAAAACCTGAAAGAAGACCTGAGTTCACATAAATGCTATTTTCTATTAGCAATATTTATTATTCAGTATGATTATTTTTATTATAATAATTATTAGATGGGATAGCATTAAATTACTAACTTATTTTTAAAGGATATACATTTTTTGATGTTAACTTATTATTTAATACAGTCGTTTCTCCCAGAATATTGAAGTAGCTTTCCAATAACCATTCAGAAGCTGCTGCCCCTTCTTATGGAGTTGTCTTTGCTAATGATTCAGAGCAATTTTGGATAACTTATTCATTTATTTAACATTGACGATATTACAGGTTTCAAAGAGAGCATATGTCTCTTCCATCTTTTAATGTTTTTATGGGTTCCTTTCAAACGTTGGTTGTTTAATTTTTTAATTTAAATGAAATTGGTTTGTGGAAACACTTGTTATTTATCAAAAAGGAACAAAGAGGTAGGAGAGAGGAAACAAAAAAAAAATCTGGGATTTATATGTTGTCATCCTAAAGTAAACCAAGCAAATATAATCTCTTAAAATTGTGATATTTCTATCTCTAGCTCACTCTCTAACTACAACAAAATCTATTGCTTTAGTGTGCCCTCTGTTAATATTATTTTCTTTTTGAGTCAGTGTTATGGTTTGTGTCTAGATGTCCCCCCAAAGCCTCATGCAGTCATAGGTGGACTTCGAGATTTTATGACTGATCAATGGACTAATGCTGAGGTTATGGGTGTGAGTGCTATACTCACGCTGGGACAAGTAGCTTGTTTACAATATAAGGGAGGGAAAGAGGCTTGCTCTCTGCTGCTCCTCCCTTTTTGCTCTTGCTGCATTTGCTATTTCCTGCCGCTATGAACTGTTGCCCTCTGCCACTCTGCCTTGGAGCTAGCTGAGTATGGACTGAAACCTTCACAAACTGTGAGCTGAATGAACCTTTCCTTCCCTAGTTTTGGACTTCTGGTATTTTGTCTAAGCAATGAGAGAAAAGTAACCAAGACAGTCAGGGTTTTACTATGTAGTTTAGTGAGACTTGAACTCACTTTGTAGCCCAGGCTGTCCTCAAACTTGCAGCAATCCTCCTCCCTCAGCTTCCTGAGTGCTGGGAATACAGGCATGCACCACCATGCTTGGCCTGGAGTACTTAAATTTTGTACTCTTGGGCATCAAAAACTTTTGCAAATTTATCAAAATAGCAACATTTACATTGATTAATATTATTTCACACAGTTGTATTTCCTGTAGGGAGCGACTGAAGCTGGAAATTGGTCATATGTATAGAGTCGAGGCAAGGCCCTTCTGAGAACAAAGAGCAGCTGAGGCAATCAAGCTGCTTCAATCCAGAGAAACACCTTGCCTGAGACAATCCAAGCCATTAGTTGTTGCTAGGCAAGGCTGTGACACATGAAACTAACTTTATCAAATGTTTAAATAAATACCCGTAATGTGGTTGAACAGTTTCCTTTCCTCCCATCCAGAAAGAGAGGGCTCCACTTGACCTCAGCTTTTTGTCTCTTATCTTTATTTTCCCATCTTCACACTGTCTTTCCCCCTGGGAACATTGAGAGCTGTACGGGAAGCAGCAATTTCCATTTTTTTTTAATATTCATATATCTTTGAGACAGGCTGTCACTGTGTGTATAGTCCAGATCAGCTTTGAGCTCACTATATAATACAAATTGGCCTTAAACTCACAATTCTTTTGCTTCCTGAATACTGGAGTTACAGGCATTTGCAACCATGCTGTGTCATATCCCTTAATATTATAAGTGTGTGACTTCTGTCCCTAGTTGAAGAGGTCACACGTTTTCAATCTAATGGTTCCTTTGCTGCCTTTATGATGAGCTCCACAGGAAGAGAGCCTTAGTAATTCTTTTAAAAGAAAAGTTATTCTTCAGTACTTATTCTAACAGAGTATGACAAAGTTCTAAATATATTGCATTCATGAAATTGGACATTTATCTATATAACAGCTTCATCTTTTGGACTATGCTGGATGGATCAGCATGAAAAATACTTCAGTGGAAGATGACAGGCTGATTCTTTCACTAAATACCTGTGCTACATTGGAACAAATCACTTAACGTGCCTAAACCTTAGTTTCCTTAACTGTAAAATAAAATAATCATAGAGTTTTAGCACTGGAAATCACCCTAGAAACCAAGGATATACAGAAGTTTACCTGACCTAGTCGGAGTAAACCCCAGTTCTTTGGAGGGACAAAAGTCTGATCATGTGGAGTCATCTTTTTTGTTTTAAAATTTGTTATATTACTAGTTCTGAGGCTTAAGAAAAACAAATTTTGAAAGTGATTGTGCCACATAATGAATAGAATATAATTCCATTCAAAACACTCTAGTGACAGTGAAAGAAATACCAGGAAAAAAAGAGTAATGTTAAACCTGAAACATTTTGTTTACTCAAGGGCCTTAAGCTTTAGAGTATTTGGGGTCTTCAGTGAAACTGCAGCTGTCACCAATAACAAAGAGCCACAAGACGTGGAAACAGGAAGATAGGAGCAACCCAGAAATAGCAAGTGCAAAGGTACCTGGATGCAGACACTCTGGCAATGCAAGTACAGAACTTTTACCTCTCCGGACCATTACACTACATGCCCATTAGTGTAGTCAAATATTTGAGTAGCTTTCTCATGGTAATTATACTGTTTGTAATAGTTCCCCATCAACTCAAATTCAATTCCAATTTAATAAGCATTCAGCAAAACTCAGTATTTTTACCTATCCCTGTTAATGTTTTTCTTTTTGTCATTAAATGTTTATTAGACATCTACTACAATGTTCTCATATGTACTACCTAGATACCCATCCCAAGTCTTAAGGTCACACTCCTATCAGACTCTGACTGCAGTATAAGACACTCTCCAACACTGAAAATTCAACCTTTCCTGATGGTCTGCTGATATTACAACTAGTTCCTGAGTTTTTCCAACATATGCCCTCCAGCTCTGGAAAATAAAGGACTTGGCTATCAAAGAAGCCCTCTGCCCCTCTTGGCTTTAAATTGCTGATTAATAGATATGAGCTTATTATCTCTTTCAAATAAATTAATTATGCTTGCCAAGAGCTACTCAATTTCACTGTCCTCCTTTATTTTGCCACTTTGTTCAATACCTTCTGTATATAGTACCACTCAGTAGTATCATATGTACCAGTATATGTACCAGTAGTACCACTCAGTATGGTACCACCTGTTCACCTATATTCTATCCCAGTTGTCACAGTGAGAGAAATAACTTCTTAGCAACCATTTGTCTCTCTCTCTCTTTTTTTTTTTTCCTGTACCGGGAATTGAACTCATGACCCGCGCTTGCCAGGCAGGAGCTGTGCCGCTAAGCTAAATCCCCAGCCCCGCAACCATTTGACTTTAACATGCCAGGAACTATTAAGTTCTACTTATTAGTGATAATATCCTATTGTCATCCAGCTCCAGAATGAATGACCCAGTTTGAGAGATGCATCCTTACTGTCTCTTCCTAAAACCACTTTCTAGCCTGATAAAATGTTAAAAGTCGGAGATGTACATCTTCCTCCATTTTCCTGGAAGCAGAGCCTGAGATAAGGATTGTTGTTTAAGTAGCTTCTGGTGAGTGCTGTGAGGAGCAAGGGAGAGAAACAGGATAAGGCTGGGAGAAAAAGGCTACTGAAAAATATGATTTCTGCTAGTGACTCATTTTCACCTGATCTCATAGGGAAGTTCTGGAGCTTAAATTGCACCTCAGAATTGCTCTCACCTTGAGATAAGGGTTTCGTGATCAGCCATTGGTCAATGTCTGCCCTGCTGTGGAATGGGAAGATGGAGTGAGGGTAATGGGGTGATGGGCGTGTATGTAGCCTCCCAGATAGGTAGTTCCTGTTTAACTGTGTGGCTTCCTTTTCAAAAGAGAGTAGTTGTGAACACTTGTTAGCAGGATGATTTGAGTGGCCACCAAGAGCATCAGTTACAAACAAGGTCTTAGAGATTATCTAACTTGGTGACTTTTATACTTTTTTTTCTAATCTGTACCACATACTTCTTTGAGAAGCCATTTAAAATCGTGAGTCCCCTGCAGGATTAGACCTGCACAGAATTTTGCATATAATTAAAGGGCAGACTAGTTAAGGCCCATGTAATTTATATGACTTGTCAAAAATTTATACTTTAAATTAGAGTAGAATAAAATAGACAACCAAAGTTTTAAATGCCAAAATGTTTGATGAAAATTTTGTAATATATTATGCATACTTAAGTTATTGAAGCAATAAGGTTACCAGTTACATAAATTTACAGATGTGTACATGATTCTCAAAATATTTAGTGTTTAATTATTGCTGCTTCACATTTTAAAACAATCATAAAACTACTTAGAAGGAAGATGTTGTATTAATGGAATTAGGGGAAAGGATAAATGTTAAAATTTAAGCAGTCTCAGAAGTACCTTATTTTTACCAAAAGCACAAATTATAAGGTTTTTTGCATTTGTCAAAAATACAAACCTAAAGATTATTTCCATTTTTATGACTTAGGTGTCTCTAAAGTATAAGTTAAAGTTTACAGGTTGAAGGTATTTTTAAGAATGCCTGAAAACTTTATATTCCTTGTCTTTTGCATAGTGGTGTTTTCTATACATTATGATGTAGATATTGATATAAAACAAGGAGGGTGTGGGCTTTAAAAGCTTTTTAAGTAGTTCCTATTCAATATTAGAATATTTTGATAATAAAAAGATGTTAACTAGTCTTTTTGAAATGGCATTTAGATCTTAACTTTACACTTTGGAAGTTACTAGGGACAGACCAAGAAGACAGCATAGTAAATATCTTTAAATATGTTTAGTTTTTAAATACGGTTAATATTATGGGAAAATTGACCTTTTGGAAGTATGTGTGTGTGTGTGTGTGTGTGTGTGTGTGTGTTTCTGTTACTGAGGGTTTCATCCAAGGTCTTCTCACTGACCTATATCCTCAGCTATTTATTTATGCATTTATTTATTTATTGAAGCAATTTTACTAAGTTGCTAAATGGCCCAGGCTAGGCTCCAACATGTGATCCTCCTGCCTCAGCATTCCCAGTGTGTGCTGAGATTACAGGGATGTATCACCATGTCCAGGTTTCCTATGGGAATTTAGTGTTTATGGCTTGATACTTGACCTCAGAATAACTTCTTATATTTAACAGCTAGTATAAAGTTGGATATGGTGATGATAGGAGTGTTTTCAGAATGGCGATTTGAGACCCAGGAAAATAACTCTAGTTCTGGCATAAAAAGCTTTGATTATCTGAACACAATATGTACATATACTAGTATATTTACATGCATCATATATATATGTGTATATATATGTATATATATGTATATATATATGTGTGTAAAATGTTCTCTAGCTTTACACTGGCCTGACGTTAGGTCCTTTGATTTTGCCATTGAAAATTCTAAAATTTATAATATGACAGGGTCTCTACTC
>NW_004955446.1:4732897-4733906 GCF_000276665.1 Chinchilla lanigera
CGCGTGGGCGGCGCCGCCCGGGCCCAGAGGCCTGACCCCGCGGAGAGCGCGGGCAGCGCCCGGCGGAGCCGTGGGAAAGTTTTTCCGTCCCTCAGTCCCCTCACCAGAGGGACGGAGGTCCGCGCCGTCCCCGCGTCTTCACCCTGTCTCTTTGGGGGTTCCAAGCTCCAAGCCCACCTGCCCGGTCCTCTCCCGGCTAAAATCTGCAAGTCCCAGCCACCCCTCAGTCCCTGAGACTCTTCAAAGGTGTCACCACCGCCCGGGTCTACTTCACCCTCGGATAGCTCTGTCCTGGCCGCTTACCTTCTCCGGCCTGAGGTTCTGCCCATCTACAGCCAGGATCAGCCACTAGAGACACCTCACTGTGCTCTTGGCAAATGATAGTTGGGAGGCAAGTTCGTGGCTGCAGGTACATCAAAAGGGCTCATTCAGGAAGCGGGGGGCCGCTTTATTTGGCAGAGGGTCATAAAACTGTAGATTCAGACCAATGAAAATAGATGATCAAAAGACTAAGATCTGGAATATGAAAAACATATTTCATTAGTTGGCTTGTGGAACAGGAAGGAAGGTAGGAAGAAGCCCCAAAGGATTATGTAGCTTGCTTTCTCGGCTGTTCTACGGACATTTTCATTTGGCCGGAGTGTCTGTTTAAGTCTTGTCTCCAGACTAGGACTATATGCAATGACCTCCCCCCGCCAAGAAAAATGATGCAAAGAATAACAAGGTCAGACGAAAGGGAAAACGAAGTCGGACAAAAACACCTCAAGAAAACTACAGACTAGAGAAATTTATGAATATTAATATAAAAGTCCTCTACAAAATACTGCCAAACCTAATCCAGCTACAATAGAAGGATCACACAACATGACTAAGTATAGTCTACCTCAAGAATGCAAGGTTGATGTGACAGAAAATTAACGTGATAACCCATTTCAATAGACTAAAGGGAAAAATGATCCTCTGGAATGAATAAAAAACATTTGACAGAATCCAACACCCTTTCATGAAA
>NW_004955446.1:4740076-4792965 GCF_000276665.1 Chinchilla lanigera
TTGATTATCTGAACACAATATGTACATATACTAGTATATTTACATGCATCATATATATATGTGTATATATATATATATATATATATATATATAAAGTTTTAAAATGTTCTCTAGCTTTACACTGGCCTGACGTTAGGTCCTTTGATTTTGCCATTGAAAATTCTAAAATTTATAATATGACAGGGTCTCTACTCTCTCTGGTGCATTGTGGAAATGGCCTCAAACAGAAGCTTGTCCTGCTGGAGGATGCTCTTAGGTGTGTGACCTTCACATTACCTAGTTTTGTAACAAATCTTAGACATGTGCTTGTGCTGTCCCTCAGTAGCTACTATACTTCTTCTTAATGGGCAGATAGCCACAGAACACTAGAAAGCAAAGATTAATTTTTATGCTTAGAGAAAGTCTTAATCTACACATTAACATGATCGACACTTGAGATCTGCATGGGAGATACCTATGAGACTTCTCTAAGCATGTGGAAAATTGTTGCTCCATAAGGAAGGACTATTGTGTTTGCTTCTATATTTTTTCATTTATTTTAAAGAGAATAATAATTTTTAAAAGGACAGTAGCAAAATACCAACAATATAGGCAAAAATAAAACAAACCAAAAACAGTAAGAATAATACAAGATTTCAGAAAACAAAATGATAGGAATTAACATTGGTTGTTATATTACATATTTTTATCTCCAATGAAGTTGCTCAGATTAACCGATGTAAGAATGCAAGATTGATCAAACCATTAAAGAGAATAAAAAGTAAAAATAAAACAAAAAAATACAAATGATACAGAGTTTCATGAAACAAGATGAGGCTTCTATTTTTTCTTTATACTTTGCCAGTTAAGAAAATATACATCTTTTAAATGTGTCCATTTCCTTTGAGACAGTCATACTTCTATCCCATTATCATGACTTCATACATAAAAATCAAGCCATACTGCCTTAATAGTTTTTTAAATTTTATTTTATTTTTACATATTTGCAGTACATGCATTTTATAATGACCTTGGGAAGCTGGTAGACATAATGCAATTTGTTCCTTTTTTTTACTTATTTTCCCTTCCCCTTCCTTCCTCATACTCTAGTTCTCTTTCCTCCCTTTTTATCCTTGTTGATATTGTTCATCTTGGTTCACATTTATAGCATACAATGTCCACATTCATTAAAGTTATTAGAACTTTGTACTTTGCATATCTTCATTCTACCTATTTCCCCATCCTTTCTAACTCACACCTCATCCTTGGTCCCCCGGATCCCTTCCCATCTGCAAAAGCTCCATCCCCTTGTCTTTTCTCTTTCCTTTATTTTGCCTTAGTTTGTACTTTGCCTTACTCAGATGAGAAATAACATACAGTATTTAAATTTGTGTGCCTGATTTATTTCACTCAACATTGTATTTTCTAGGTATATCAATTTTCTAGGTATATACCCTACAAATGTCTCAAATTTGTCTTTTTTTATAGCCAAGTAATATTCCATTATATACAGATACTACATTTTCCTTATACAGTCATCTGATGATGGATATAAAGCCTGTTTCCAGGATTTTGCTATTTTGAATTTTGCTGCTATAAACATTGGTATCCATGTATCGCTGTAGTATGTTGTTTTAAGCCCTTTGGGTAAGATACTTAGCAGAGGGATACATGAGTCATATGGAATTTCTAATTTCATTTTTTTGAGAAATCTCTATATGGATTTCCATAATGATTACCTTCTGATTAGCAATGTAGAAGAGTTTCTTTTTCACCAGAGCCACATCAGCATTATTCTTTTATTTCTTGATGATTTCCGTTCTTTGTTGTGTAAGGTGGGCTCTAATTGTTCCGGAACCTCTCTAATGGCTAGAGATGTTGAGCATGTTTCATATACTTGTTGGCCCTTTGTACTTCTTCCTCTGTAAGGTGTCTGTTCATTTCACTTGCTCATTTCTTGACTGATTCTTTTATTTCAGTTGGTTTAATTTTTTTGAGTCCTTTATGTATTCTAGATGTTATTCTTCTGTCTGAGGAGTAGCTGGCAAAAGTGTTTTCCAATTGTGTAGTTTGTCTTCTCACTCTCCTGATGTATTATTTTGCCATACAGAAGCTTTTTAGTCTGGAATAATCCCATTTCTTGATTTTCACTATTATTTCTTGTGCAATTGAGGTTCTTTTTAGAAAATCCTTTCCTACATCTATTTCTTAAAGTGTTTTATCTATTTTATCTTCTAGTAGATTCAACGTTTCTGTTTTAATGTTCAGATCTTTTATCCATTTGATTTTAATTTAGTACAAGGTGAGCGATATGGATCTAGTGTCAATTTTCTGTGAACAGATAACCAGTTTTCCCATAACTTGTTCAGTGGAATATCTTTCCTCCAATATATGCTTTCAGCCCTTTTGTAAAATATCAAATAGTTAAATATGTTGGAATGTTTCTGTATCCCCTATTCTATTCCAATGATACACATACCGTTCCAGTACCACGCTGTTTTTATCACTGTTGCTTTGTGGAATAGCTTGAAGTTTGGTGTTCTAAAGCCTCCCTCTTTATTCTTGTTGCCCAAAAACTGCTTTTGGCATTCTGGGTCTCTTCTGATTCAATATGAATTTTAGGACTGTTTTCTCTAGGTCTGTGAAGTACACTGTTGGTATTTTGAATCAGACTACACTGAATCGGTATAACAGTTTTGAGAGTATAGCCATTTTGACAATATTGGTTCTGCCTATCCATTTTCTGCTGTCCTCTTCTATTAATTTTTCAGAGTACTGTAGTTTTTTTGTACAGATCCTTCACTTCCTTGGTGAGGTTAATTCCTAGGTATCTTATTTTTCTTGAAACTACTATGTATGGTTTTGGTTTTGTCTTCATAGTCTCCCTGTCATCAAGTTCATTGCTGGTGTACACAAACGGTAATGATTTTATGTTGATCTTGTATCCTGCTACTTTGCTGAAGTTGGTTATTAATTCTAAGATTTTTTTGTGGAGACCTTTGGATCTTTTATATAGAGTTTCATGTCACCTTCAAGTAATGCTATTCTCTATTTTCTGTGTATATCCCTTTTACTCCTTTCTCTTCCCTGATTGCTCTGCATAGTATTTCCAGTACTATGTTGAATAGAGAAGGTAATAGTGGGTATTTTTGTCTTGTTCCTGATTTTACGGGGAATGCTTTTAGTTTTTCCCCCTTCTAATATGATGTTGTCTGTTGGTTTGTCATAAATAGCCTTTATTATATTCAGTTATGATCTTTTTATACCTATTTTCTTCGGGGTTTTTTATCATAATGGTGTTGGATTTTGTTGAAAATCTTTTCTGTATCTATTGATGTGATCATATCGTTTTTGACCTTGCTTCTACTTATGTGTTGCACTATATTTATCAACTTACATATGCTGCACCATCCTTATATCTCTGGAACAAAACATCCTTGATCGTGATGCATCATCTTATGATGTGCTGCATTGTTTTTGCTTATATCTTGTTGAGAAATTTTGCATCTGTATTCATTTAAAGAAAACCAAGAAACAAAATTCCAAAATAATATGATAGGAGGGTAACAATGGTTAACACATTGCATATCATTATCTTTAAATTAGTTACTCAAATGACAATATATCAGCATTTAATTGTTCAAACAATATTAGCATAACCTCTTTTCAATGAACTAATAGAAATTCATAGTATAACTATCTCAGTTATCTTTTGTTCAAACAATATTAGCACTAACCTATCTTTTCAATGAACTAATAGAAATCCATAGTATAACTATCTTAGTTATCTTTTATATATATTTTCCTTTTGCTTTTCTTTCCCTTATTTTCTCCATTGCCCCGACCCAGTGTCTCTATCCTTTTGAAGTTTCTTCCCATTTTACAATATCTATTACACATTTTGGATCTCATTTACTTTTTCAGATTCTCAAAGCAGGGAGACACTGTGATGTTTACACATATGCATCTAGTTTATTTCACTTATGAGTATGATCTCAAGTTACATCTATTGATTTATAAAAGTCTCCAGTTTATCCTTCTTTATGGCTGAGTAGTACTCCATTGTATAAAAAGACCATATCTGTTTTTATCCATTCCTTGGTTGATGGGCATTTGGGTTCTTTCCAAGATAGCTATTACAAATTGTGGTGCTGTAAACATGGGTGCACACATATCTCAGTGATATAATGTTTTTAATTTGTCTGGGAAGATACCTAGCAGGGGAATAGCTAGGTCAAATGGGACCTCAAGTCCTAGTTTTTTGAGGAATCTCCAAGCTAATTTCCACAGTGGTTGCACCAATCTGCACTCCAACCAGCAGTGTAAAAGGGTTGATTTTTTTCCCTGTAGACCTTCCAGCATTTGTTATTGGTGGATTTCTTGATACCAGCCATTCTTTCCAGGGTAAGATGGAATCTCAGTATTGTTTTAATTTGTATCTCTCAAAGAACCTATGATTTTGAACATTTTTTCATATTTTATTTGCTGTTGTATTTCTTCATCTGAGAATTATGTATTCATCTCAGATACCCATTTTTGGATTGGGTCTTTAAATTTGGGAAGTCTGATTTTTTTTTAGTTTTCTTTTTTTTTACATTCGCAATAGTAATCCTTTGTCAGAGGAATAGCTGGCAAACAGTTTTTCCCACATTGTGGATTGTTTCTTCACTCTGTTGGTGGTTTCTCTTGCTGTACAAAAGCTTTTAAATAAGATGAGATCCCAGTTGTTGATTCTTTGTGATGTTTCCTGTGCATTTGGGGTTTTATTCATAAAGTCTTTGCCTATATCAATGTCTTCAAGAGTTTTATTTATTCTATCTTCCAGTAAATTTAATGTTTCTATCCTAATATTTAGATCTTTGATTGATATTAAATTTAGTTTAGTGCCTGGTGAAAGATATGGGTCCAATTTTAATCTTTGGCATGTGCAAAGCCAGTTTTGTCAACACCATGCATTAAAGAGGCTATCTTTCTTCCGGTGAATGTGTTTGGCACTTTTATCAAAGATAGGAGGCTGAATATGTCTGGAATTGTTTCTGCATCTTCTAGTCTGTTCCATTGATCTTTGGGTCTGTTTTTGTTTGTTTGTTTGTTTTGTTTTGTTTTGTTTTTTACCAGTACTGTGCTGTTTTTATCTCAATAGCTATGCAGTATAATTTCAAGTCAGGGATTGTGATGCCCCCTGCCTTGCCTCTGTTACCCAGAACTGCCTTTGCTATTCTAGGTCTCTTCTGGTTTCACATGAATTTTAGGATTGTTCTCTCTAATTCTGTGAGATATGCTATAGGAATCTTGACGGGAATTGCATTAAATCTGTTTTGAAAGTACGGCCATTTTCACTATATTGGTTTTTCCTACCCAAGAGCAAGGGATGTCTTTCCATTTTTTGATATCCACTTCTATATCTTTTTTCAGAGTACTGTAGTTTCAATGTAGAGGTCTTTTACATCCTTCATTAATTTGATTTCTATGTATTTCACTTTATGGATGCTATTGTAAAAGGTGTTGCTTCACTAATTTCTGACTTGGTGAATTTGTTATTTGTGTACAGGAAGGCTATTGATTTTTGAGTGTTGACTTTGTACCTATCTATGTTACTGAACTCATTTATTAAATCTAGCAGTTTTTAGTGAAGTTTTTGAGTCTTCTATGTAGAATATCATGTTATCAGCAAATAATGATAATTTAACTTTTTCCTTTCCTACCACTATTACTTTTGTTTCTTTCTCGTCTAATTGCTCTGGTGAACGTTTCCAGGAGTATGTTGAATAAAAGTCGAGACAGTGGACATCCTTGCCTTGTTCCTGATTTTAGAATGAAAGCTTTCAGTTTTTGTCCATTTAGTATGATGTTGGCTGTTGATTTGTCATAGATGCCTTTTTTAGATTGAGATAAAAACCATCTATTCTGATTTTCTTTAGGACTTTTATCATGAATGAATGCTGGACTTTGTCAAAAGCTTTTCCTGTATCTATTGAGATGATCAGATGATTCTTGTTCTTGGCTCTGTTAATATGGTATATTACATTTATTGATTTATGTTTTTTGCACTATCCCTGTATCCCTGTGATGAATCCTTATTGCTCATGGTGTATAATCTTCTTGATGATTTGCTGCATTCTGTTTGCCAGTATCTTATTGAAGATTTTTGCATCTATATTCATTAGGGAGACTGGCCTATATTTCCCTTTCTTAATTGGTTCCTTCTCTAGTTTCAGTATCAGGGTAATGCTTGCTTGCAGGAATGAATGTGGGAATATTGCTTCCCTTTCAATATCATTAAAGAGTTTGAGAAGTAATGGTGTTAAATCTTCTCTAAACTTCTTATAGAATTCAGGAGTGAATCCATCAGGGCCTGGGCTTTTCTTTATTGGTAGGTTTTTAAGTACATCTTTGATTGGATTGATTGATATTGGTTTATTTAGGATTTTTTATAGCTTCTTGATTCAACTTTGGTAATTCATATGTATCTAGGAATCTGTCCATTTCTTTTTCATTCTCTATCTTACTAGAATGAAAGATTTTGAAGTAGGTATAGATGATCTTCTGGATTTCTATTCTATTTGATTTTACCCTTTTAATTCTTAATTGCATGGATTAGAGTCTTTTCTTTCCTTCTTTTGATAAGGTTGGCTAGAAGTTTGTCTGTTTTATTTAATCTTTCAAAGAACCAACTCTTTGAGTCATTTATCCTTTATATTTATTTTAGTCTTCAATACATTAATTTCTGCTCTGATCTTTATAATTTCCTCCCTCGTACGAGCTTTTGACTTAGCCTGTTCTTCTTTTTTAAGAAGTTTGAGGTTCAACATTAAATTGTTTAGTTGTTCTTGCTCTGTTTTCCTGATATGGGAAATCACCACTATAAATTTCCCTCTGAAGACTGCTTTTATTGTGTCCCATAAGTTCCAGTGTGTTCTATTGTCATTATCACTTAATTGTAGAAACTCTCTAATTTCTTCTTTAATTTCATCTGTGATCCATTGGTTGTTCTGGAGGGTGCTATTTAATTTCCATGTGTTTATGAAATTCTTGTGGTTTCTTTTATCATGGATTTCCAATTTCACTGCACTATGGTCTGATAATATGCATAGGATAATTTTGATTCTTTGAAATTACTTAAAAATGTTCTATGGGCTAGTATGTGGTCTCTTTTGGAGAACATCCTGTGTGCAGCTGAGAAAAATGTGTATTCTGATCTTGTTGGGTGGAACACTCTGTAGACATCTACTAAGTCCATTTATTCAAAAGTTTTATTCAGGTCTATTATTTCATTATTGATTTCTGCCTAGTTAATCTGTCTTTTTGACACAGTAGAGTATTGAAATCCCCCAATACAATTAATTGTATTTGTGCTTATTTGATTTTTCATGCCCATTAATGTTTGTTTTATATAGTTGGGTGTACTGGCATCTGCTGCATATATATTTATAATTGTTATCTCTTCTTCTTTCATTGTTCCCTTTACAAGAACGTAGTGACTTTCTTTACCTCTCTTAATCAGTCTTGGCTTGAAATTCACTTTGTCTGCAAATAGAATAGCTGCCCCTGCTTTTTTCTGGGTTCCTGTCACATGGAGCATTGTTTTCCATCCTTTAACTTTCAGTCTATGAATTTCTTTTTGAATTAAATGTGTTTCTTCTATGCAGCACATTGATGGATCTTTCTTCTTGGTCCATTCTGCAAGTGTGTGTCTTTTCATTAGTGAATTGAGGCCATTAAAATTGATGGTTATAACTGATATGTATTGACTTATGCTTGTCATTTATTTTCCTGTTGTTAACTCCCCTCTTTCCCCTCTCCCCCCATTTAATTGTTTACCTTGCTGGGTGGACTCCTTCTGTTGGGGTTTATGGCATTGTAGTCCTCATTATCTCTTTCTAAAATGTCCTACAAAGCATTTTGGAGTGATATTTTGGTGGTTATAAATCTCCTCAGATGTTCTTTGCACGGGAGTATCTTATTTCTCCATTGATTTTGAAAGATAGTTTTGTAGGGTATATCAGTCTGGGTTGAAGGTTGCTTTCCTTTAGAGCTTGAAATACTTCACTCCAAGCTTTCCTTGACTAGAGTATTTGTGCTGAGAAATCAGCTGTAATTCTGATAGGCTTTCCTTTACAGGTGATTTATTTCTTTTCCCCAATAGCTTTTAAGATTCTATTCTTGTGTTGAATTTCTGGAATCTTGAATATGATATTGTTGGTTGTAGTCTGGTTGTAGACTTTTTTGATGGTGGCTAATTGTAGTTCTATTTGCCTCACTTAGTTGTATGTCAAGTTCTTTTTCTCTACCAAGGAAGTTTTCTGCCATAATGTCTGTGAACAGTTTTCTTTTTAGTATCATTTGTGCTATCACCTGCTTCTTCATTGATTCCAATCAATCTTATGTTATTTTTCTTTGTACTATCTAGCACCTGCTGTATTGATTTCGTGTGATGCCTTACTATTTTTAAGAAATCTTTCTTTTCATGGTCACTAACTGCAAGTTTGTCTTTTATATTTGAGATCCTGTCCTCACAGTGATTTAATCTGCTGCAAATACTTTCAATGGAATTTTTGTTCTCCTGGATATCTGATTGAATCTGCCTTGTGGATTCCATTTCTTTCCTATGTTGAGCATTCATGGCTTCCATAATTTTCTTAGGCTCCTTTGTTTTTTGTTTGTATCTGCTCTAGAATCACTAAGCAAATTTTTTCATTGTATTTTCTACATCTGCTGTAGAATTGCTAAGTAGAATTTTCATTGTGGACAGCATCTCTGCCATTATCTGAGAAATTATTTCTGATTTAATTTTTTTCTACAACCTTATTCATTGCTTTGCTATTACTACTTCAGAGAGGCCAGGTGGGTGGCTTTTGGGTTTTCCCACATCACTGCTCCCTGGGTTTGCCTTTAGTGAACTGTATGTCTGGGTTTGTATCTTATTTAAGTGCCTTATCATTTCCTTTTCTTTTTTTTAAGTTTAATTCCTGGGGTGATATTTGCAAATTGCCTATGCTTTATTGCTGGTATTTAGAATGCTTCGGAAATGACTTCTAGTCAATCTCAGTCTTAGAATACCAGGAAGAACAACTTTCTAGAACAACGATGTCACTTTCTGCTATAGTGGTACCAGTGACAATAGAATAAAACACAGCTTGTGGGGCTGGGGATTTAGCTCAGTGGCACAGCGCCTGCCTGGCAAGAGTGAGCTCATGAGTTTGCTTCCCAGTACCAGAAACAAACAAACAAACAAGAAAAACCCATAGCTTGGAAAATGATAAACTGAAGTAACCATTAATTTACCTTTAACCATATAAACTAGATTTGTGGTTATACAACAAAATCTAAAAAAACCAGAAAATTATTTGCAATATACAAGTCCTTAATATGTAAATTTTGCCCTCAAGGTTTAAAATGTAAAATGAGTTGGGGAGAAAATAGAGAATTGCAAGAGGAAGAGATTAGAAGTAAGGCTGGAGGACAAAGGGGGATCATGCTACCTCTGGCAAACTGGTGCAGAAGACTGTAGAGAAAGAGAGAATAAAGTGCTAAAAAGATGAACAGAATAGTACCACAACCATAAAGAGGCTAGAGATCATGTTCACACTCATATAAACAGAAGTTCAAATGAGGAAGCAAAAAAAAAACCAAAACCAGAAAACAAACAAACAAAAAACAAAAACAAATCTATAAAAGAGAGAGGGAGAAAGAGAGAGAGAGAGAGAGAGAGAGAGAGAGAGAGAGAGAGAGAAAGAGATAGAACATACACTTCCATGTTTGTCTCTGCTGTCATTGGTAGACAGCATGTGAAAATAGAGTCTGGATCCATGTTGATTTATTCCAACAAGCCAGCAGTAGCTTTTTGGCAAAGTAGTGGATAGTCTCAGCAAGCCTGCACTTTCTGGCAGCCTGCAGCCATCAGCACATCTTCCAAAGGCCTGAACCCAGCTGAGAGCCACTAGTTGGAGCTGGCAGTGGCTCTGAGTTCTGAGCTCAGTCAATCCCTCTCCAGAATGGTCCCTGGCCAGTTGCTCTCATGTGTGGGATGATGGAGCCCCCAGCACTTACTGCCAGCTAGTGCAGTCCACATCCACTTTCCCTTTCCATTGCTGTGTCTCTCCATGGAGCACTTTGTGGTCACCTGTACTTGCTGTGTGCCTACAGGTCTAAATTGTTCCTCTCATGCCATGTGTCCCATCTCAGGGAGAAGGTGCTACCAGTTACTTCCTTCTTCATTGAAATTCCTCTCTTCACTCTCTGTGGGCTTCAATTCACACCCCAGTTCCTTCCTGGGTCAGGGGACTTATTTTCTTCCTTCTGCTCTGTCCCCACATTGCTATATTCCAGTGTCTGGATGGCAACACGTGGAGAGGTTTTCTGTGCTGCTTATTGCTCCACCATCTTGCCCACTCCTTGTTGCATCTGTATTAATTAAGGACACTGGCCTATCATTTTCTTTTTCAATTGGGTCTTTACTTGGTTTTGGAATCAATTTGTGACACTGGCTTCCACAAATGAATTTAGGAGCATTCTATCCATATTTATTTCCCAAGAAGTATTGGTGATTTAATATACTTAAAGGTTTTGTAGAATTCAGCAGTGAATCCATCAGGCCTTGGGCTTTGTTTGGTAGATTCTTTACTACTGACTCAATTTCACTGCTCGTTGTTGGGCTGTTAAACATATTTCTGTCATCTTGGGTTAGTTTGTGCAGTTTGTATGAGTCTAGGAATCTATCAATTTCTTCAAAATTTAATATGTTGGAATACAATTTTTCAAAGTTGTTATTAGCTATCTTCTGGATTTTCTCACACTGCTTACATCTGTATGATTTTTCTCCACCATGAACTTCTTTTTGTTGTCAAAAGCTATTTTCCCAAAGGAAGGACTTATCATATTTCTTACTTTTATATGTTTTCTGTCCACTGTGAATGTTTTCATGTCTTTGAAAATTACTTTTGCAAAGAAAGGCTTTTCCACATTATTTACACTAATATGGCTTCTTTCCATTGGTGATCCCTTTGGGTCTTTAAAACTCAGGTAAAGAAGGTAAGAAGACATTTCCACAGTGCTTATGGACATAGGGTGTCTCTCCTGTGTGACTCTGTTCACGTAGTTGAACATAAGAGGGAGAACTAAAGGCTTTCCCACATTGCTTACCTATATATGGTTTCTCCCCACCATGAACCATTTCATAGTATCAAAAAGAACAGTCATGAGCATAGCATTTACCACATTGCTTATATACATGTGGGCTTTCACTCATTTTAACTATTTCACGATATCAGAGAGGACTCGAATGAGTGAGGGCTTTCTCATATTGCTTAGATGCATATGGTTCTCTCTAATATGAATTTTCTTGTGGCTTTGAAGGACATTATAAGAAGTGAAAACTTTCTGACATTGTATACAGATATAAGCCTTCTCTCCAGTGTGAATCCTTTCATATTGTGGAAATGTTCCAGAACAAATAAAAGCTTCCCCACGTTGGTCACCTACAGAAGACTTCTCTCCATGGTAAACCCATTTATGGTATTGAAGAGTACTGTGATCAGTAAAGGCTTTCTCACCATCCTTACACACACAAGGTTTCTCTCCACTGTGAATTCTTTCATGTCTTTGAAAGGAATTGAAATGGCCAGTGGCTTTCCCACAATGCTCACATAGATAGGGTTTCTCTCCAGTGTAAATTCTATCATGTTTTTGAAGGGAACTGGATCTTGCATATGTTTTTCCACATTGTTTACATACATGGTTTTCCACTATGGATTTATTCATGTTTGCAAAGAGAAGTGGAGTAAGGAAAGCCATTCCCACCTTGCTTAGATTCATAAGATTTTTTTCCAGTTTGAGTCTTTTCATGTTTCTGAATGCCTTGGGGGGAACTGAAGGCTTCCCATTTTCTCTATATTTGTAAGCCTTTTCTCCATATTCCTAATTTTAATAAGGTTTGCACACAGTGTGAGCTCTGAGGGGCACATTTAAGGAAGAGTGATTAATGAGGACCTCTCCACATAAACAACTTTCACAGGGTGATATTCCAGGGGGAGTTTTTTTCTTTAAAACATGCCCTGAAGTCCAGTTGAAGATTTCTCCACATTGAGTACCTCTTTTATATTCACAGAATTTGTCCACAGTGTAAGTCTTTAGAGTTCTCCTGGAGTGCTTGCCTCCATCTTCAAAGTTTGGATCTTCACATTTTTCTCCTATTGCAACCTGGTCCTCAGGGTTTCCTGGAGTACATCTCTCTCTGTTGGGAATAAACTAGCAGAGCCCACTCTTCTGGGTAAATTTCACAGCCACATCCACAAAGGCCACTGACTCCAATCCCAGGTTCTGGGTGTCCTTGTGTCCTACCTAAGGGTCTTGCAGCCCTCAGAGTTCACAGAAGAACTGAGGCCGAGAAACCTTGTCCTCTCAGCCCTGGCCCCTGATCCAAAACATGGTGGTGCCCTCCCTTAGTACTGAGCTAAACAGGAGTTTTTAAAAAGTAACATTTATCAAAAGGACATATGTAATGCCTAACATATGTATTCAATATACATATACAATATACATATCCATTAAAGAAAATTGTTTTTCCAACATAAGAAGGCAACTTAAATGATTTAATTTACCTTTTTAAAATTGTAGTTTTTTTGCACTTGGGGCCAGGTATATACTTCAGTGAGCATTAACTTACAGTCAGATCTTTATCATATTCCTTTGTCTCTTAATTCCTATCATCTTTGCTTCCTTCTGGCAAAATTTTCTATTTGATTTCTTTTAACACTGTGTGTCTTTGTTCTCCTTGAGTACTCATTGGGCTCTTTCTCATATGCAGTGATAATGCAAAAATGAAAAGTTCCAGTAATAGGGATTCATTAGAATCTTCAAGCATTAATAAGGAAATTTCTCATTTGTAAGCCCTTCGAAAGCCCTAAGAACACTTATAAACAATTTGAAACTAGAAAATGCTTATCGGTCAGTTTCTAAAAATTTATTGGAAGCCAAGTTGTTTTTGCCTTGAGTATCTAGGACAAGGTCACTGCTTCTCAAGATTTTGGCTGGGCCCCCAAGAAGTGTACACATTCAGGGAGCTGATGCACAAAATAACTTGACCTTCCCTGAGATAATATAGACAACTCCTCCTTTGTTCCCCATGTACCCACAAAGCATGATATTTTGTTGAAGACTAGATGTTCTTCCTGTTCCAGATCTTACCTTCCACTTAAAATTCACTGTGAACAGCATCTTATTCTGATTGTGTAAGTAAACACCCTCCAGTCGTGGGCAGTCCTTTCTCCCATCAAGAGAGCGGGCTTCCCCTGACCTCAGTTTTCTGCATCTTGACTCTTGTTTTTATTTCTTCATCCCTGCCATCCTTCCTCTGGAATTTCAAGAGCTGTGATGGACGCAGCAAAAATTGAATTCCAACTTAGGAGCCATTTAGTAATAAAAACTCAAGCTCTGAAGATTAATTTATAATTATTTTGATAAAAAAACTTTCAAATGGAGAAACAAAACCAGTAATTACACATCTTAGTGGTAAAGACTTGATTACTTTCAGCATAAAATAACTAACTATACACTAAATATAAGCAAGCATATTTTAATTTTATGACAATTGGTTTATAATCCTGAGCATTTAAAGATGTTGATAACAAAGATGGTAAATAATTTGTAACAAATACTTAGGAATGAATAACTGATAATTTATAATTATTAGATGTTTTGGAGTAATATTAGCCTGATTAAAAAGAAGTATGTGAGAACTCCAGGCCTCCTCCTCCAAAGTTTGTTAACAGATAGAATATTACAGTGAAGGCAAGACTTATATCAAAATATCACACAGATACAAACAGACAGGAAAAGTGACTAACTGTGGGGAACCACTCAGACTGCTATAAAATTCAGGGGCATCTGACATCACATGAGGATATGACCTCGCTTGTCTAGCACAGACACACAGTGGGATAGTTATGTAATGATGAGTTAGTACAGGTAAACATGCATATGTTGGTTACGGCACTACACAAGAATGTTAATAAGAGATGACAACCTGTATAAAAATTATACAATAAAAACACAGGTGGTTCTCACTCTGGCTCTCTACTCTTCTTCATGCTGTCTGCTATAGTTGCTGATGTCTTGCACATATGCGTTCTTTAACCTTGGGACCTCACTTGCAATAATCTCCCTTGGGCCTCTCGAATAGGCAAACACTAATTTGTGTTGTGAATTCAGTGACATCCATGTTCTTTGTTCTTTCAAGCACTGTGCAAGAAAGATTCACTCAAAGCAGATGAAATAATATTCTAGTTCCTTTACCCTTCTTATAATATCAAACAACAGATACCTATAAAAATATCTAGACATGAGACCTGATGGAATCTTTAGGCTTATGATCAGGCTACTCTCAACAGCATAGCCTCCTGGAATCACTATATTCTTGTTCCTTATCGTGCAGGTAATTGTGTAGTGTTTTTTGGCAATATCTTGAACACCATTGCCAACATCAATGAAGTGTTATTTATAACATACATATTTTAATTGTCAAACCTGTTAGTGTTGATCAATGGTGTACCTAGTAATTCTGGTTGGTTTTTCAAGTACTAAGTACAATATTTCTGGTATATGGATTCCTCACTAATTATTACAACCATTAATCAATTTCTCTAGAGTGTGGTTTAAAACTAAAACTAATTGTTACAGCTTGAATGTGTCTCCCAAATTTCAAGTGTTGGAAATTTAATCCCCAAAGTCTCATCTGAATGGAATTTGTAAAGGGAGACCTTTGAGAGGTAATTAGGTCATAAGGTCCCTGCCCTCATAAACGAGTAATGTATTTATGGAGTAAGAGATTGATATAGAAGTGGCTTGTTATAAAAGCAAGTTCTCTTTGGCGTGATTGTTCTCTCTTGCCATGTGATACCCTCTGCTGTTATGACTCAACAGGCAGACCATCACCTGATGCTGAACAGATGCCGGAACCATGCTGCCCAACCTCCAGAACCATGAACTAATACATCTTTATTCTTTATAAATTACCCAGGGTGTGGTATTGTTATCAGATGGGGTAGGTTCCGGGAGTGTTTTCCAGGTTCTTATTTGTCCTGATCAATGAATTGGTCATTAAATTGGTGGATGTGAAAGATTGCCATTGATTTTAGGGAAGAAATAAGAAAAACAAGAGGGAAGAAGTGCCAAAGTAGTGCTCAGGAAGAAAAGGGTGTTTTGAAAAAAAAAAAAAAACAAAAAAAAAAACGTCCTAATAGCAGAACCAAACACTGCAAGAACAAGAGGCCAGTGGCCCCAAAGTCAATTGCTGCTGTCCTTTTATAGTCTCTTCAATAATTGATCCAGGTGGTCCCACTGATACTGTATTAGAAGAACGATATCAGTCAGGTGTCAGGTTCAGCATGTTATATCACAAGATTGGTACCTGGTGCAGTGCTCAGCTAGAGCCTATGTTGGGCTCAGGTGCTGCTGCTCTGAATCTGTGGTTAATAAATCTCCCAAACTGGCAGATCATGCACAACTGCTTCAGCCAAATAGCTATGCTCTGGCCTCCTACTACAGTACAAGTTATAACAACATGAAAGACCAACTTTTGTTACCCTCTACACTTCACCTCTAAAATCTCTCAAAGATGAAAGTTACTTCTTTTCTATCACAATCAACATTTTCTCTCTGGAAGTCTACAGTAGCTTCCTAACTGGTATTTTTAGTTCTAGTCTATCCAGTTTATTCTCCATATTGTTGCCAAAGTGCCATTTAAAAACATAAATCCAACCAAATTTACCCAATTGCATAAACTCTTCAATATATTCTCACTAACTTAGGGATAAAAAATAAGATCTACTCTAGCCAGTGAACTGCCACATGACCTAACCTCTTAAAACTAGCTAGCCTTATCTTTTGCTCTCTTTGGAGTTTTTATTGAATTAATAAGTAATGGTCCAGCTCCAGAACTTCTGCAGAACTTCTTTTCTTTCTCTATAATACTTTCAGTCTCCCATTGGTCAGATTGCCTTCTGTTTTATTTTATCAGGTATATCTCAATCATCACTTCCTCAGAGAAGCCTCCCTGAGCTCCCATACTTGTCAAACTTTCTAATATGTTCCCTCCTACTACCTCGAACCTATCTGATAGTGCAATTATTACTTCAGTTTTTTCGTTGTATGATTATTTGTGTCCTCCACTGTGCTGAAATCTCTATGAAGTTAGAAATCACTCTTGTTCTATTTACCAGTGGATTCTTCAAATATAGTGCAATATTTGACACATAGTGGCTATCCATCTGCCCCACAATAAAACAGGATCTGCCTACCTCAGAGGCTAAGCACACGCCCCTTGCTACATCACTCCATCTACCCATCCCACCACAGGGCAGACACTAATCAATGGCTGATAGCCATGTGGGACATAAGACTTAAATCCTTATCTCAAGGTGAGAGCAATTCTGAGGTGCAATCTAAGCTCCAGTACTTCCCTATGAGATCAGGTGAAAGTGAGTCACTAGCAGAAATCATATTTTTCAGTAGCCTTTTTCTCCCAGCCTTATCCTGTTTCTCTCCCTTGCTCCTCACAGCACTCACCAGAAACTACTTAAACAACAATCCTTATCTCAGGCTCTGCTTCCAGGAAAATGGAGGAAGATGTACATCTCCGACTTTTAACATTTTATCAGGCTAGAAAGTGGTTTTAGGAAGAGATATTAAGGATGCATCTCTCAAACTGGCTCATTCATTCTGGATTGTTCAGGAGCTGGATGACAATAAGGATATTATCACTAATAAGTAAAATTTAATAGTTCCTGGCATGTTAAAGTCAAATGGTTGCTAAAAAGTTATTTCTCTCACTGTGACAACTGGAATAGAATATAGGTGAACAAGAATCCACTGAGTGGCACCATATACAGAAAGTATTGAACAACATGACAAAATAAAGGAGGACAGTGAAACTGAGTAGCTCTTGGCAAGCATAATTAATTTATTTGAAAGAGATAATAAGCTCATATCTATTAATCAGCAATTTAAAGCCAAGAGGGGCAGAGGGGCTCTTTGAGAGCCAAGTCCCTTATGTCCTAGAGCTGGAGGGATCCACAAAATATTTTCTGAAACAGAACTTCAGAAAAGGTTGAATTTTCAATGTTGGCAAGCATCTTACACTACAGCCAGAGTCCTTATAGTGATGTGGCCTTTAGACTTAGGCTAGGGTGTCCAGGTGTTACATATGAGAATCTTTTAGAATCTTGAACTCTTGGATCTAAATCTGTATGTTTGGTTCAGTGTCTTCATTGAAAGGTAAAGGCTCACTTCATCCCTATTATCAAATTGTCCCTTTTCCAGACTTATTTTCCTCCATTCTTGATTATGCATCATCAGAATCCATTCCTATGCTGGCTCTTTTAATTCCGGCTGTATATAATACCCATGAGCTGTAGCAATTCTGACACATAATTCTTCTCCTCTGTTCAGCACACCCAGCACTACCATAATCAGGACATGGTGAAATTTGGTTTTCTGGTGGCCAGAATGGAAAGCGGAACACATTCTGATGAAGGTAGACATTGTTCTGTAAGGTTCCTGCTCTATCTGAAGCCTCTTTATACTCTCAAGCCCAAACAGGAGATGGGACTGTTTCATTCATTAATCCTTTCTGTAAGATTTGGCAGAAACTGGGTCCAAACAAGCGAAGGTATATTTGGATAGAATAAGGTTTACATTGAAAAGCAAATGAATCTTAGAGATACAATGTTTTTTACTGCAGTTAATTCTGTTAGTGCTCACCCCAATTTTCTGCAGGGACTAGATGCAGAGTTGATTTGTATTGGCTCACAGCTACTTTCTTTTACAGAGACTTTCTCTGAGATAAAAGGAAACCAAGCATCTGGGCATTTTTTTCCAGGTTCAGCCAATAATTGACTAGTTTAAAGAGATCAAGGAGCCACCCTCATTTTAGGTGTGAACAATATTGTAGTGAAATTTGGGCTCCAAATGATTCTTGAATAATCAGGATAAAGCTAGCCTCTAGGAGAAACCATGTCTTTGCTTAGCATTGTTTCCCATAAACTGTTCTGCCTCCTGTATTCATCTTTTTTGACATCACTACTAGAATATGAGGTGATAAAAGTATGAATAAAAGTATGATGAACGTTTAAATTTTAAAATTTATTACAATAAAAATGTATCATCATTAATGCCCCTCCAAATGCCCCCATTTAGAACACTTATATTTATTAACATCATCATTTAGAACACTCATTCTTACCAATTTCTAAAGCAGTTCTGAAAGTCCTCTCTGTGTCTTTATGACATGGGGTAAAAAACATATGGTGAATGGTGCTGCCAAGAGTGACCCAGTGAAAAAGTGTAATAAAAACATTATGGTGTGTTTCTCATCCACCTCATTCCCTGCATCTGATGCCCCGTGACACCTGTCCCTTCCCAAATGCCAAAATGATTATAAAAAAGTAAATGTTTGAGTCCATTCAGGACTTTGAAGCAGCTACAACAACCCAACTAAAGACACTCATGAAAGAGAACCTCCAGAACTGCCTCAGTAAGTAGCAAGAATAGGATCAGTGTGTTCATAAATCACTTTAGGAAGGGGATCAGAGGAATAGGGGGGGGTAAGAGTAGAAAGAAGGAGAAAGGAGATAGAAATGATCAAATGACCAAGATTCCTAAAATAAAGGAAGTTATTTTGTGTTGCAAACATATACCAATAAAAAAATCACTTGAATAGAAATCCCTGTCTCTTGCTTCCATAAAAATGAACCAAAGGTGTAGTTATTTCTGGTTTTAGCATTCAATGAATCCATGATTATAATATGTAGAATAAAGGCATAGTGAGGACTAGGTGAAGACAAAGAAGTTCAAAAGAGACAGGGCATTTGTTCTGAACATCAGTGCTGTTCAGAAGACAGCTTAGTCAGGGTTGTGCAACATTTAATAACAAGTATGTTACAAGAAGTTGAAAAGTTGTTTTAAAATTAAATGGTATGGGCTGAACAGTTTCTGTGTGCAGAGATAGGAGGAACTTCTGAGTCATGTTTATTGGCCGCAGTTCAGATTCCTAAATCTCAAACTATTATGGTCAAACAAATCACCTGGGAATAAAAAATAAGAACCTATAGATTCAACGGGTTGTAGAGGTGTAGCTAATCCTTGCACCCTGGGAGTTTGAGTCGGTGGATTGTAAGTTTGAGCCTAGCCTAGGCAACTTAGTGAGACTCTTCTAAAAACAGAAAAGGGTTGGAGATACCTCCTTGCAAAGACTCTAGGTTTAATCCCCGGTTTTAAAAAAAAAAAACAAAAAAACAGATTTGTTTTAGTCATTCCTAAGACATTTCCAGTTGATATCTATGCTGCTGATGCATAGCTCACAATTTGAGTGGTGAGGCTCTAGACCCCAAGGTGTAACAGGCACAAAATGTAACACATTTGTGTCAAATTTTCTAGCAGCCATATTAAAAGAGTAAAAAAGAGGGAAATTAATTATATATTTTGTGTAACATAGAAGACCACAATCTTAAATTTTAATGTGCAATTAATATAAACATTATTAATAAAATAGTTTAAATTTTTTCTTGTACCGAGTCTTTAAAATCCAGTTATACTCAAAGGTAATCCCAATTCAGATGTTAAATTTCTATTTTTTTGTTTTTGTTTTTTTCCAGTACTGGGAATGGAACTCATGACCTTGTGCTTGCCAGGTGGGCACTGTGCTGCTGAGCTAAATCCCCAGACCATTTATATATATATTCATATAACATGTAACATATTCATATATATATTCATATAACATATATATTCATATATATAATATATATATATTCATACTACTTACAGTTGAAAGCATATTCTAGTACTCCAGTTAGTTCCATGATTTGTTTTCCAACTACTGACTCCATTTATGAATTTTTAAAATGTATATTAATTAAAATTAAATAAAATTTAAGATTCAAGTTCTTAGTTACATGTACTAATCAATTTCTGTAGTTCCCAAGAACCACACATGGCCAGTAGATACCGTGTTCAAAAGAGTAGCTCTACATCATGTGAGAACAAGAAAAATTCTTGGAACATGAGGAAAATGGAAGTAGGAAGTGGCTTGAAGAAATGAAGAATATAAGGGACTGAGAGGAAAAATGATGGCACGGTGAATGCTAGCAGCTCAGCTTCTGTAGGACAAAAGAAGTGTCTAAAGTCTGGAAAACAATAGTTTAGAGAGGAACTGTAGTTAGTGGAGAATACATGGGAATCACAAGGGAACTGACAGAGGCGAAGAAAATAAGATTAAATGATACAGAAGAAATAGATTGTGCAGAGAAGAGACCATGCAGCAGCGTCACGGTTTCAGCACTACTCAGCCACCGGCCACAACATAACATGAAACTAACAACTTTTCTGCTCATGGAGAACCAGAAAGCTGCACCGGGCCCAGGAGAATCATTGGAGACAGTTGGAAGAACGTGAGACATTGCTTCTTGCCCTCCAGAGGCAACAGTTGATGAGTGACTGTTACAAGTATTCACAGAGACAGTCCAGCAGAACAGGAGCTTATGGAGATGCCTTTGTAAGAAAAGGCTAGGTGTTATAACCTGGGTCCTACAATAACCTTTTTGCTGCTTCACGCTGCCAAGTTTCCAGAGTGGATGACAGAAGGACAGTCGTGGGAGATGGCCAGCAGTTGTACAGCAGAGTGGGGTAGAATCTCATTGAGAGCCAGATTTTATAGGTTTGGTCTTGTGGTCAGAAGCCAGGTTCTGCTTGAGTTACACAAGATTGGAAGCTCACATTGGTGCCGTGTTCACACTGCAAGCAGAGCTGTACACCCAGCACCATTCTGGGGGAAGACTGCCACCTTAGCCTT
Source organism: Chinchilla lanigera (assembly GCF_000276665.1). NCBI lineage: Eukaryota > Metazoa > Chordata > Mammalia > Rodentia > Chinchillidae > Chinchilla > Chinchilla lanigera. The sequence continues at coordinate 4,760,901 of NW_004955446.1, forward strand.
CCAGTGTGAACAAAGATGCACTGCTCCTTAACTTGAGCCTAAGAAAAGGAGATGCATGTCCAAAATAATAGAAAACTTTCTTTAATATGCTTTGTTTGATTGTATTTTTTCATGTTTTATTTTACTTTTTAAAAGTTTTGATCTGTTTTACTTTGTGCTGTTTTCCTCCTACTGTACATTTCCCCCCACACTTTTATTCCATTATTTTATGCTTTTTCCTTTATAAGCATGTCTGTGTATGTATGCATTGCTTACCCTTGACTTTTTTCTCCTAATATAGTTTATAAAGCTTAAGAGAATTCCCCCTTGTCCATCTGTATACCTCCTATTTTTACCCGTACTTCTTTGACTGAGCTTTGTCTTATGTTTTATTCATTCTCAACTTTACTTTTCTTTCATCCCGACCTTTTCAATTATCTCCCTTAAACTCTTCTCTAATATTTATATTAATCATAGAATCTTTTCTCATCCTCATTTCCAAATGCCAATTGTTGTACCCAATTTTCCCTGTTGTTCCTTTCTAAATATAAAACAACATATCCTTAACATCAGTAGGATCCTTTGTTCCCTCCTATTTCCTCCCATATCACAGAGCAGAGGACTAAAAAAAACTTCTTTTCCCCTTTTTTCTCTTTTTCTCTTCTCTTTTACCCCCTGGCATTACCCAGTCCTCAACTCCCTGGACTTTAGACAACTAATTGCATAAAATTACTGTTGAATGCTGTTTTTCACCAGTAGGAGAGACACAGCCATCACATTTAGTGCACATTAATTGTAGGTCAAGACTTGGGTTGTCTATACTATAGCTTGGGTTGTTCATACTGTAGCTGTGGAATCCCTCTCTAGGCTAAAGGGAGACCTAAAACAGGGTCTTATGGTATGTTATTTCTCAGCTAGCCCTGATTGATACCACTGTAATGGATTAACCTATTACTGTTATAGTTGAATTGATTACATAGGAATAATATGGACTCAATAGACAAATTAATGCCAGTGAATTTGTCTGGTGACTCTACTATCACACTCATGGAGAGAGACAGCAAGAGTTCCTAGTCCAAGAATTTGGACCGGATCAGACTCTGCAAGACTGTCAAAATTGGGAACAAGAGGTCTTGAGTCTGAGTTAACCTCTGTGTTGCAATGGAGGGATTAGAGGAGTTACTGGGGTGTGAGCACTCAGTCTTTGTAGCAAAGAAGCCACTTGGGAATCATATATGCAATGTCTCATTGGACTATCCAGTCTGTGTTCCCATTGGACATCTTATTGGGTTAAGTTTCTATATATTTCTTGATTTATTTAGTAACATAGTGTTATTGTATGTTCTTTTATGGTTTCATGTGTTTATTAGGTTATTACCCTTGTATATTTGTTCTTTCATTGGCTCTGATTTAACAGGTATCTAGGTTCTCTACCTCTTGGAAGAACACATCTGGGACATGAGAAACAGATTTTTATCTTCTACTGATGGAAATGCAACTAGTTCCCAGCCCATCCCATTTCCGTAATATCTCTCAATGTTACTGGCCTCAACTCTGTAATCAAAAGGCACAGCCTGGGAAACTGGATCAAACAACAGAATGCAACAGATTTCAAAAAACACATCTAATCCAAAAAGGTATTCATACACTAAAAATTAAAGGATGGAAAGCAACATTTCATGCACTGGGACACTGAAAACAAGTGGGAGTAGCAGTTCTAACTCCAGACACAGTAAACTTCAAGTTAAAATTGAGTAGAAGAGACAAAGACGGTCACTACATGCTAGTTAAAGGAATAACTCAACAAGAACAGATAACATTGATAAAGACATACACCAAATACTGGAGCACCTACCTTCATAAAACAGAAACTGATTAAATTAAAACATTAAATAAACATTAACATAATCATAAGGGATTTTAATACCCTACTTTCACAGAGAGATAATCAACTAAACAAACAAACAAACAAAAAACAATAAAGAAACTTCAGAGCTGAACCACACTCTTGAACATATGGACTTAATGAATATATATGTATTTCATAACACAGTATACATTTTTTTTCAGCAACACATATTACTTTTTCCAAAATAGGTCACATACTAGTCCACAAGCTTGCTGCAGTAAATATAAAGGAATTGAAATCACACTATGCATGCTATCAGACTATTGTGCAATGAAAATAGAAGTTAATGACAGAAGAAATTTTGGAAAAGACAAAACCTCCTGTAAAATTAATAACACACTCCTAAACAAACAACGAATCACAAAAAAAATCATAGAAGAAATTTTTAAAATTCTACAAGTTAATGACAATGATTGTACAACTCAACCAAACTTCTAGGCCTCTATGAAAGCAGTCCTCAGATGAAAATTCATTGTAATCAATGGTCACATTTGGAAAACAGAGCAAGCCCAAATAAATAACCTTATGAGAAATCTTAAGATATTTGAGAAACAACAAATAACCAGCAGCAAACTGAAATTAAAGATGGAAATTTTAAAAATGAGAGCAGGAATCAATGAAATTGAGACTATAAAAACTGTAAAAAAAAAAAAAAAGCAATGCATTGAAGAGCTGGGTCTTCAAAAAAATAAATAAAATAAATAAGTTCTTAGCAAGACTCACCAACACAAAGAGATGAAAGACTCACATTGAAGCAATTAAAAGTGAAAAAGGTGAAATCACAACAGACTATGTTGAAATCCAGAAAATAGTAATGGCTTTGAAAAATTATTATTTCAACAGGCTAGCACAGTTTGAAAAAATAGACAGATTTCTAGATACATAAAAATCATCAAAACTAACCCATAAATATGCTTAACAACCCAACAAGCAATAAAATTGATTCAGTAATAAAGAATCTGCCAACTAAGAAAATCCCAGGACCTGATGGATTTACTGCCAAATTCTACAAAACTTTTGAGGATGTTAATCATCAGTACTCCTCAAACTTTTTGAAGAAATTAAAAGGAACGCCATGTTCCCAAATTCATTTATGGAAACAAATGTCACCATTATTCTCAAACTGGAGAAAGACCCAACTAAAAAAGAGAACTATAGGTCAATCTCTTTAATGAACATAAAAGCAAAAATCCTCAACAAGACATAAAAAAATACAATGTGGCAAATCATAAAAAAGATGATACATCATGATCAAGTATGTTTTGTCCCTGAGATTCAAGGATAGTTCAATATATGTAAGTCAATAAATATAATACTTCACATAAACAAGAGCAAGTTCTAAAACCACAGATCGTAACAATGGATGCAGAAAAAGCTTTCAACAAAATCCAATACCCTTTATGATAAAAACCCTTAAGAAAATAGGTATACCAGGATCATACCTGAATATAGTACAGGCTATTTACAACAAACCAACAGCCAATATCACATTAAATCGGAAAAACTAAAAGCATTTCCCCTAATCAAGAATAAAACAGCAATGTTCACTATCACTTCTATTCAATATACTACTTGAAACATTAGCCAGAGCAATTAGGCCAGAGAAAGAAACAAAAGAGATACATATAGGAAAGGAGGAACTCAAATTTTCATTATTTACAGATGACAGGATACTCTACATAGAACACCCAAGAACTACACCAAGAAACTCAGAATTAATATCCAACTTCAGCAAAGTAGTGAGTTACAAGATCAACATTCAAACATCACTAGCATTGGTGTACACCAACAATAAAATTGATGAGAAGAAAGTTATTAAAACGAAATGATTCACAACAGACTGAAGAAAAACGAAATATCTAGGAATTAAGAAAGTGAAAGACCTCTACAAAACAATGACAGCACGTTGAAGAAGGAGGTTAAAGAGGGCATCAGAAAAGGGAACGATGTCCCCTGCTCTTTGATCTGCAATATTGTCAAAATGGCCATGCTTCCAAAACTGTTATACTGATTCAATGTAGTCCCAATTAAAATGCCAACAGCATCCTTAAATTCATGCGGAGCCAAATGGTACCCTGAAGAGCAAAAGTAATTTTGGTAATAAAAGCAATGCAGGTGGCATAGCAATATATCACTTCAAGCTACACCACAAAGCAATATTGATAAAAATGGCATGGTACTTCAACAAAAACAGACAAATGGATCAATGGAAAAGAATAGAAGATACAGAAACATTTCCAGACACATTTAACTATTTGATTTTTGACAAAGGAGCCAAAAGCATATGTTGGAGAAAGACAGCCTCCTCAACAGGTGATATTGGGCAAACTGGTCACCTGTTTTGGAAAAATAAAACTGGACCCTTATCTCTCATCATATACTAAATTAAACTCAAAATGAATCAAACATCTAAATATTAAAACAGAAACATTAAAGCTCTTGAAAGGTAAAATATGTAAAACACTTGAAAATGTACGTGTAGGAAAGTATTCTCTAAACAGAACCACAGTTCACAAGAAATAATAGTGATAATTAACAAATGTGATTATATCTGACTAAAATGTTTCCATACAGCAAAAAAATCAATAAGAACAATGAAGAGACAACCTAAAGAATAGGAAAATTTTCACTGGCTACTCTTCAGACAGAGGACTAATATCTAGAATACAGAAAGAACTACAAAAAAAAATTAAATCAGCTAATATTAAAGATTCAGTCAAGAAATGAGCAAGAGAAATGAACAGAGACTTCACAGAGGAAAAAATACGAATGCTCAACTAATATATGAAAAAATGTTCAACATCTCTGGCCATTAGAAAATGCATTCTTGGTACTGGAAGAAAAAATTAAAAAAAAAAGAAAATGCATATTAAAACAATGTTAATATTTCATCTAGAAATGATGGCAATCATTACAAAATCAAATTAACAAATGCTGGCATGGCTGTGGTGGGAAAGAAACCCTCTTGAATTGTTGGTAGGAATGCAAACTAGTAGAATCACTATGGAAATCAACACGGAGATTTCTCAAAGAAATGAAATTAGAAATTCCATCTAACCAAGCTATTCCCCTACTAGGTAACTTCCCCAAAGAGCTTGAGACAACATACTACAGTTATATGTGCATACCAGTGTTTATAGCAGCATAGTTCATAATAACAAAATCCTAGAAACGGCCTGTACACTCACCAGCAGATTATTGTTTAAAGAAAATGTGGTATCTATATATAATAGAATACTACTCAGCTATAAGAAAGACAAATTTGAGACGTTCATAAGAAAATGGATGCACCTGGGAAATACAATGTTCAGTACAATGAACAAGACACACAAGCTTAGATACTGTATGGTATCTCTGGGTTGAGTGAGGCAAAGTACAAAGAAATGATAAAGGATGGATAGAAAGGGAAAAAGGGATGGATCTCTTGCAATAGGTAAGTGGGCCAAGGGAACAAGGCTAAGGGGTAAGGAGAGGAAGGGGAAATAAGAATGAAAAAGATATGCCATATAGAGGAACCTAATAATGCCAATTAAGGTAAACACTATGTGCCAGAACGTGAGGTAAGACAAATAATACCAACAAGTATGAAAAACAGCATAGGGGCACTGGAAAAGGAGGGGGAAGGGGAGGAAAGGGGAAGGAAATAATAATAAAAGAAGGAAACTAATATGTACATGTGCCTATCCTCCAAGATGATTGTAAACTACATGAATCATAAACATGTACAAATAATGTAAAAAACAACTATTAAAAAAGAAGTGAAGAATACAGCAGTGCCTTGGTTCACAAGCTCAATTTGTATGATTTTGTGAAAGATCGCCACTTCATGTTTGCCTGGGGAATTTGGCTGTGGTTGTGTTTGTCAGCTGATATGGAGTTTGTGAACAGAAGCAAAATATTGCTGAATGCTTTTTTAAAAATTGAATTGTTTGTGGACAAAAGCACTTGCGAACTTAAGTTTTACTGCACTTTTGTGTTGGGGAGCTAAGAGGGAGCAGCCTATAACACGAAAATCCAGGAGACAAGTATCACCGTGGTGAAGCTTGTCCTTCACTACCTTATTGCATGAGGCAAATGAAGCCTATCTGGTGGCTCTTGGCTGCTGCTAGAGTAAAGATCAAGGGACTCTCAAAATAGCTGCTATCCACTCATCTGCAGATCTGCCAATCTCAACATTTTTTCCTCTTCCATATTATAGACAGAGAGAAGACATAAAGTATAAAACCTTGTACTGCTATGAAATGAACTGATAAGGACTCATTTTTATGTTTCAGTTTGAAAGGAAATTTATAAAACTTGAGAAGATTTAGCAAACTTAAAAAATGATGGGAATTTGATATTTCGGCAAGTTCTTATGGTAGAGATTGAGTGGAGGAAGCTGGTAAAACCAAACGGTTCTTGAGTACAAAGCTAACACACAATGGCTTCTATGTGAAATACATGAAAGAGAGAACCCTGAATGATATGTATGCAGTTGTGGCCGATATGAATGAAGTGATTGTTCATCATGCATTCTGTCCACCTTGGGAGAAAGATGCGATCCTTGCCTAGGTCAAGGAGGCAGCAAGAAATCATTACTTTCCTACCACTGAAAAGGTGTTAAAGAGCCACAGTCAAGACTACCTTGTTGGCCACAGCTGAGCAAGGCTAACGTTTATCTGACTGAACTTATTTACCATGTGGAAGGTTTGATACCAGCATTATGGCTGACTTTCCGCTGCAGTAGATGATCTATTTCAAGCCCTCGAAGAGACAGCCTCATAGCTCTGATTATGGAATCTATTATTTGGACCTTGGGCTGGTGGTACTGACTTCCAGCCATCTTCAGTCCTCAACCTGCTTCTCCCTGGCCTCCTGAATGATCTTCAAGGGCCTGTGCCTAGGGCTGAAAGTAATCTTGTGATGCAAGAAAATTGAAGGCGGATGGTACCTCAAGAAATATATTTTGCTTTGTATAACGACACAAACATAGGGTCCATCTCCTCCCCAGTCCTCTCTATTCCACTGTAGGTTCTGACACTGACTTTTCTGGGATTTTCCTTGTTCCAGGTCTGAAGAAGTGTGCTTCTTTCTAACTTCCTTCCCTAACGCTAGGGTCCCACTAGCACACACTGTCCTTCTCTGCATAGCTCCCTCCCATGCACACAGCCCACTCCTAGGAACACTTTATCCTCAGAGAATTGGTTGTGAGTGGACCATAGTTTTCTTGTTCTGCTGTCCACCATAATTTCTACCTCAATGCTCCCATCTCTTCACTTTTCTTATTGGAATATTTTTCTATTTCAGTATCTAACAGACACATTATTTGTCCTTATTTGTAGTCGCAATGAATCTACCAGATTAAAATGTGAGGATAAAGATAGGGTTGACTGGAGCTGAAGAAAATATTAAAAATGTACTTGAGGGAAAAAGAATATAAGATTGAAAGGATTATGTTATAATTATTATATTTCAAAATTTATATTAAAGTGACATATTTTAATTGCAGGAATGATGACTTCTTAGGGAGTAAGTTGCAAAGTCTGAGCAAACAAAGGAAAATATTTAACTAGTTTTGGTCATTAAAAGACAACATCAGGTTTTCTCCTGTGACCACCTGAATCTAAGCACTTGTCATCTTTATTTTTATTTAACAACTTGTAAGATGCAGAGTATATTTCAATGACTAAAATAAACAAGGCCTTCAAGGAAGAGGCACCACTTATTAAGATAAGGCACCTGCATTATCACCCACCTGTCTTATAGGGAGATATATTTTCACTCCTAGACTCTGGCTACAATGATAAACAGACTTGTTGTATAACAGGAGTACCTCCCAGTGGGCACTACTAACAGTTTGCAGGGATAATTTCCCAAGTTCTCTGGTGTCTAATTATTAATAATTCTCAACCCATCTGTTCGTTTTGTGGACCCCCAGTGTCTCATTATTCTCAACAAGCTTTGTTTCTTTCTCTGATGGAGTCATTGGCGCCTTCCTCGCTGCATCTTGGCGAAGACAGTCCTAAGCAGCTCTCTGGTCTCAGCTCCTTCTCCTCAGATTCCCTAGCCAAGCTCGGTTGGCCTGATAATCCATTCCTCGTCCCTCTGAAAATGATGGCTAACGAAGCTTTGCTGCCCTCTTCTGGCTTGAATTTCCAACAACTGTCTGTTAGTGAATTCTGGAAGTACCATACAGTACAATAGCATTGGCTTCTAAGGAATAGAATGTAACAAAAAGGGACGTTAAAAAACTGAATACTATTCATGAAACACATTATATGGGTCAGAAATGCGAGGCATCGTGGACAAACAAATGAAAACAGCAGACAAAGATCTGTGCCCTTTTCAAACAGGAAGAAGTGGAGAAGAAATACGTAAACAAGAAAAAAAAAAAGGCAAATCAGGCCTTATGTGAAAAATAAGATCTGGAAAGGCAACAGAGAGGGGGAGGGGCATTTATATTTTAGCCAAGGCCAGGAACGATCTCTCTGAGACTTAGATGACATGAGGAAGTGCCTAAGAGGATAAAGAACTCTGAGACAAGAGGCTGCTTGGTATGTTTGAGAAACATCAAGGAGGTCAGTGTGGCCCGAACTGCGGCAGAGTGACTGATGAGATGTTAGCTCTCCATCACTGTAACAAATACGCGAGCTATAAAGGTTTGTCCTGGATGACTTTCAGTCCATGAGCACTTGTTCTTCTTGTTTTGGGGCCTGTGGTGAGGCAGAACATGATGTCAGGAGCACAACCTGGAGGAAGTTGCTCACTTTATGGCAGCCAGGAAGGAGACAGGGAAATAAGAAGGCCCTGGGATCCCACTACTAGCTTCAAGTGCACATCCCTGATGACTTTTCTCCCTCTAGGTCTGGCCTCCTAAGGTTCCACGGCCTCCAACAGCACCACAGGCTGAGGACCAAGTCTTCAAAGATTGGGGCTTTGTGACATTCAAGACCCAAACTGTAGCAGAGGGAGAGAATGGAACTCAGGTCAGAGAGTTAAGTGTGGGAGGGCAGGAAGGAGCAGATTACACAGGAGCTGCAGGTAAGTTGATATGTATATATATACAGGTATCTATATATGCAGACAGACCCACAGATACAGAAACACAGTGTCTTAGTTCTTTTTTTTTATTGCTGAGACAAAATACCCAACACCCAAAGTTAAAGGATGAAAGCTCACAGTATGAGAGCTCGCAGGATGCACCAGCTGGCTCCAAAGCAGGGTGGCATGGCAGAGACACATGGCAGAGGAGAAAGAGTCCATGGCATGGGAAGCAGAAGGCAGCAAGCAATGAGGCAGCAGAAGCAAAAGCAACAACCAAGTCTGCCTGTATATTCATCCATGCTACCTGCCCTTTGGGCAGTGCTATGCAAACCCAGGGTGGGGCACCCTTTAATCCCAGCATCACACACTAAATCCTGGGATCATACATCTTAGATTCAGCCACCTTCCAAAAACCCCACCTATGACCATATGAGGCTTTAAGGGGGACATCAAGACAACACACAGACACAGAAACTTGCACATAAGATGTATCCATATGTACATATTTAAATCAGATTAGATGTTATTAAAGAGTTTTCAATAGAGCGGAGACCCACAGCATATTTAAATATACCACTCTGAGGACTGTATGAATAATAGACTGTAGGGGTGGTAAGGGACAAGCGGCGAGACCACTTAAGAGGTAAGGAGGTACGGTGACTCAGACCAACACGATGGGACGGAGTTAGCAAGCTGTGGTCACACTGTGGGTACATTTTGCAGATAGATTTGCTGATGAATTGAATGAGCAGTATAGAAGAGAGAGGGCTAAAGAATGATTGGATGGTAGAACAGTTGGACAGCTAGAGCTGCCATTTATTGAGATGAAGTCTGTGGGAAGGACAATGATAATAAAGAGGAGAACAAGGGTTGTTACTTGGACATGTCTATACCAAGAAGATCAGAGCAGACACCTAAGGCAGAGATAAAATTTTTGGACGTATGCTACAGATGGTATTTAGAGTTGTAAGACTGGATAAGGTCAAATTAACAGTAATTCAATGTAGCAGAAGTTGTTGCTAAAATTTAACTATTGTTTGCAATATGAATGTGTTTTCATTTTAGTGGCTTGTTTTCTTTCCCAAGTGCTGTGTGAGGACTTTATCTTTGTACTACTTTTATCTATTTGGGCTACTGTGAAGTTGTATTTCATATGACTTAATTTGTAGTCACCTGGTTTTCACATGGCACGATGGTATCCTTTAGGAATTAATTCCACTTCTTTTTCTGCTTAGTTCACAATTAAAATAGCTGTTGGTAACCACAGGATTGTGAACACAAGTACAAATATTCACAGTAGTACGGAGTGCTTGAGAGGTCTTGTCTGTTTCCACATCCTCATGTTCAACTAGAACAGCTCTCCATAGTCTTAAGCCTCAGTTTAAATATCATTTCTTTTGTGAAACCCTTCTTAATGTTCTTTGGACGGTGCCTGTTGCTCATTTTTGTATTTTATATGTCTAGATACAAGCCATTACCATGTAAATAACTGTAACAGCCTTTCTGCCCAGGTGATTTTAATTTTATAGAGGACAAGAATCATACCTTATTCATTTTTATATGTTTGAAGATAGCTATTGGCATGTAGTAAGTACTCAGTAAAAATTAAATTAATAAATACTACTTCACTAAACACTATGATTGACTTTTCCTTTGAGCCACTTTTATGTTGCATACATTAAAATTGTATGATTTGTAAGCTTTTTAATATTCAAGTGCCTTCAAATGAAAGAGAAAAAACTCTATTCCTCTTTGAGCTACAAAAATAGTCACCTATGTTTTTATTTCATTTGACATAATTTTAGTTGGCCAAAGCAGACTCCAGCTGAAGAGCTGTCAGACCTAACTCTTCTCTGCTGCTCTTCAGCAAGACTCACATCAAAGTTTTGTTGAGAAGTTTACTCAGGCTTCCTGGCTTCTAATACTAGTCTGGAATGATACTCCATTTGGGAGATTAACTGTGTGATTTCCTGGAATTGGTTAAAACTTTTTATCAAGAATTATTGCCGTGATTTTCCTTGACTTATCTCCACATCTGTTTCCAGAGAAAAACTAGCTCACAAATTTTGGTACTTTGTGTATTTTCTTGTAATCCAAGTTAATGTTATTCCCATTAGCCCTTTATTTTCCAAGTCTTTATGTAGCTGTTACATAATTTACCATATAAGAAAGTGCATTAAAGCTTCTCTACTTCAGGAAGTTTGAATTGCAAACAGCAGGCATTTTAATTTGTACTTAGACAACAAATCTTTCAGGAAATTTCCCTTGAGTAGTGCCTAGGTACCAGGAATTGGTTTGTTAGAGACACAGAAGCCACTCGCTCTTTGGATGTGTATATCCTCATGGGTAGGTGATAGGTGATAACAAATAGCCAAATATAAAACTTTCAGGTAGTGATTCACAATGAAATAAACAAAACAGGGGAAGGTGTGAGAGGCACACTCAGAAGTGCGTGTGTGGGTATCAAGCACTGTGCATACTTAATGAACCAGCACAGGGACCTGGTTGGCTCCTTCTCTGATACTCTCCTATTTTGATGTGTGTGTAGCTGCTACCACATTAGCACTAAATTCATTCACTATTGTTTGCTGTTAGGTTTTGTACTGTATCCTACAAGAGTATCGTCTATAGATCATTATTTGGGCTTCCTGTAAATGGCTTCTAGTTGTGTTTTGGAAGCACTGGCTGGTGATCAGAGGTTGAAATGAAAAGAGGCTGAGGCTCCCCTCTCTCCCTCCATGATGAACAGAATGATTCTGGCAGTACTGCGTTACTCTGCAGCCACAATTCCATGATTCTGGCACATCTTCAATTGGTCCAGCTTTTGCCACCTCTGATCCCTTTTTTGTCCCTTTAGATCTAAGAGTGGTAACAGCTTTAAGCTAAATTAATCACACTGCAAACATTTCTATGAATAAGACCTTCATCTAGGTCTTTTTACTTAAATGCTTTTGGGCATGACTTCTGTTTCCTGTCAGGACCATGAATTATATAACGGGTTATTAAAGAATAACTATCCACGTATGTAGATCCTTCCTCTGTTCATTTCAATGGAAAAAGATTTTTTTCTCAGATAGTCTAGCCCTGTCCCTTACATATTAGAGGTACTTATATTCCTTCATTTGTTTCAAATAATAAAAATAATCAGAAAATGTATTTTGGGGGACTTGGGGAAATCAGATCACACAGAATTAACCCTTTCTTTGAGTTTGGTTTTACTTTAACTGGAGCTCACAATCATACATCATTATTGTTATGAATAATATTTGTTCAGGCAATACTGCAAAAACTAAATTCAGAGGCTTATATTTCAAGAGAAATACCATTGAATCTTTGCATTAAATTGATTAATTTTGGGGGAAAGTAGAAGCTTAATGATTTAAGCATATGGGTATTATTATATCTAAAAGTGCTGCAGGTATTTCTCAAAGGATTTTCACAGTGGGATGAGGGTATCTTATGTAGGCATGCATGTATTTTTATTACCAACTGGATCACTTTATTCTAGAGCTTTAGAAAATCACGTACTCTGAGGTCAAATATTCTAAGTAATAAAAATTCATTTCTACAACAAAAACTTGAACAAATGGCTTTTCATTTTTTTGCCATAGTATTTTTAGTTTGTGAGATCTCATCATGTTACCTCAAAGTCAATTCCATTTTTGATACCTTGTTCAGAGAAATTTTTTACGCTGATATCTTGTACTCTGAGTAACCTCTTTGAAGATAACAATACAGAATATGTTAACTATTGTTATTCTCATATTATTTTGTGATGGAATTCTATTTTTTTTCCATAAAATAGATTAAAAGAAAGAAGTGTATGGATCTTGAGACCATAATGTTAAGTGAAATAAATCAGACACAGAAGGTTAAATGTCACATAGCTTCTCTTATATGTAAAAAAAATAAAGAAAGATTAAAATAAAGGAGAGAGGGTGGGAAACGGGGAGATAGACTTCTTGGAGATGGAGAAGGAGAGAGAGGGTGGTATGTGGGGGGGAAGGTGACCAAAAATGATCAAGAATATATATATGTTTTACATATATATACACATATATTTGTATGCAGGTGAGTTCATTTTATTCCTGCCCCTTTTTTCGTTTTCTTTTTTTTTCCACGTCAGACAGGGAAGGGGGAGTAAAAGCGATTGAGATGTGATATGAATTATATATATCCCCAAAATATGTAATTATTATATATCACAGACATATGCTAATAAAAAAGAAAGTATTATTGACCTCAGGTCAGACATTTTGTAATTTCTATTTAACATATATAAAAACTGAAAAGTAGGAAGACCCCTGGGACTAACCACACACAATGACCTCCCTGCTCCCACCACCCATGCCAGCTGTGCTGACCCTGTACACCAGACCAGAAACGTACCCAGCACTCCCCATGCACCCGACTCCCAGCCAATGCCACTCCCTTCTAGGGTCTCCACAGCACAAGGCAATAGGGGTGACAACCTAAAGACTGACTTCATCAAAGAAAAGACCACCTCCCAGGGGGAGAGTTCACTTCAGAGCTTAAGTGCTACCCTCCACAGAGACCAGGTGAGAGAGCCTTGGGAGACAGGCTTGCAAATGGGGAGAGTTAAATAAGGTTCTTCTAGGAGGCCCAGGATCAGACTAGGAAGTCCACAGGATCTGTATTCTGTTGTGAGAGGCCAGGTTTGGAGGGTGAAATCATTCAGAAGGGATAGTTCTGAAGAAGGCAGTTTCTCTAGTTTTATCTTTGAGCTCCAGAACTGCTGCCTACATCCAGTAGAAATTAGTGGTCTGAAGTACTATAGGCAAATATATAGATGATATTACTGCATTCACTAAAGTCATAGTCCTCGTTGTTCTAGTTAGGGGATGTTCATGAGTGCCTCCTAGAGTTTGTCAAACTCCGGTTGACATTTGATGCTTTTGATGCTGCTAGAGATACTACTATAGCCTATGTAACATAATGATACCTGACAATTAGTTTTCTCACTATGGCAATAGGGGACATAACAATTAAAAATGAATATACATACAACAGCAACAGAGGAAAGCAGGGCAACAGAAGACTCTTCTCAAATTCTCCCAACTTGCCTGAGGCAGATCAAGGGCACAAATGAAGAGGAAAGCAAATACCAGGTAGCAGAACTCTACAAAAAGGTTCCAGAGAAGATGAAGAAACTGTAGTAGATGAGTTCAAAGAGGAAATGAAACAAAAGTTCACAGAAATGTCACTCATAAGGCTCAAAGTGGATATAGGGGAAATAAGTAAAAATTGGAAGAACTGACCAAACTGGCTCAAAGCATGAATGACAAATTCACCCAAGATATAGAATCCTCAATGAAATACCAGGCAGAAATACCTGAAACAAATAACTGCATAGAATTCATAAATTTCAGAAATGACCAATGTGAAGACAGAGAGTCTGAAATTGAGAACAAAACAGTAAATTATGCAGTATTCAGAGAACCAGCAAAAACTAGGAGAACAAGAAAAGACTATCCCAGAGCTACTAGATGACACTAAGAAGACAACCCAAAGGCTGACTGGTTAGAGAAAAGCTGTACGATAACGCAAATGGAGTTATTAATACATTTGCAGAAATCATAGCAGAAAATTACCAAAAAAGATTTCAAAATAAAAGTGAGGCTTCCAGAACACCAAACAAGGTGCAGGAAAGGATTTCTTAAACAGAAGTGCATGTGCACAAGAAGTAACAGCATGGCTAAACAACTGGGATTTCACCAAATTAAAAAGCTTCAACACAGCAAGAGAATCAATTATTACAGTGAAGAGACAATGTACAGAATTGGAAAATATTTGCAAGCTATTCTGAAGATAGAGTACTAATATGTGCAATATATAAAGAACTCAAAAAATATTAGACAACCTAAAATAAAAGACCCAAGAAATGGGCAAGTGAGCTGGGCATGGTGGCACATACCTGTAATCCCAGCATGAAGGAGTCTGAGGCAAGAGGATAGCCATGAGTTTGAGGCCAGCCTCGGCTACCAAGTGAGTTCAAAGCCAGCCTGAACTACGTAGTGAAACTCTGTCTCTGAAATTAAAAAAAAAGGGGCAAGTGAAATGAACAGACACTTCTCAGAGGAAGAAATACAGATGGTCAACATATGGCAAAATGATCAACATCCCTGCTGTAGTCAGGGTTTACAAGGGAATAGATTTAACACAGAACACCTAATTTATAGGATTTTAATAATATTCACTCAAAAAGTCAAAAGCAGAAGACTGAACACCTAATTTATAGGATTTTAATAATATTCACCCAAAAAGTCAAAAGCAGAAGACTGAACAAGATCTCTAGTTCACACACTAGAGACCCAAATAACCCAGCTGAGGGCCTGGATCCCATGGCAATGTCCTGCAGGAGTCCAGCAGGAGGCCTAGAGCCCACAACAATGTCTCATGCAAGTCTCTATCAAGGACCTGCCCTGGGAAGGCTGAAAGTCAGTGGTAGAAGCTAGAAAGTCTGCACCAGCAGGATGAATGATCTGCACCAGGAAGCAGCTCTCCAGGTAAGGACGAGAGCTCCCCTAAAGTGAACCACAGTCATTCTCAGTGACAGTGAGGACCCAAGCTCCTCTGAGGAAGAAAACAGCTGAGTTCATATCAGGAAAACCACCATGACAAGCTTCTCCAGGAGAATCGACAGCACACCATCTTCCCCTCCAGCTCTCCTTTTATGCTGTTGGCAACAATCCTCAGATGGGCCTTCCACAGCCAGAACCATGCTGATTGAGTTTAGCTGAGTGTTACAAGCTACCATTAGTTAATCTACCTGCCTGCCTACATCCTTCTTACACCAGAAAGAATGGTGTTCATCAAGAAATAAAAAAAATAACAAAGGCTGACTTGGCTTCAGTGAAAAGGGAACATTCCTAAATTGTTAGTACGAATGTAAACTAGTTCAACCATTATGGAAATCAGTATGGAAATTCCTCAAAGAATTAAAATTAGAAATTCCATAGGACCAAGCTCTTCCCTTCTAGGTGTCTTCCCCAGAGAGCTAAAGACATCATTCTACTGTGACACGTGTACCAGTACTGATAGTACAATTCATAATATCTAACTCTTGGAAGCTGCCTGTATATGCTTCAGCAGATGATCGGATAAAGAACATGTATCTATAAATAATGCCATACTACTTGGCTACAAAGAAAGACACATTTGAGACATTGGTAGGAAAATGGATGCACTTGGAAAATAAAATTCTTAGTGAAATGAATTACACACACACAACCCTAAGTACCATATCATATCTCTGATTTGAGTAAGCCAAAGTATAAACAAAGAGAATAATAAAAGATGAATAGAGAGAGACAAGGAGACTGATCTCTTGCAAATGGGAAGGGGTCCAAGACATACCCACACTCCTACCCACACTGAAGAAGGGTTTGTTTTTCCCCACAGCCCCACCAGCATTAGTTATTGGTTGATTTCTTAAAGATAGCTATTCTTTCTTGGGTGAGATGGAATCTCAGTGTTGTTTCAATTTGCATTTCTTGAATGACCAATGATGTTGAACATTTTTTCATATATTTAGTTTCCATTTGTATTTTTTCATCTGAGAAGTGTGTATTCATCTCAGATGCCCATTTTTAGATGGGGTCTTTGAATTTGGAGGGCTGATATTTTTCAATTCTTTATATGTTCTAGATAGAAGTCTTTTGTCTCAGGGACAGTTGGCTAAAATTTTTTCCCACTCTATGGGTTTTCTTTTTGCTTTATTGGTGATTTCTTTTCATGTGCAAAAACTTATTGTGGAAATCAGTGTGGCGATTCCTAAAAAAACTAGGATTAGAGGTCCTACTCAACCCAGATATCCTCCTTCTAGGTATTTTCTCAGAAGAATTAAAAAACATCATACCACAGCAATATATGTGCATCCATCTTTATAGCAGCACAATTTGTAACAAGTAAATCTTGGAAACAACACAAATGAGCATCAACTGAGGAATGGATGAAAAAGATGTAGTATTTTTAGGTAATGGAGTACTACTCAGCTATAAAGAAGGACAAATTTGAGCCTTTTATAGGTAAATGGACACAACTAGAGACCATACTCCTAAGTGAAATAAATCAGTCTCGCATGTGTAAACATCATATTGTTTCCCTGGTATAAGAAACTGAAAAAGTAAATAAGACCCAAAATCTACAACAAATATTCTGAAAGAGAAAGAAACTGCTCAAAAAGAGAGAACAACTGGATGAGTAAAAGGAGAAAGAAGGAAGGGAAAAGCAAAATATATGTACATAGGACAGATAAGATAGTTATACTACTGACTTCTTTTAGTTCATTAAAAATTGTTTTATGCTTATATTATTTGATCAGTTATGCATGCCTATGTGTAATCTGAGCAACTACTTTGAAGATAATGAAGATAATGATACACAGTCTCCTACTGTTTTGAAATTCGGTACGATTACTTGTTATTTTCTCTTTAAAATAAAAACAACAAGAACAACAAAGCCATACGTCTAAGAAAGTCAATAAGTTCAAAGCATAAATATCATAAAGAGACTAAACCAAGGCATAATAAATGACTTGTGGCTAGCATTTTAAAAGTAACCAGAGTAAACAAAAGCTTGCAAGGGCAATAAAATAAAATTTGAAAAGTGATCCAAAAGAAGGCAGAAAAATATAGAAAGAGAAACAGTACCAATGGGACAACAATTACAAAGAGCAAAATAATCAATTTAAGTCTATCAATAACACATTAAATATAAATAGTCTAACTTCTACAATGGAATGCAGACATGTCACATACGTACTGACTATGAGAAATACATTCCCATATACCAGCAAAATAGAGTAGAGTGTAAGAGAAAGGCAAAATATATATTGCGAGGAAACTGATTTTAAAACATGACTTTTTAGAGTATATTCAGTAATTATGTATTTCAGAATAAAGAATATTACTAGGAATAAAAACAAAAATTTCATAGTGATTAAGGGATCATTTCATCAAGAGCGCATGACAATTCTGGACATGTGTATTACAGCACAGCATGGCACAGCACAGCATAGCATAGGTTTAAAGTACATGGAGCAAAAACTGAAAAATTGCAATGACAAGTTGACAGATGTAGTCATAGAAACCTCTCTCCATAAGAGATAAGATAAAATGACAAAGTCAGGAAGGTTACACAAGATTTAAGTAACACTCTTTACTAACTGGACCAAATTGACACTCATTGAGTGTTCTATCAAACAACAGAAAAATACATCTTCTTTTCAAGTGCACACAGAACATTTACTGAGATAGACCTTATTCTGATTCACAAAGTGAGTTTCAATGAAGAAAAAATTTCAAATCATAAAAATTATGAGGGTTTTTGCATCAAAATGAAGTTACAATATGCAATTATGTAAATGAGAAATTAAATCTCCATTTCTCCAATGAGAATTAAAATCTCCAATTCTTAGGCAACCAGATAATGTACTTCAAAACTATTCCTGGATCAAAAAGATAAATCAAACCAGAACTTTGACAGAACTTTAGATAGAATGAAAATGAAAACATAGCATATCAGATTTTGTGGGATACCTCAGAAAGCACTACTAGAAAGAAGTTCACCGCACTAAATAAACGCCTATGTTTGAAAAGAAGAGCTGGGCGTGATGGTGCACACCTGAAATCCCAGCACTTGGGAGGCTGAGGCAGGAGGATTGTTATGAGTTCAAAACCAGCCTGGGCTACAAAGTGAGCTCAAGCCCAGCTCGAACTGCATAGCAAGACCCTGTTTCAAAAAAAAAGACAAAAAATAAAAATAAAAAAGAAGAAAGCTTTCGAAGTAATAATCTCATCTACCATTTTAAGAAGGTGTAAGCTAAAAGCATGTTAGAGTGAAGAAAAGAAATAAAGAATAGAGCAGAAATCAATGACTTAAAAAAAACAAGAAAACCATATCGAAGCTGAATCTATAATCTCACCATTTCGGGAGGATGAGGAAGGAGGACCACAAGTTTCAGTCTGTCCTGGACAATTTAGAAACTTAGACGCTATCCCAAGGTAGGAAAACAAAAAAGGGCTGTGAATGTAGCTCTATGTGAAAGCCATGGCTTTAGTTCCTAGTATTGAAGAAAAACAAAAACAAACCCAAATCACAACAACAACAAAAATTACTGAAAAACCAATAAAACTAGAATCTGATTCCTTGAGAACAATAAAACTGATCAACTTGTAGCCAGACTGATGAATCAAAAGAAGACATGAGACATATGTTACAAATACCAGGAATGAGAAAAATGATACCACTACAGCTTCTATAGATATTAAAATAATATGAAGGGAAATTTTAAGAACAAGGGTGAATCAAATTCCTTGAAAAACACAGACTATCAAAGCTTATGCTCACACACACAAATGGATATCATGAAAAATCTTGTATCCATTGAAGGAACACCAACAAAAAAAATCCAGATCTGAATGACTTTATCAATGACTTCTACTAAATATTCACAGAGGAAGTTCCACATACTTTTCAAGAACAAAGTGAAAGAAGGGAATCTATGTCAGCTTTATCCCAATATCCAAATCAAATACATTACAAGAAAATAAACTCTCAAATCAACATCCCTAATCACCATAGGTGAAAAAATTCTAAATGAAAGTTTGGCACTTTGAATTCTATAATGTATTAACTCTGAGTGGGGCTTATTCCAGAAATGTAAGCTTGGCTTAACATTCTAAATTCATGTAATTTACTATATTAAAACAAAAAGAAAAAAAATAAAAGAAGCTCTAAACAGACCCAGAAAGTACATTTGAGAAAGTCCAGTATCCATTCCTGATAAAAACTCTCAGCAAACTTGAATAAAACATTTCCTTAATAAAAGACATCTATGAAAAATTCACTTTATGTCATATTTAATGGCAAGTTATTAAATGCTTTCCTCCTAAGGTTAGGAGCAAGACAGGGATGTTTGCTCTCTTTATTATTATTCAGTTTCAAGAAAGATAGATAAATTGAAATAAGGAAAACTGCCTTAATTCATAGAGAACATGATCATTCATACAATATTTATATTTAATTTATTATATGTTATTTGTATCTCACTAAAACTTCGAAAAATATCTGAATTAAAAGAATGGTGAAGTTTCATTTCATATTCTGTTGCTTCTACCTTTAGAGAAATAAATGACAGCATAGGAAGATTAAGTATGGTGTCTTGGTTACTTTTCTCTCATTGCTGAGACAAAATATCTGATGCCTAAAATAAAGGAAGGAAAGGTTTATTTAGCTCAGTTTGTGGAGGTTTTGTTGCAGAAAACAGACCAAACATGGGAAGAAACGGTACCTAGGAGGTCTGGGAGGCAGTTTATTACACCTGCAGCCTTCTAACTGGGATCCCTCCCAAAGAGCCAAAGCCCTACCTAATGGGGGTTCAGGGCTGTTAAAGGGAAAGTGAACGGGAGTTACATAGGCAGATCTGGCGCATATGATTGGAGGGCTTGGTGACGTCATTGGTTGCTAAGTGAGTTTAAAGATCTCAAGTTACATTACAAGGCCCTTCGTGAAACCACCATGAGTTTCACAAAGGAGGAGGTGTCCCATTATATTGGAAGTTACGTTGCAAGGTCATCAGTTACAAAGGCAGACATCCTGGGCAAGCTTTTATTTAAAATTTAATTTCCCTTTTCAGTTTCAGTCTATAGTCAACTGTCTCCAAGACAGGGCGGCAAGGCACAGTGATAACCGTTCAAGATGGCAGGAGACAGCAAAAGCAACAAGAGCAAAAGGGAGAGCAAGCTCTTTTCCTCCCTTATATCGTAATCAGGCTGCCCGCCCCCCAGACCCGATGTAGCACCCACAGCATCTCGGTGCCCTCCTCCTGCACAGGTTCAGGGTGTTTACAAAGTAAGCACCCTGGCCCCCTGCTGAGTTGCTTAGCTAAACTGCTAACCTTCTCAAATTGACACAATATATCAACTATTACAAACGGTGAAAAATAGCTTTTAAAAAAATAAATCACTCCATTCAGCAATTTAACAAGCATCTATTGTTAAAAATGTACTGAGGCGGAGCAGGGTGGCGGAGCACGCCTATAATTCCAGCACTCCGGAGGCTAAAGCAGGAGGATCACTGTGAGTGCGAGATCAGCCTGGGTTAGGAAGTGAGCTCAAGGCCAGCCTGACTGCATAGCGAGACCCTGCCTCAAAAAGACCAAAAAAAAAAGTACACAGGCCTGTGAAACATGGTACAGATGAAACTCTGAAAGAATTTGAAAAGAAATTCAACTTTTAAATTTTAAAATTCTGTCTTTTGGAGATGGGTTTCACTATGTAATATAGGCTGGCCTTGAATTTACTTTGCAGTCCAGTCTGGCCTCAAACACACAGCAATCCTTCTGCCTCAGCATTCCAAGTGCTGGGATTATAGGCATGCACCACCATGCCCAGCCACTGTTTATTACTTTATTTGGTCATCATATCATTTTTATAAATGCTCTTCAAAAGTTATAATTCATTTCCATACAAATATGGAGGTCCTAGCATTTTTTTGGTTTATGTTTATTCTTCTTTTGTCCTTCTAGAAATATATCCTACTATATCTCTACTTCTAAATTTATTAATTTTTCTGTGTTCTGACATAAAATGCTTCTTAAATCCTTTTGCAAGAAGGTTATATTCTATTTTTACTTGACAAATAATAAATGTATATATACTATGGAATAAAATGTGATGTTTTGATACAGGTATACATTTCAAAACAATCAAATAAGGCAAATTAATATATCTGTAACTTCATATACTGTGTTAACTTTCTGTCAGTATAACAAAATAATTGAGATAAACATGTTGAAAGAAGGAAAGACTTACTTTAGCTGACAGTTTCAGAGCCAAGTAGCCAGAAGTTTCAGTCAGGAGTTTAAGTTCATGCTTTGGCCCTGTGGTTAGGCAGCACGTCATGGTGGGAAGCTGTGGAAGAGCAAAGCTGTGAACTTCCTGGTGAGTAGGAAGCAAGGAGTGAGAGAGGACTGTGATAAGCTCTCGATATCCCTTCAAGGGCAAAATCCCAGTGACCCAGCTTCTTCCCACTAGGCTCCACCTGTTACAGGTTCAACCACCTGCCAAGAGCACACAGTGTGGCAAAAAGTCTTTTCAGAAAAACTTGTGCATTTAGGAGATATTCCATATCTAAACTATTAAGCATATTTATAATTCCTTTGTGGTGAGAACTTTGGAGAAAAATTAACCCTCTTTCTAATACAATTATTTATTTTTAACAATGTATATCATATTTTAAATACGAGTTCAGTCCTACAAATTTTAAGTGATGATAAAAATTCACAGTTCTCTTTTTCTGTTTAAAATCCCAACTTAATGTCAATAATGGCAGATAGTCCATAATTTAAAGACATCTGATAAAAGCCCCAATAACGACCATTATGCCAATAAAGTGATCTAGTAGTTCAAATAGCAACAAAAAAAGCAGAAGTAAGTTAAATGCTCCATGGTAGTGTAGCTGTGACATTCAGTGTTAGTTTTATTGCCATTGTAAATTCTTTGCCCACGAATTTTCAAATTCTCTATGCATATTAACTTCAATATTTTAGAACACATGTTCAGAAAGCCTAGGAATTCTTGAAATCAAAGTTATTCTTACAGTATATGCAATGTTTTTACATGACATTATTATAGATATCTGAAAGTATGGATTAATAAATTTTAAAATTAGGTTTATGGCATTTTGCCAAGATCTATAACTAACTATGCATACTTACTATGCGAGTGAATATTTTACTTAGAAGTTGAATAGTGAAAATGTTTTGTTTTCTGACAAAATTAACAGTGCTAAAAAAAGTGCTATACAGAAATGCTTGCCAACATTGCCAGTTTAAGGACTTATTTGCCTGTCTCTCCCTAAGTTGCCTCCTGGAATCCTGGACCTGGTTTCTTCTCTACCCAGTCCCCCAGGCCCACTTGAGTTTCTGCTTCATGCCTCACACCAGCCTGGGGCCTGCCTGAGTCTTTGTTTGGTGCCCTACAACAGTTCAGGATCTTTTTAAATCTGTTTTCTGACCCAGGTCTGCCTGAATCTCTTCCCAGTGCCCTGAATATACCTGAGTCTCTGATGGGTGCCCCATACTTGTCCTGGATCCACTATAATCTCTACTTGGTGCTCCAGGCCTGCTTGAGTCTACTCTGTGCCTTTCTGAGCCTCTACCTGGCACTGCACACCCACCTTAGGCCCATCTGACTCTCTGCCCAGTGCTCTGCACTGGGTATGGGGTCTCCTGGTTCTTCCTGGTGCCTCACACCCACGTGGGTCTTCATGTCACCTGACGTCCACTTATCTCCAGCTGCTGCCCTGCACATTGGCAAGTCTACTGCCACTTTGTGGGAAAAGTGTTCATCAGGCAAAACTGGGGACAATGTCAGATTCTTCCTGCTGGCTGGAGGAAGTGAAATTGAAAAGAGGAGAAACTTGTGGCTACATGCAATCAGACTACAACTAAATCAAGAAGGGAATTATGTGGAACAGCAGTCACATGGCAATTGCATATATGTGGTATATATAGAGTTTGATCTATGTTACCACCAGATATTTTTTATCACCTTTTCTTTTTTTCTTTCCATTCTTTTGTTTTTATTAATGAATTTTCTCTCTGCCTTGTCCTCTCCCTTGTCCTCTTCCTTTTCTTTAATTCTAAAATTTGTTAGCTATACTATGTGCTTATACTTTTACTTTCTTTCAGTTTTTAAATTCTTCTTTTCCTACTTTTTATGGTATATGACCTTCTTGATGATTTGCTGTATTCTGTTTGCCAGTATCTTATTGAGGATTTTTGCATCTATGTTTATTAGGGGGATGGGCTTGTAATTCCCTTTTTTGAGTGGATCCTTCTCTGGTTTTGGTATCAAGGTAATTCTAGCTTCCAGGAATGACTTTGGGTGTATTGGTTCCATTTCAATTTCATTAAACTTTTTGAAGAATAATGGTATTAGATCTTCTCTAAATTTTTTGTAGAATTCAGTGGTGACTCCATCAGGACCTGAGATTTTCTTTGTTGGTAAGTTTTAATTACATTTTCAATTTCATTGACTGATACTGGTTTATTTAGAATTTTACAAGTTCTTCATTAACTTTAGTAATTCATATGTATCTAGAAATCTGCCCATTTTTTGTGGGTTTTCCATCTTATTAGAGCAAAGGTCTCCAAGTAGGTATTGATAATCTTCTGGATTTCCACAGGATCCATTGTGATTTCACCATTTCATTCCTAACTGCATGAATTTGAATCTTTTCTTTCCTCCTTCTGATAAGATTGGTTAAGGGTTTGTCAATTTTATTTAATCTTTCAAAGAAGAAACTATTGAATTCATTGATTTTTTATATTATTTTATTAGTCTCAATTGAATTAATTTTTGCTCCAATCTTTATAATTTTTTCCTCACATGAGCTTTGGGCTAGACTTGTTCTTTTCCTAAAAGTTTGAGGTTAAATATTAGATTGTTTATTTCAGTTCATTCTGTTTTTCTGATATGAGAATTCAGCATTATAAATTTCCCTCTTAATGTGGCTTTCATTGCATCCCATAAAACTATGTTGTACTGGCATTATCATTTAGTTGTAGATACTGTTTAATTTCTTCTTTAGGTTTATCTGTGATCCATTGGTTATTCAGTGTGGTGTTATTTACCTTCCATGTGTTTATGGAGATTTTGTGGTTTCTTATACCATTGATTTCCAATTTCACTGCACTATGGACAGATAATATGCATCAGATAATTTCAATTTCTTTGCATTTACTCAAGCATAATCTATGGGTTAGTTTGTGGTCTATTTTGGAGAAAACCCCTGTTAGGAGTGGCTGAAGCTGGAAAATAATTATGCATATAGGACAAAGTCAGCCCCAGAACATGGGAGCTCCTCAAAGCATGCAAACAAGCTGTTTCAGTTTGTTCACAAATTGCTGGGTAGAGAGGCTGAAATTAATATCAACTTCTTGAAGCTATAAATAAATGCTCTACTGTTCTTGGGCAGTTCTTCTCCTCTGCTTAGGAAAGAGAGGATCTCCACCTGACCCAGCTATTTTCTCTTGTCTATCTTTTCCTCACTCTCACCGCCATTCCTCCCCGGAGTATAGCAAAGCCCAATGAGTCCCTTCACAATCCATGTACTCCTGAGAAGAATGTGTATTCTGATGTTGTAGGGTGGGACACTCTGTAGACATTTATTAAGTCCATTTGTTCACAGGTTTGGTTCAGTTCTGATATTTATTTGTTGATGTTTTTGTCTTATTGATCTATTTATTTGAGCAACTAAAATTCATCCCATGAATGCAAGGATGGATCAACATATGCAAATCAATAAATGTAACACACCACATCAACAAACTAAAGTAAAAAATCACACAGTCATCTCAGTAGAAGGAGAAAAAACATTTGACAAAGTCCAACAATCATTCACAATATAAACCCTACAAAAAACTGGGATAGTTTTTATCTCAATTTGAGAAAAGCCATCTATGACAAACCAACAGCCAACATCATACTAAATAGTCAGAAACTGAAATCTTTCACTCTAAAATTAGGAGCAAGACAAGGATGTTGTTATAGTTGACACACTGTGTCAACTTTGGAAGTCTAGAGGTTTTGCTAAGTGACTCAGCAGAGAGCCAGGGTGCTTACTTTGTATACACCCTGAGCCTGTGGAAGAAGAGGGCCTGGAGATTATGTGAGTGCTACACGCCCCTATTTACAATGTAAGGTAGGGAAAAAGGCTGCTTTCAGCCATTTCTCCCTTTTTCTCTTGTTGTTTTTGCTGTGTTCCACCACCATGTGCCACTCTGCCTCAGAGCCAGCCAAGTATGGACTGAAATCTCCACAAACTGTAAGCTAAACAAATCTTTCCTTCCTTAATTTTGGGCATTGGATATTTTGTCTCAGCAACAAGAGAAAAGTAACTAAGACAGATGTCCACTGTCAGCACACTAATGAATATAGTTCTGGAAACCTTAGCCAGAGCAACTAGACAAAATGGAAATGAAAGGAATAAAGATAGGAAAGAAGAAAGTTAAATTATCATTATTTGCTAATGACATGATACTTTACATAGAAGACCCCAAAATCTCCACCGAAGGAATTCTAGATTTGATAACCAAATTCAATCATGTAGCTGGATACAAAGTCAGCACTCAAAAATCAATAGTATTCTTGTACACAAATAAATTCACTGAGAGAGAAATTAGAGAAACAACACCTTTCATGATAGCATCGGAAAAGTATATACTAAGGGATCAATCTAAAAAAGAAAGTAAAAGATCTCTACACAGAAACTATCATACTGTGAAAAAAAGAAATTGAAGAGAATATCAGAAAATGGAAAGATATCCCTTGCTCTTGGGTAGGAAGAACCAACTTAGTGAAAATGGCCATATTTCCAAAATTGTTATACAGATTTAATGCAGTCCCAAAGTTCGATTAGCATACCTCACATTAGCAGAGAATCCTGTAGTGAACCCAATCTCCTACAAAATGTTACATCACATAGTGAAAAGTGATTAAGAGACAAAATGGCAATGCAACACAGGGATCTGGGATGAAGAGTTGTTCAAGGCTAAGAACCTTGGCACTTACTGATTACATTTGCATTGAGGAAAATGGTGAGGGGATTATCTGATGACTCAGAGGGTGGTGTAGGTATTATGCTAATGAGTATCTTTATGTTGATGAGGATGGTGGAAAGAGAGAAAAGGTTAATAAAGAGTTTGTCTCTTCCTAAATTGAAAACACTTTCTTTAAAAAATTACTATTTGGTTCTCAAGGAACCAGGATGTTTTCAACTGATGCAATCTTAACCTGAAGCATCACAGAATCATGGGACCACTGAGACCTCAATGGTGACTGGAGGCACACAGAGTTACATTTCCATACACCATAGCTGGCCTGAATAGCAAGACACTAGGTCTTGGAACAATCATAATCACAATTTAATAATGAAATGATTTCTGCTCAAAATTATATAGAATTGTCCTGAATATCACAGAACTAGGGAAGAACAGTCCTAAAATTCAGTTGGATCTAGAAGAGACCTAGAATAGCAAAAGCAATTCTAGGCAACAAAGCCAAGGCAGGGGGCATTGCAATCTCTTGATTTAAAAATATACTGCAAAGCTACTGTGTACTGGCAAAAAGCAGACCTGAGGATGAGTGGAACAGATTAGAAGATGCAGAAACAAATCCAAACACACTCAGGCACCTTATATTTGACAAAAGAGTCAAATATGTTCACTGGAAGAAAGACAGCCTCTTTTATATATAGTGCTGGAAAACTGGCTTTCCACATGACAAAGACTAAAACTAGACCCATATTTATCACCATGCACTACACCAAAATCAAAATGGGTCAAAGATCTAAATATTAAAGCAGAAACACTAAATCTATTGGATGACAAAATAAGTAGAACTGTTGAAGACATAGGTGTAGGCAGACTTCATGAATAAAGCCCTGACTGCATATGAAATACTACAAAGAATCAACAACTGAGATGTCATTTTATGAAAAACCTTTTGCATAGAAAAAGAAACAAACAACAGAGAGAAGAGACAACTCACAAAATGGGAAAACATTTTAACCAATTGTTCCTCAGACAAAGGATTAATAACATACAGAGATTTGGAAAAAAAAAAAAAAACCCAAATTTAAGTCCCCAATCCCAAAATAGGCATCTGAGATGAATATACACTTTTTAGATGAAGAAGTACAAACAGAAAATAAACATACAAAAAATGTTCAACATCACTGGTCATTTGAGTTGCAAATTAAAACAACACAGGGATTCCATCTCACACCAGAAAGAATGTCTGTTATCAAGAAATCAACCAATAACAAATGCTGACAGGGATGTAGAGAAAAAGGAACCCTTTTTCATTATTCATGGGAATGTAGACTGGTGCAACCACTATGGGAAGCAGTGTAGAGATTCCTCAAAAATCTAGCACTAGAGGTCCCACTTTTTTTTGTTTGTTTTTGTTTTTTTTCTGGTACCGGGAATTGAACTCACGACCTTGAGCTTGCCAGGCAGGCGCTGTGCCGGTGAACTAAATCCCCAGACCCTAGAGGTCCCACTTGACCCAGCTATTCTCCTTCTTGGTATCTTCTCAAAAGAAAAGTATTACACTACAGTGATATATGTGCACTCATGTTGATATCAGTGCAGTTTGTAAGAGCTAAATCTTGGAAAAAACCCAAAGGCCCAACAATTGATGAATGCATTAAAAAAATGATATGGGTATTTAAAAATACAATGGAGTACTCTTCAACCATAAAGTGAAAAGGAGACATTTCTAGCTAAATGGATGGATCTTGAGACCATACTCTTAACTGAAATAAATTGGACAAATATGTTTCCATATAACATTGTCTCTCTGGTGTTAGAAATTGAAAGTGTAAATAAGAACAAATATTATCAAATAGGAAGAAATAGGAGAACTACGAAGCAAGAGGGGACAAGGATGGAGGGAAAACAAAAAATGAGAAAAAGAAATATAAAGTGGAAACAAAGTTTTGTAAATAAGGAGCAGAAAAGGGTTGAGGAGGGAAGGGAATGGGAAAATGAGGAATCAAAATATGTCATGTGGAGGAATAAATTCCCTTTGATGAATGTGATCATTATGGATATCTAAATTTTCCAGTAAATTCCTCTTTTCAAGTTTTTTCTGAATATTCTGTTCTCTCACTGTCATTAACTTTCTATCTTCTGTACTCTATTGTTTTTCTTTTTTCTTATCTTAACTAACTCCTTGTATTTCCTTGCCACTTTGCCACCTTACAGACACACATATTAAAAGGTTCTGACAACTTTGCAGCTATCCTCAAACCCAAATTACGCGTCCTTCCTCTTACATTTTATGCCAACTTTCACAAATATCTTTGCAAAACCTTTAAAGCTAACCCTTCCTTTTAAATATAAAGGACCACCAACAAAATCTTACTCCTTAACCAATATTTGTCCATTATTCTTTCTTCTGTCTTTCTCCCCCATCTGACATACATTCCTGTCATTCATTCCTCCATCTCTTCCCTTCTCCTCCCTGCTCTTCTCAATCCACATCTGTATTGCTAATAACAATATAGTATAGGCTTCAAAGGGTATTGATAAAATGTAGAAGTGTAAATTCAAGCTTTAGCACATATAAGTAATGTACAGTTAGATTTCTTGATACTTCTAATGCCAGTAATTATTTCCTCCTTAAAACACAATGACAGGGTCCAAAATACTTAAATTAAATAGCTGAGGAGTAAATAGGAGTAAATACTATCTCTGAACAAATAAAATAGAGACAATATCACTGGGAAGCAGAACCTAACTAAAAAGATCTTCATATCAACTACACTCTTTGTCTCTCTACTAGGCCTCTAAGACCTTCTAAATCTCCCAAGACAAATCCAATAACGGAGAAGAAGTCAAGCACTAGGTAGTGGAGCTTTGCAAAATGATTAAAAGAGAGCTAAAGTAATTGGTGAGTTTTAAGAGGACATGTTCCAAAAATTTATGGAATTATACAAAATGACTGTTGTAGACATAGGAGAAGCAAATAAAAATTCAGATCTGACCAAAATGGTGCAATACAGAAATGACAAACTTAGCAAAGATATAGACTCCATGAAAAAGTATGAGACAGAAATTGTATAGAGTTTATAAATTGCAGAAATGCCTGATGTGAGGATGGAGTTTCTGAAATTAAAGACACATGATAAATTATGATAAATTAATGAAAGAAGTCTTGAAAACATTATTAAGAAAATGAGAAAAATTTTATACAACAGCTACTAGAGGATACTAAGAAGAATAACCTAAGAGTAAATGGAGTTAGAAACTATAAGACTCTACATATGGAATAAAACTTTTGTTTACAGAAATCATAACAAAAAATTTCTCAAGTATGAGAAAAGAGTTCAACGTACAAAATGTCAACCAAGTATGATAAAAAAGAATCTCCCAGACACATCATAAATAAAATTCTAGATATAAAAAACCACAGTATTTTAAAAGCTGTCAGAGAAAAGTAAAAAATCACTTATAAAGTTAAACCTTTTAGAAATACAGCAGTCTTTCCAACACAGACATTAAAGACCACATATTTCATGAGTGACATATTTCAAATGATAAAAGCAAATAACTTCCAAACTAGATTGATGTGTGCATCAGAACTTTCAGAATAGATAGAGAAATAAGGGCATTCCATGAAAAAGAACAGCTAAAGAGATTTATCAATACTAAACCAGTGCTCCAGAAAATACTCAAGAATATCTTAAACAGAGACAATGAAGCTAATAAAGGCAAAAATCCAGACCAAATAAAAATATCAAGCAACACAAAAACATCAACAAAAACAAACAAAAAGAGAAAAACAAAGGAGAGCATAATGATAGAAATAAATCAACACATTTCATAATTACTTTGAATGTTAAGGACCTCAACTCCATAATTACAAGACATAGGTTGACAGATTGTGTAATAAATTGTAGTATAACAGTTTATTACATTCAAGAAACTCATCTAATCCAAAAAGATATCCATAGACTATTCAAAGGATAGAAAACAACATTTCATGGACCAGGACCAAGAAACAAGCAGGGGGTGGCAATTTTATTCATAGACAAGTAAAATTCAAGCTAAAATTTATCATAAGGACAAAGATGGCCACTACATACTAGGTGAAGTTATAATCGAACAGAAAGAGATTCTACTTGTAAATAGACATACACTGAATACTGGAGCACCTATCTTCATAAAAAAAATACAGCTGGTACATTAAAATCAAATACTACCAATAATAGTGGGTGACCTCAACAGCTCACTCACAAAGATACAGATTAATTAAACAAATAAATCAATAAAGAAATATCAGAGCTGAATGACACCCTTGAAATGGACTTAATAGACATCTACAGAGTATTCATCCCTACAACTAAATACACATTATTTTCAGGAACACTTGGAACTTTCTCCAAAATATGCCACATACTAGCCTACAAAAGCTGCTTAAACAGATACAAAATAATAGAAATCATCCAACGTTTACTACCAGACCATTGCACAATGAAACTAGAAATTAGTAACAGAAGAAACCACAGAAAACTAATAAACACTTGGAAACTTAATAACACACTCCTCAGTACCCAGTAGGTCACTGAGAAAATCAAACATTTCTGGAATCAAGTTAACATACCAGAAACTATGGGATACAATGAAAGCAGTACTAGAAGGAAGCTTATTACAATCAATGGTTACATTAGAAAGACAGAGCAGGCTCAATTAAATAACCTAATGATGAACCTCAAGGTCTTAAAAACCACCAACAATCCAAGTCCAAAGTGAATTTAAGGTGGGAAATCATGAAGATCAGAGCAGAAATTAATGAAATTGAGATTCAAAAATACAAAAAAAAATCAACAGATCAAAAAAATCGTTCTTAGAAAGAATAAACAAAATTGATAATTAAATTTACAAACTTACAAAAAGAAAATACTCGTATCACTACAATTTGAAATGAAAAATAGGAAATTACAAAGGACATTATTGAAATCCAAAAGACAGTAACTACTATGAAAAAATTGCATTCTAATAAACTGAAAAATATTGAATGAAAGGACAGATTACTAGATTCATACAAATCATCAAAACTAAACTTAGAAAACAAACATTTTGAACAATCCTATTATAAGCAATCAAATTGATGCAGTACTAAAAACCTACCCACTGAAACAGCCCAAGACTTGATGGACTCACTGCTGAATTCTATAAAATATTTGAGATGTTACATCACCAGTACTCCTCAAACTCTTCAATGAAATTGAAGGTGAAAGAATGCTTCTAACTTCATTTATGGAATCTACCATCACTCTTATCTCCAAACCAGAAAAGAATGCAACTGAAAAAGAAAACTACAGGGCAATCTGCTTGGTGAACATGTATGGGAAAATTCTCATAAGATATTGGCAAATAGAATGGAATACATTATCTGAAAGATCATATATCATAACCAAGTAGGTTTTTATCCTAGGGTTGCAAGGATGGTTCAATATACGCAAATCAATAAATGTTATAGGGGCTGGGGATTTAGCTCAGCGGCAAAGCGCCTGCCTGGCAAGCGCAAGGTCGTGAGTTCGGTTCCTGGTACCGGA
>NW_004955446.1:4794110-4822149 GCF_000276665.1 Chinchilla lanigera
TTAATATACTGGAAGGTACAATAGATAAAACTTTTGAGGACATAGGCAAATACTTTCAGCATAGAAATGTAGTTATGCAAGAAATAATACCAGGAATCAACAAAAATAATCATTTTAATTTAAAAATCATCTGCACAGCAAAGAAAAAATTACAGAATGAAGAGATAATCTAAAGAATGGGAAAACTGTTTGCAAACAATTCCTCTGATGACTAATATCTAGAATTTATAGAGAAGTAAAAAATGTAAAACACTGAAAATAAATGACCAAATCAAAAAAATGGCCAACTGGAATGAATAGATACTTCTCAGAAGTAAAATACCCAGGAAAAAATGAAAAAAATGGTCAATATCTCTTACCCTTAGAAAAATGCAAATTAAGGTAACAGTAAGGTTTAATTGTACACCAGAAAGAATGACAATCCAAAGAAATCAAGTAATAACAAATGTTGGCCTTGCTGTAGTGAAAAGGGAATCCTTCTACATAGCTGGTGGGAATGTAAAGTATTTCAACCATTGTGGAAATCAGTATGGAGATTTCTCAATGAACTTAAAATAGAAGCTCCATTTGACTCAGCTATTCCCTTTCTAAGTATCTTCCCCAAAGAGCTAAAAACATCATATTACAGAGATACATGAATACCAATGCTTATAGTATCACAGTTCATAATAGCTAAATCCTGAAACAGATTATACATCCATCAGCAGATCAATGGACAAAGAAAATGTATCTATACCTAATAGAATACCACTTAGCTATACAGGAGGGTAAGTTTGAGACATTTTTAGAAAGATGGATATAACTGAAAAGCATATTAAGTGAAGTAAATTGCACACAGAAGATCATGTGTCATATGACTTCTCTCCTTTGAATAAGCCAAAGTAAAAATACAGAGAAAAATAAAAGATTGATGACAGAACAGAATTAGATCTTTTACAAATAGCAAGGGGTCCAAGAGACTGAGGATGAGGGAAGGCTGGGAGGAGAAGGAGATGTAAAAAGTTCAAAATGTGTCAATACATGTGCTAAATTCCCACAGTGAATATAAACATTATGTAATAGACATGAGCTGAAAAATAATAGTAATGAAAGTGAGGAAAGGGGATCTAAAGACAGAAGAAGGAAGGCGGGTAGGAGAGGAGAGAGGAATAAAAAAGAATCAAAATATATTATATATATATGCCTACTTCTTAAAATGAATATAAACTTCATGTACTGCAAACATGTTCTAAGAAAATAAAATAAAATATAAAACAAAAAAGAAAGGTAATTGGCATGGAGGCACTATACTCATCGGTGAATTAATCTACCAATCCACTGATGAGTTCATACTCGAAGATGCTGTTAGAAGGTGGAAGCTGGTTGGAGGTGGGTGAATGGGAATGTGACCAAGAAGGGTATACTTTTGTCATTCGCTCCTCGTTTTCCTTTGTGCTTCCTGGCTGTCAGAGGTTGGGAAGCTTTTCTCTATTGTACCTTTTTACCATAATGTTTCTGACTTGGAACCAACTGAACCTGGATTGGATTCCCCCAAAATGTGAGACAATAAAAGTTCTCCTTGTCACTGTGTCTGGTATTTTGTCCCAGTGATGGGAAAGCTGACTAATGTAATAACCATACAGTAGATTAGGAACAATCTCTCTTCTCCCTTTCACAATTTTGAATGTACCTTTTAGATTTTATTTACACTTTCAGTAGATTTTAGATTTTATTTACACTTACAGTAGGGAAGAAATACGATGTTTACACATGTGAATCTGATTTATTTCACTAAGGAGCAACTGGGATGGAGGGGAGAGGATAAAGAAAGAAGGAAAAGGGAAAATATGTATATGTACACACAAAATAGCTAGGATAATTGTACTACTACTATCTGTTGGTTTATTGAAAGGAACTGTTAATGTGTAGTTGTTTGATCAAGATTGCATGCCTATATCTGGTTATATGTGCAATCGTTTTGAAGATGACATGTCATATAACAACCATTGTTAAAATCCTATTGCCATGTTTTGAAATTCTGTATCAATTTTATTGTTCTTTATGCTGTTTTCTTTATGTACTTGTTTTTGTTATTTTAGATTTTTTTAATGAAAACCAAAATTTATATGTATATATAAGCATAGCTGGAATAGATGTATTTCTGTTGTCTGTGGTTTATTGAAAGGAACAATCAAATGCTTAAAATTTTCTTGACCAATTTTGCCCTCTTGAATCTGTAAGCAGAATGATCTGAAAACAACAATATGCAGTATAAGAACCATTGTTGGACTCCTACTGTTTTGTATGGTGACGCTCCATATCATTTCCAATGTTGTTTTTTTTTTATTGTTACAGTCTTTGATTGTTTAATCAATCTTACATCTTATGTCTGGTGGACCGAGTAAATTTGTTGAAGATAAAAATGTGTAATGTAGCAACCATTGTTAATTCCTATCATTTTGTTTTGAGGTCATGTGTCATTTTTGTTGTTTTGTGTTGTTTTGATTTTGTCTTCATTATTGTTTTGTTACTTTTTAAATTTTTAAAATAAAAAAGAAGAATATCTTTGTCTGCTTTTAGAATCCTGTTTCCTCCCTCTTGAGACTTCTTTACTGCTCCCGTTGTGACCCAAGCATTTTGTTCTATGCTGGCATGATTATATTTAGTAACAATTCTGAAGAGGGCAAACTCAATTGAATATGTTCAACCTGATTTTTAAAGTAAAAATCTTTATTTTGCAGTTACATCTCATCACCATTAAATTATATTGCCATCTTGAAATCCATGATACAAAGTACATTGGATAAATACTTTGACAACAATATCAGCAAGTTTATTTCAGATATATCCTGCTTTGAGATAGGTTGAACTGGAATATTCTTCGTGAGCCCAACTATATTATTTAAGAATTTCATGAAAATATCCACAGTAGGTCCATATCTCAAGATGAGTTTCATAGAGAAAAGTCTCATGATCCACAAGCAAGAGCCTAGGATAATGCTAGATTCATTTTCCTAAGTAGGCAAATATGCAGTTCTTCCTCTTGGATTATTAAGAGGCTGGTTTATTGACCAACCTGCCAGAAATGTAGATGAAGGTGAGTGTAGATAGTTTCAACTGATACCAGAAGGCATTTGTTTTTGTCTTTTAATCAAGCTTTCTTGATTATCCTACAGATCAATTAAATGACTCACTGATTATCCTAAACAAGTTTGGTTTTTTTTTTCTTCCAGTACCAGGAATCAAACTCATGACCTTGTGCTTGCCAGGCAGGAGCTGTGCCACTGAGCTAAATCCCCAGTCCCTATCCTAAACAAGTTTCACTACTACTTTTGTTCCTTTATCCACTAGACCACAAAATCTTGAAGGTAATATCTATAAGCAGCTAGCATCTTAGCTATGTGAACCTGGGATAAATCACATTTCTAGCTTTCTGTAAGAAGAAGTGAAGAAAGGGTAAAAGTATTATTAGAAGGCTAATGATGAGAGAATAAAATAAGTCTCATCTGTTTCTTCTATGTATATTCCAGTGTATGTTCTGCATAATATGATCAACCTCACCATCTATAGATAGTGGCTACCATCTATAGTGTAACATTTTTCTTGAAGTACCTGTACTCACTTCTTGAGTCTTTGTAGAAATGACCAGGGTTGGACATGGATAACATTTACCTTAGTGATTTACTTCTCAAAAGGCTTCGTCTAGATTTGCAGGATTCATATGAGAGCTTCTCTTTATTTCATTATTCCTAAACGCATTCATAATAAATATTTTCACCCATAAATTTATTTCCCTCTTCTTGAATATTTTTAATTGACTGCGATGCTTCATACAATAGATATAGAATCACAGAATTCTAGAGTTGCAGGAAACTCAGAGATCAACTTAAAAAGCAGCCCCAAGCTTTCCCACACATTGGTGCAAGTTGGCTCTGATGGTCAGGCATTCTGATTTAGTTGCTGTGGATGTGACTGTGTCATCGTACTTTACAAAGCTCCACAGGTAATTGTAATGTGTAAGAAAGCTTGGAAACCACTAATATAGCCCTAATCTCTAACTTCCCTTTTTTTATTTTATTTTAAAGAGAGTAGTAAATGAGAAACAAACAAAGAAAGAAATAGAACAGTATCACGAATATAAACAAATCAAAGCAAGAATATTCAAAGTGATGCAGAATCTCAAGACAAAATAAAATGAAACAACAGTGGTTGTTACATTACATATCGCTATCCTCAACTGCATTGCTGGGATTACCAGATGTAAGAATGAAAGATTGCTCAAACCATTATAGGAAATAAGAAAGTAATTCTTCGATAAAACAGTAGCAATAATACAGAGTTTCACTAGACAAGATAGTAGGAGTTCACCACTGTAATTCCATTGCAATTCCATTGCATATTGTTACCTTTAAATCAGTTGCTCAGACCTCCAGACACAAGCATGCACAATCGATCAGAACATAAAAAATTGTAATCGTTAACTGTTCATTTCAATACACCATGAGACATCAGCAATATAGTTATCACAGCTATGCATATATATATATATTTATATTTTGCGTTCCTTCTTTCTTTTCTCTTCTTTCCCTCACCTCTATCTTTCCTTAGGGCATAGAGCTAGTAGATGCCTAAGCCAGGATTCGAAATAAGATTTGCTTTTATTAGGGCCGATTCAACTTCCATTATTCCAGTGTATTTCTTCTGTATGAGATATATGCTAGTACCAAATGACAGTAAGTGTAAGAAATCAGAGCCATGTTTGAGGTGTGAAATATATTAAATGAGTACATAAAAATAATGTTAGGTGGGCCACTCAAAAGGAAAATAGTTAATGATAATGCACTAAACATTATGATTATATGACATGAATGATTTATTTGAGTAACATCAATAAAATACTGATGGAGAGAGTGAGCCTATAAGCAAACAAATACACAATTTAAATTACTAAAAGGTAAATAAGAATGATTTTCTTTTGTGTATGATGACCTATTTGTTAATATTATTTCATCAACTAGAAAGTAAATTGTGCTCTTTCAGGCACCAGAATAAAGTTTCCTCCATTTTGTTGGCCAGGGAAAATTCTTTCATAAATGCCTAGATAATTAGCATATCAAAAATAATAACAGAAAGGTCATAAATAAGCAACACAAAAGCAATTTGAGATAAAAGAACACCAAGTGAAATTTAATAACCATAAAGACATTTCCTGGCCCTTGGTCTCAGTGCTACCATTAATTCTTGACTATCTGACCCCATTGTTGAACATGTCAAAGTAATGAATGTGTGGTTGGCTTTCATTGTCCTTGTGTTCACTGCGCTCTGTCAACACCTTGTAGGTAGTCATCAATTCTCTATGTTCTCTCTCTTGTTTTTGTTTTTAATAGCAGCAATATACTTTTTCAATTTCTGATTTAAAGATAAAACTGCCTGTAAGCTGAGGCATCAAATCTTTGTTTATATTACTACTCATTATATTGTTGTTGTTTGTTTGTTTTGTTTTGTTTGCATTACTGGGGGGCTGAACCTATGAGCTTCACACTGAGCTACATCTCCAGCACTTTTTATACTTTGAGGCACTATCTCTTAAAGTCACTAAATTGTCTAGGTGGGACTCAACCTTACTATCCTTAGATTCCCAAAGTGCCAGGATTACAATTGTAAGCTGCATAGGTGTTAGCTATTTCAGTACAGCAGTGTCTAGGTTTGTGGATTTTTCTAAACTGAAGTTCCCTTGTGAATCCTGTCACAGTTACTTTTCTTGTTGCTGAGACAAAATACCCGACACCCAAAGTTAAAGGAGGAAAGGTTTATCTCAGCTCACAGTTTGTAGAGGTTTTAGCACATAGTTGGCTGGCTTTAAAGCAAGATGAAATGGCAGGGGCAGCATGACAGAGGAGAAATAGTTCATGGAAGGCAAAAAGCAGCAGGCAGCAAAGTAGTGAAGCAGCAGCAGCCTGCCTTTCTCTTTTATCCCTTCCAGGCTATGTGCACTTTGGGTGGTGCCACTCACACCCAGGGAGGGCCTTCCCATTATCCACACCCAAAACTATGCTAAACCAATCAGTGGACTAATTTAGAAATCACACACCCTTTATCTCAGCATCACACACTTAATCTAAGGGTTACATATACTCTAGATTGAGCCACTTCTGATAAAGTCCACTTATGAGCACATGAGGCTTTGGGAGGACATCTAGACCCAAGACATAACAAATTCCTAGACTTGTCTAACAACAACCCTCTGATCATGAATATGAGTGAACTGAGGCCTGAACCAGGTGGGTTAGCTGTCAACTGAGGATCCCATTCATTATATTTTTTCTGCAATTTCGTGGTTGTTTAGTGTAACTGTGGAAGAATTAGCTTACCTGTTTACTTTTTATTAATATTTACCTTAATATTGCTGACTTCTTAATATTTTTTCTATGATGTATATTTTAAAAACAAGATTTAAAGCAACTTATATTAACACATTTGCTTTCTTTTATGGTAGGTAAGTGTAGGTTTTAAGTTTGCATTTAATAACTGAAGATAGTAGGTATATTGCTTATACTATCAAATAAGAGGAGCACTCCCATGTAAATACCCTGGACAGACATAATACGTATCTCAGTCTGTATATACCCCCAAAGTATAAGCAATTTATTGTGAACATTGAATATTTTAGCTCCACTTTGGGATTATTTTCAGAAATATAGTAAACAAAACGAAACTTAACTGTTATTCTCCTTCCTCTCCCATTATATAATCTCCCATGGCAACGCAGAACAATCACTCCATTAATTCTATTGGATTATTTCTGTAACTTTTGTTTCAGACATCATCTTTGTCATTTTCTGTTCTTATCAATGCTCCTTGTTCTGCTTATGAATATTTCATATTTGTATCTCTTACCTCATGCTAAAGTTTCATGGTACCTTTTATCTTAACTGTCCCTTTGATATATTAATCTCATTAGAATGGAAAGACAGTAAGTACTGAAAAGATTTTTTGAACTAAATCTAAGATTTGTGAAATGTCTAAACTTTTCTGGTTTATCAGAATTTGGAATTTTAAAAACCTCAAAGTTTTGAGGGATGGACTTATGAGACTTACAGTTGACCTTGATCAATGATGCTTTTTAGAGGAAGGGCAGGAAAGAAAAATAAAACATTTTAAATTTGAAAAACATTGTTGGATTTTGTATGAAATAGCTACCTAGGTAAAATCAATCCTCTGATTTTAACTATTTTAGAAAATTGATAACCAACTAAGAGGAACAAATGCTTAAAACTAGATTGTAGAAGAAAACTGATAGAGCCTGTGATCCTTTTTTAAAAATGACAAATGTTATTCTTCACGAGTACTGAATAAATGCCAGATGGTCCTTTGAATATAATAAAGGAGATATTACAACTGAAGCTTGTCAAGAAAGTGACTCTGTGGGTAAGAAGTTCTTCCTTTCAAAGTACTTGGCTGTACTTCCTAGTAGGGAATCTATTTGTGTCAGTGGAGGGTACCAGTGTAGGACTGCAGTAGCACTATCCAGGAGTTACATATGGTGAGATTGCTTTATAGATAATAGCCTTTATATTGTGACACTTTTACTCTACAATAATCAGGCACTCTTTGGGTAGGATGTAAGACTAGATACTTAATGAAAATTACTTAAAAGTAAATGATTCTAAAGAGATGTTTCACTCTGCATTTGACAGATAAGCAAATAATTTGCCAGGGTTTCTTAAACAAAATAAGAACATTGCAAATTGTTCGACCAGTTTGAAGTGTTAGTCCAGACGGATTCACATTAAATCAAGGTCTTTCATTGAGGTATCTCTTATTTCCACTGTCCTTGAGGTAGTTCATTTAATGTGTAACAATGGATAATCCAAATCTATCTTATTATTCTTTAAAGCAATCTTCTGAATTTTGTTCTCTGGAAAAGGATCAGCTGCTGGCTATTCTTTCTTTTTTTGTACTTATTGATGTTAAATTCCTTATTAACATTACCTTTCTCAGCAGAACAATGCAAATTTGTGTAGAGTTTTCATACAGCAGAACCAGGAGATAAAAGAATGAAAATTTTATTAGTTGTAGGAAAGAAGGAAAATATCAAAAGTAATGCCAAAGGTAGTGTTTCATCTGGAAAAAGAAAACAACGTTTTTAAAAATTTAGTTTTCTAAATTTTTTTTTGTAAAATCTTACATCTTAAAGGAAAGACTTATCATCACAAGAAGTAGACACATTCCTGAAATTGCTGTTTCAAATCGTACATCACATGTTAAAAAATGATGGCTATAAATGCCTCATGGGCAGGGATTTTAGTATCATAATGAGCAAAGTTTACTTTAGGTCACCTGGAAAGAGTGAGTCACAGTGATTTGGAATTTTGGCTGGTTAACCCTAACCCTTGTGTGTTTCTCTCTCAGATCTTATCTGAAACAAATAAGC
The DNA here is from genome assembly GCF_000276665.1 of Chinchilla lanigera. Taxonomy (NCBI): domain Eukaryota; kingdom Metazoa; phylum Chordata; class Mammalia; order Rodentia; family Chinchillidae; genus Chinchilla; species Chinchilla lanigera. Next base: position 4,802,524 of record NW_004955446.1, read on the forward strand.
AAACAAACTCTGAAGGCATATTAAAGTCACAGCATGGGAGATTGGTCCTAAAAATGCCTTCCTAGTGGCTAATAGGTTCTTAACAAGAGTAAAACACTGCCTTACTTCTACTTAGTCTGGAGTGTACACCTCTAAACATAATCTTGAAGCTCATCGATTCTTTGCTTGGCCTTGTCCGTTCTACTGATGATATCATAAAAGCGTCTTTGATTCTGTTAGAGTGTTTTTAATTTCTTCCAAGTCTTTTTTTTATTTTTAGAATTTTCACTTCTTGCTTACATTACCCATCTGTTCTAACAGATTGCCTGTTTTTTCCATTAGAGCCTTTGACATATTCCTCGGTTGTTATTTTAATTTCTATTTCTTGTTATTATAACATCTGTATCATATCGGTTTGATTTTGATTTGTAAATTGAAATTCTCTGAAGAAGCCACAGCTATACTGAGCCCACAGACTGACCTTGAGTAAGTCAACCAGTATGATTGTGGAGAGACAGAATATTGCAGAGTGATTTTTCTGAAAAAGATAAAAATAATAGAAAATCTTTTAGCTAGATTTAAAAAGAGAAATTATTCAAATAAAATTAGAGACGAAAAAGAAGACATTAAAACTGATATCACAGAAATTAAAAGGATCATTAAGGATTATATGAAAAACAATATAACAAGTTGGAAAACTGGAAGAAATGGGCAAATTTAACAGCGAATCAAAAAATCACTCACTATGATAAGGAGACACAAAGATGGATCATAATACAAATTAATAAATATAATATATCAAAGCAATAATAAAAGATAAAACCATATGATCCTTCCAATAGATACAGAAAAAACATTTGATCTAACATCTCTTCATGATAAAAAAACTGGACAAATTAATTATAAAAGGACTGTACTGAAACATAATAAAGTTTATATATGACAAACCCATGGTCAAAATCACACTGAATGGGGAAAAGTTAAAAGCATTTCCTTTAATATCAGAAACAGTACAAGGGTATCCAGTCTCATTGCTAACATTCAATATACTACTAGATGTTTTAGCCAGAGCAATTAGGCAAAAGAAAGAAATAAAATGTATACAGATAGGAAAGCAGGAAATCAAACAATCCCCATTTACCAATGATATGAGTGTATGTCTAGAAAAACCTAAAAATCACCAGAAGACTATTAGAACTGATAAATGACTATTAAAATTGTGGGATAAAAGAATCAACATAAAAATCCATAGCTTTTCTTTGTACCAATAATGTACTTATTGAAAAAGAAATTAGGAAAGCAATAACATTCAAAATAGCTATAAAACAAAAAAAAAACTTGTTATAAATTTAACCAAGGAAATGAAAGAATTCAATAATAAAAATTACAAAACACAGATAAAAGAAATGGAAGATGACACACAAAAAATGGAGATTTCCCTTGATCATGAACTGGAAGAATTATGATGAGTGAAATGTCCATATTGTCCAAAGCAATGTACAGGTTCAATGCAATCCACATATAACACCAATAATTTTTTTCACAGAACTAAAAAAAACAAATCTTAAAATTCACATGGGACGATAAGACCCCCAAAGAGCCAAAGCCATTTTGAACAAAAAGTGACAATCCTTAGGCATCACAATAACCACTTCCAGAACATACTACAGAGCCATGACAACCAAAACAGTATGGTACTAGGATAAAAACAGATACATAGACCAATGGAAAACAGTAGAGATTCCAGAAATAACCCCATGCATTTAAGTCAGCTGATTCTAGATGAAGGTGCCAAAAACATTCATTGGAGAAAAGAGAGCCTCTTTAATAAAGGGTGGCAAATCTGGGAAAACTTCATATCCATTTGTAGAAGATTGAAATTTGATGCCTATTACCCTGCATAAAAATAAACTCAGCATGTACTAAAGACATTGATATAAAATCTGAAAATCTGAAACTACTGGGAAAAAACATTGGGGAAACACCTCAAGATGTTGGCATAGGCAGTGATTTTCTGGATAGTAGTCAAAAGCTTAGTGAATAAAAGCAAATATGGAAAAGTAGGATTACATCAGATTAAAAAGTTTCACAATAAAGGAAATAGGCAACACATGTAGGAATGGAGAAAGTCAAATGATTCCTGTTTGCTGATGATATGAGTCTATACACAGAGAAACCTACACAGAAAAATCTAAAACCATCAACAGAATGAAAAAATAACCTTTCCCAAACATTTTTCTGACAGGAGTTATTGTCCAGAATACTTAAATATCCCAGAAAACAATAACAAACTGTAAAATAATTTAAAAATGGTTAGCAGACTTGAAAATACACTCAGAAGAAGAAATAAAAATGAGCAACAAATATATGAAAAATGTTGAGCATTATGGGCCATCAGGGAAACACAAATGAAAACCATGTGATATTATTTCACTTCTGTTGGAAAAGTCATTATCAGAAAACCAAAAATTAATATAGTGAACATGGGGAGAAAAAGGAAATCTTACATCCTACTGTTTGAAATGCAAACTAGTGCATTTATTATGGAGAACTGTGTGGAGTCTCCTCAAAAAAACTAAAAATAGATGTACCATATAATTCAGCTCTCCTATTTCTGGATATATATCCTAGGAAATGAAATTAGTATACCAATGAGATAACTGCATGCCTATGTTTTTTGCAGCACTGTTCATAATCTATAAGACAGGGATCCCCAAACTTTTTGGCATCAGGGACCAGTTTCATCGAAGGTAATTTTTCCACACACAGCATGGTTTTAGGATGATTCAAGCACATTATATTTTTGTGTGCTTTATTTCTATTATTGTTACATTTTAATATGCAATGAAATAATTACATAACTCACTACAGTGCAGAGTCAGTGGGAGGCCTGAGCTTGTTTTCCTGCAATTTGACAGTCCCATCTAGGGGTGATGGGAGACAAGGACTCCCAAAGTGTGTTACTTATGTTCAGTCTACTTCATAGTCTTATTGCTGTCAGTGCAGAAAACCCTGCTCTACAAGGACAGGATTTTGGAAGTGGAAGCAGTCTTTTCAGTGATTTTGTGGCAATCTCAGGATATTCCACCTTGACTTTTAAAAAGTATTGAGTTTTGAGGTCTCAAACATACTTTTATTTTATTTTGTTAGTTAAGTTTATTGGTACGTTTTAGGTATACATAATGATCACAATCATCATAGGGAATTTGTACCTGTACATGATATAACTTGATTCTCCCCCCTATTTCTGTACCCTCCCTTCAACTCTTCTTCTCCTCATGTGCAAATCCAACATACTTTTAAGTCCACCATAATTTACAGTCTAAAACAGTTGATCTTTCTTAGTATGGATAAAATTGATTCACTTGGTGACTTACAAATGGGTCTTGGATCCATTTTTTCACAGTTTGGAGGTCTTTTGTGCTTAGGAAGTAACTGTCAAACTCTTTTGAAACCTGTGGTAGTTGGGCATGGAGTAACTGGGAGAAAGAAGACCCTGGCTTAGTCTCTATCAAAATCTCTGCTAATGTTCAAAATATATAAAAAACTCAATGTTCACTCATCACCTCCGTAATTACAGGATAGCTTTGAATGCAGCCGCTTTATCTGCCAGCTTGAACACACTTGTCATTCTCCACTGAAGTGGCATTTGGAGTTCACTGAGTGGATTCAATGCACCATATAAATAACAAGCTTTGTGACTCATTTTGTGTCACTGAAATGTGCTGTCAGTGGTGACTGTTTTTCTAAAAATAAATCTTGGGAGTGCCTTTCATAACTCAAAAACTCTGGCCAGTGCTCTACCTTTAGAAAGCCATCTAACTTCTGTGTATAAGAAAAGATATGTGTGCTCTGTATTTATTTCCTCACAGTGCTGCATAAGCAGATGATTTAGGGTATGTACGTTATTGTGGAGAGCAAAGATGAACAACCACAAAGCTCACAGAAGTTTGTAGCTAATTTGGGAGGGGCACATATCAGTCTGCACTCAAGAAGAGAATATACGAGAAGAGAGGAATGAAGCATGTTCCAAGTAGAGTACAGGTTACATATCAGGGTCTATGAACAAGCAATTCCTATACAGAGAACTTCTCTTATTCAAGTAGAATAATAGAATCTGAGAAGAATTTCTAAGCATAATGTATGGCACAGCATTAAAAATATTTCAAGAAGTGTTGTCATATTTTCATCAGTGTACAAAAATATACATTTACTATGAAATGGGAAGTGAAAAAGGAAGAAAAGATAAAGATGCAAAGAAATATGTACAAGATAAAAGTTATGGCAAGAAAACATTATTTTCTTGTTTTCTTGCCTTGAAATTTATAGGCTAATTAAGTTGCTTTTATCCAGATGATTTTTGACCGATTTAGACAATTCGTTTAGATTTCTCTGCATTTCATTTTGGCCAATATGTGTTTGACTAAAGCAGACTTGCAACCCTCCCTTTCCCATGCCCACCCAGTTAGACAAGGAGATCATGTAGATGGGAGGGGGTCAACTTCCACTTCCTAGCATCATCTAAGCTAGTGGTGCCAAACCTATGGCACACATGCTGCAGCCATCCATTTGTATCACTGAAAGGTCTACAAGGTTCACGTCCTTGCTCTAAGCCATCGTACTTCAATTTCCAAATCACTCTTAAAGGTATACTCATTTTATTGCAAATTAAAGATGCTATTTGTGAATGGTTATGCTAAAAAAGGCTAACCAGTGCTTATTCAGAGTGCTTTATATCTTCCTGCCTATTGTTCAGGCAAAAATTCATGTTTGAAATTTCTCTCATTGGTTGTATTGTCCATTCTGAATTTTCCTCTTAACGTGATGGTCAGACACTCTTCTCTTCTGGTAGTACTATTACACATTCTCAGCTTTCTCATCTTTTGCAGTAATTGCTATTTAAAAATTCTCTAATCACTAGCCAATCTGTTCTGCTATGTCCCTTCTTTTGGTTACTATAACAACTGAAGAGCTGGTCAAAAATTTATATCCAGTCTCCTTATGAGCCAGACAGAAGCTTTCAGAAGAGCACAACAGCAACAGACAATTTTCAGCTAAAATGTTTATAAATGTTTCACAGATGTGGATTTGTAAAGGGCCTTCAACTTCATCTATTGTTCTTTCCTGTCCAATTCAAAAAATTCCCCTGTAGTAATACACTGATAAGGGGCCATCTAAATTTGGAAGCATTGTGACAGGACATCTTCACCTTTTGATGCAGGCTTTTATCAATCTCTATTGATGATTATTAAATTCTTTCTTATGTTAATCAGGTATATGCTTCCCAGTAACTTCTATACATTAGTTCTTGATATGTCATTTGAGACTTCACAAAATAAGCTGAATTTATTTTTAATTTGTCATATTTGTATAATATAGAAAATATTGAAGTGTCATCTCAATTTTGCCTGCCCAGAATTCGTCTCACCTTTGTCTTATTATGAGGCAATTTTCAAATGGGAGACTATCTTTATTTCACAAAGGAAGAAACTGAGGCTCAAAAAAATTAAGGCTTACTTGCTAAGGGCCATGTAATTAGTAAATGAATATAAAGAAATTCAGATCTATCTTCATGTAATCAAGATGAATATGTAACCACACACAAAGAGCACAGAGAAAACAGTCATGATTATAATTCAGAATCACAGCAAGTACTTAAAAGGCTATCTCTTGCTCACATGTACATCTGTCTGCTTTACAATCTTTAAATGTTACATTTTCATATGTTCTAGATCTCTGAAAATTGTTTAGTAAGCCTAAGTGTATGTGCTAACACTTATTTGTTGGGTTGTAGTGAACTAATATAGTAGACATCATAATGGATAACAGAGATTACATATGGAAAAGTGTATTTTGATATACTATTGTCTATTTAACATTCTAGCAAACAATTAGAATGAAAATATATGCACATTTGTAGCAACTTTTGCACAGTTTCATAATGGACTGGAATTGGAGCAAAGTAGTAATGAACCACAAACGTGAGAACAAGAATTGGCATTGCACTAATTAAACTCAGCACCTGCCACAATCCTGCCCATATTATAAACAAATAATATTCTAATGATTCCAATGATTAATTTTTAAGTGCCTAAAGATATCAGCTAGATGAAATGTTCTTTATTTGAAGCTAAGAACAGTCCTCAATGTATTTTTGTTCCTTGGCTCTGTTTTGATGACTTTTCTGTATCTGGTCTTTAATTGAACTTACTTTGTCTGTTGAGCAGTAGCTTGCTTTTTTGTGAGTTGGTGGTCAGACTTACATCTGTAGGAAGGAAAATTAGTAAGCATTTTGTGTACTCCACAGATCTACATGGCCAGGAATTTTAGTGAATCTAGGGCAGCTTTGCAGAGGGGATAGGCATAATTTTGGCTGTCATTTCTGTTTCTCTGTCACATTGTGTTAGGTCTGTTGCACCAGCAGGTGTCATACTGGGTCTCTCTTTCCCACAGAAATACATCAGGTAAAAATCCAAAATTCTGCTCCATAAACTGTGAAAATAGAACATTAGCCTCAAGCATTCTTCCATACATAAGTGGGGAGTCACTCCATCTTAATTACAACTGCATCAACTCTGAAGGCTCCCACACCTAAGGCATCTCACAGAAATTGCACACTGTCATAGAGTTGTAAATGTATACAGCTAGTCTGCCTTCTTTAAAGGGGTAAAAAATATAGTCATTTAATGAATTTCCCTTTGCTGTGTGGAGGCTGAGGTTGCCTTGTCAAAGGGACGTGCATTTAACTCAGTGGTTCTCAGTGTTGGCTGTACATTAGAATTACTTGAAGAGCTAGTTATGACAGAGCTTGCTGAGCCTCATTCCTGGTTTCTAAATTTGTATTTCTACCAGGTTCTCAGATGCTGCTGATTTGGGACCAAGTTTTGAGAGTGACTGCTTAATTTAAGGCTTTGTTTGCATTTGAGAGATTTACCTACGTGGATGTATTATGTTTACTTTATTTCCTTCTCGCCTACTTAGCAGAACAGCTCAGCACTTACTGCTTTATGGACTACCTCACATTAGGAAAGCTTCTTAAAAATAAGGGTATAAAATAAAGCCATGTGTTATGGTTACTTTTCTTGTTGCTGAGACAAAATACCTCACCCCCAAAATTAAAACAGGAAAGGTTTATTACAGCTCACAGTTTGTACAGTTTTAGTCCATAGTTGGCTGCCTTCAAAGCAAGATGACATGGCACTGGCAGCATAACAGTGGAGAAACAGTTCATGGCATGGCAGGCAGCAGGCAGCAGGCAGCAGGCAGCAGGAAGCAGGCAGCAACAGCCTGCTTCTCCCTTTTATCCCTTCCAGGGTACCCACTTTTTCAGTAGTACCACCCATACTAGGGTAGGCCTTCCCACTATCCACACCCAGAACTATGCTAAGCCAATCAGTGGACTAATTTAGTAATCATATACCCTTAGGCCCTAGATCTAGCCACTTCCAAGAAGCCCTGCTTATGACCACATGAGACTTTGGGAGTACATCTAGACACAAGCCATAATACCATACTTCAAGCATTCTATTACATGTTAAGGCTTTTGGATTTAGCTATTTTAGTATAGTAGACACTATGGGGTTCCCAAACAGATCCTCTCCTCCAGACAATGCACCCAAACCAAATGCTGAAAGTGCTGCAGCTAATAGCTTACAGGGGACGTCTTTTGAGGTTTGCCTGCAACAGATGAGAGCTGCCTTGTTAGCCATGTGTAAGAAGCTTCATACCCACTTCCCTCTCCACATGTAGTCCCTGCTCAATTGATATGGTGGCCCCAAAGTCTTTTTGACTCAAAGTGGGGCATTCTATGGGGCAATTTACAGCCTGTGGCTATGGTGTTCAATGAGGCTATTCATTGAAGTCATAGGAGACTACTGAAACTTAGAAGCACAACTACTTTGAATTGAGGTGTGCTAGGACTCTAAAGTGCATACTGATTTTTGAAGAATTATAAACAAAGAATGTAAAGAATTTCATTCATGATTTTTTAATATTCATTATGGTTTGAAATGATGAAATTTGGTATATTTTGGCTTAACTAAGATATATTAAAAATGATGAATATCTTTTCTTCTTAATTTTTCTTATGTTTCTTCTTTCTTTTGTTTGTCGGTCTCATTATTGTTCTGTTGGGCTGGACTTGTTTAGAGCCCTCATGGCTACATGAGTGGGCTTTAAAACATATCTATTTTCCAGAATAAATAAGTTTCATAGGAATACAAAGCACAGGTAAGCTTCCCAGTGGAAACTCATGATCCATAGCTGATTTCTGTATCTGATCCATCTTGAAATTGGAACTCATCAACTAAAAGCGGACTTGATTGCCAAGACCTATGGAAAAGGTAGGTATAGTTCTGTATGACCCCTATTTCCACATTACTTCTCCCAAAGACAATTGTAGCAATTATTAGGATAAAGATAAAATAGGGAGAGAGAATACCCACATGCCTCTTGAGGTCACTTGGACACTAGGTTCAAACTGATTCTCAACTTGGGTGTCTCAGGAAGATGTAAGTAGTCTGCCTTTTTTAAAAATATAGTTATTCAGAAATATAGTTATTTAATGAGTTTCCCTTTGATGTGTGGAAGCTAAAGTAGCCTTACCAAAAGGGTCATGTGTTTAACTCACTGATTCCCAGTATAAACCGTCCATCAGAGTCACTTGAAGAACTGGTTCTAACAGGGCAGCTGTGGCAAGAAGGTTGCAAGCCTGGGCATTTTTTGTGATTTAGTGAGACCTTGTCTCAACATTAAAAACAACAACAACAAAAAAACTTCAGAGTTTAAAAAAAAGGTCCAGGGATATCACTCAGTGTGAAGGCCCTGTGTTCATTCTTCAGTACTATAAATAACAAAAACAGGGGGCTGGGGATTTAGCTCAGCGGCAAAGCGCCTGCCTGGCAAGCGCAAGGTCGTGAGTTCGGTTCCCGGTACCGGAGAAAAACCCAACAACAACAACAAAAAAAAACAAAACAAAAAAATATAAATAACAAAAACAAAAATGTAACTTTTTATTGTTGTTATTCCAGTGATTGAACCCAGGGTCTTTGCACTGAGCTATATTCCCAGCTCCCTTTTAAAAAGTTTTGATCACTAAATAGCCCCTGCTGGACTCATACTTGCAGTTCTCCTGCTTCTGCTGTCCAGAGTGCTTGGATTACAGGTGTGTACCACCACATCTGACTAAAATCCAGAGCTTTGTTCATGGGTCAGGTGACTCGCTACAGTGGAGTAGCACTGTACCACTTGCTACTGGCTGAGTTTGAATGGCAAATGCACTCAGGGGTGGCTCAGTAAGACTGTGGTGAGGGAGAAATCCTCCCAAGGGGCAGACCTTCATAGTTAGTGAACATCATCATCTCGGTGTGGAAAGAGAAAAGGCCAAAGGTGGGTTACTCATAAATAATAATCTGGCTGGTTAGTCAGGTTCCTGAAAGGGGCAAGATGGGAAGTTAAGGGGTAAGGAAATAAGAGGAAGAGCCATACGCATAAAACTATGGGAGTGGGCATAATGCATGGAAATTTTCATATGCATACCAGAGAGTATCTGCAATAACAGCAAATAGAAACACTGACACGATACCCAGGATTTGGAGGCAGAATTCTTTACGTCGATAAGCAGTGATCGGGAGCCTTCCCAAAATGTCAGACCTTGATCTCTGGTGGTCTAGGGCTTATATGGGATAAGCAAGCAGGAAGTACAGAGGCAGAATGGCTTGTCAATTGGGGATTGGTTTATACAGTGTGCATCACAGTGACCAGGTATGCATTCAGTGACGAGCTGTTTCTAACAAAAGTAACAAGAACTATAATTAGAACTATTACCTAGGCAACTAATACACTGAAGTATACTGGCTATGGGGGGAGTGTTTCTTCTGCTACATATTCACTCCAGGATGGCACTAAAACATCCATATGGAAAGTTCACTTTAAAATGGTGGGGGTTTTTTTAGAAGAGGATGAACATACAATCTCTAAGCTATTTTGGTATTTTTTTCTTTTTTTGATTAAGTGATTGCAGTAGGGGGAATAAAATTATTAGTTGCAGTGATTGAGATGTAGAGACTAAAAACAGAATTTCAGACTTTAAACAATGAAATTAAGAGTTGTGAATTTCATTATTTTAGGTATCAAGTTGGGATATGGCCTGGAAAAATACATAATCAAATTTTCCATTTTATTGGTAGAAGACCTTACGAGGTTTTTCGGATGAGTTTTCTGGCTTTCAAGTTCATGGGATACTTTAAAGAATGTTATAATCTTATTTATGAGAATCATATTGGAAACAACTTAAAAATCTCTCCTCACAATAATTTCTAACTCTTATACCTGAAAGGCCTAGGAGGAAGCTGAGAGACCTTAATTAGCAAAATAACGCAGAATAACCTCTATCACCTTACATGGCAAAAGGTAAATTAGAGGTGTGATTAAGTTTAAAAACCTCGAAGTGAGCCTGATGTGTACCCTTGTAATCCCAGCACTCAGGAGGCTGAGACAGGAGGATGGAGAGTTTGAGGTCAGCCTAGGCTAAAAGTGCGCTTATGGCCAGCCTGTACCACATAGCAATGCTGACTCAACAAAACAAAACAAAACAAAACAAAACTTGTGAGAAGGGTAACACCTATGACTCATAGGGGCTCAACCTAACAACATGGCCCCTTAACAGTGGAGATTTCCCAACTGATTAGAAAGATGAGTTGGTAGAAGGAGGAGGGATTCAGAATATGAAAGGATAAATCCTCGGTTGCTGGCTTCAAAGTAGAGGAAGGAGACCAGGAGCCAGGCAATGCGACTAGACTTTTGGAGCTAGGGATAACCCTCAGTTGATGCACAACAAAAAATTGTGGGTCTTAGTTTTATAAGGATCTGAGTTCTCCCATACTCTGGATGAGCCAAGAAATGGATTTTGCTTTTTACAATTTAGAAAGAAATACATCCCTGCCAACAGTTTAATTTTAGTGTAGTAAGACCATGCTGGACTTTTGACCTGCGTAAATATAATAAATTTATATTGTTTTGACCACAAAAGCTGTGGTAATTTGTTTCTGCAGGACAGAGACAAAGAACATACTGACTTCTCTGGTCTCCATTTCCTTATTTTCAAAATAACAAAATGGGATACTACATGAGATAGTGCCTGGAAAACTTTAAAATGTTGAGTAAACAAAGTAAACAACAAAATGTTAGATTTAGAACATTTGACGTGGTATTCTCAGGGGAGGCCTTGGTGCAAACAGCCAATTAACACTCCTTGTTTTCAATGCTTGGAAATGCAGTAAGGTAAGGGAGATAAATTATTTCAAATTTTGCTTTGGTACCTTAATATTTGACATTGTCAAGGACTAATGAGGTCACAGGAGTAAACACAGAAGGTCCTATTAGTTGTATATGCTTGTCACAACAGGAATAGAAGACAGAACAACAGAACCATAATTATTTTAATATTAACTCTTGGCATGAAAGAAAGAAAAGTTAATTAGCTTGTATTACCCAAGTACCAAATAGCTGATCCTTCTTTATTTTAATTTATTGGGGTTGATTTAATTATACTAATTCTGAAGCACAGATAGCTGCTTAATATCATGAATCCCTTGACCCTACTTTTAGAATCAGTGAATTAGTACAAAGTACTATAGTTGCTTTCTTCTTGCTTATGGTCAGTTATGTTGAATCATGCATTTTGGAAGGGACAGCACTGCTTACTTAAGGTAGGTTAATGGTCTCCCTCTTTACTGTTGAGGTTAATCACTTTTAAAGAAACTTAAAATTTAGGCCAGTTTTCTTTTCTTTCTTTCTTTCTTTCTTTCTTGCTTGCTTGCTTGCTTGCTTGCTTGCTTGCTTTCTTGTTTTCTTGCTTTCTTGCTTTCTTGCTTTCTTGCTTTTTTTCTTTCTTAAGAACAATCAGACTCACGTAATTAAACATCTTGGGAAATATTTATCGCATGGAAGCTATTTGGGCTAATTCTAGTGAAGAGATTAAACTAAAGGGTTTTATACCCTCAAGGGTATAAAAATGAAAGTACATGTAGGCTTGTGGAATTAGGAATTAGGAAACCAGAGACCAGAGCTACTGCGTCCATCTTTGATGGAGCTTTTGGTCTGTTGTTTTTGGTGGTTTTGTGCTTGCTTCACCTTCCTGTGCTTATTTGTTGGGATGCATATAGTTAAAAGAGATTACCTCAGGCCTCCTCGGTGTATATATCTTCACCATCTCTGCCGTACTTGTACCTCTCAGTTTAAATTAAGTACAGAAGATATGGTTCAGGCATTTGATATTTTCAGTTCAGTGCATACTTTTAATTCAATGAATTGTGTTGTGATTTCAGTGGTACAAACATAACAGCTCCAGATGTTGGAGATTTCATCAGTTCCTAGATAGAAGCCTACCTTGAAGAATATGACTTTTTCTTAAAAATTCATTCACACTTAAAGCTTTAGCTCCTTGCTAAAGATTAAATCAATTTTCTGTGAAGTCTATGCCTGGGATCAAGGTTTTTCACTATTCAACTTTAAAGAATTACATATTTCCTCCTTTCATATAAAGCTAATCAATAAATAAAATAATAAAATAAAATGAGATCTATTCTTGTCTGCAACATATGTATCATGACTATGATTAAAATAACACAATTTTTGTCCTTTGTAAGTTTGTAATAATATTTTTCTTTACAATTGTTCCCTTTAAGGCTAGGTATAATATGTGTTCATAGTTTACATTATGCTAAGTTGTTCATTTAGTTTCATTTAGGAAACTAAATGAAAACTTGGGCTATCCTGAAGACTATATGGAAGTTATTTTCTGTCTCCTGAGGGTAGTTTGGAGACATGTATCATATACATATACACATATATGATTTACAACATGTAAGTAAAGGAAAGGGCTCAATTTATCATAAAAAAGTCTGAGCTCACAGAGTCTAAAGGTGTCATGCTGAACAAACATCTAAATTTGCAATTATAGATGAAACTTTGTCCTGATTCACTGTTTTGTTTCACTGTTTTAAATTTTTTTAGGACATTACATGATATTTTGAATGGTTCAGGTAGAACTTTAGGGGACTAATAATATTTTAGAAAGTAGGTACTAGAACCAGATTAAGTTGATGTTTATGGAGGATCGATTGCAAAAAATATTTAGTGATTTAATTTCAAACCTGGATGTATTAGACAAGATCAGCATGAAGGTCTGACTTAAATGACAATACTAACTTGCCAGAGGTTTATTTTTGACCATTAAATAGGGTAAGTGACATCAGGGATGCAAAAGGGACAGATCCAAAGGTTAGCCAGATGTTTAAATTATTATACCAGGATAGGACTTTAAAATCATAGCTAAATTATATTTGAAGATTTAAAAGAAAATATGTGCATATGAATGAATCTTAGGTAATCTATTAGATAAATAGAAGCTATAAAATAAACCAAAATAGTCATTATTCAAAGAAAAAATGCAATTTGAAATTGAAATTTTTGTGAGTATACTTCTAGTAATACTTAAGCTGTTACTGATGAAAGGATGAGGAGACTCGAGGAGAGGTTAGTAGGAGCTACTCAAACTGAAGCACACAATAAAACAATACAAAACTAACTAACAGTAAAGTAAGAATGACCTGTACAAAAAAATTATGGGGTCTAAATACACAAAATTTGAGCCTGAGAAAATGAAGAGACACACTGAAGGTGAATTACTGATGAAATTCTCTAAATTTAATAAAATATATCAATCCATAGATCCAAGACATTTAACAGGTCCCAAGGAAGATAAGCAAGGATTCAGAAAGATGAAAATCAAAGGTAAAGGGAAAATGTTTAAAGAAGTTAAAGATATATGTATGCATATAAAAGAACAACAGTAAGAATGACCTTTATTTTTCATTGTAAACAATAAAATTCAGAAGATAATGGAGTTACATAAAGTTCTGAAGGAAAAATTAATGTACAATAAAAATAGGCCAAGAAAAAAATCTGAATAGATAATCCAAGAAATAGAATCACACTATAGTTATATTGTCAACTTAATTTTTGACAAGGCATGAAAGCAATTTGATAGAGGAAAATGAAATCTTTTTTCTTAAGGGATGCTAGAATAGCTGTGTGTCTATATGGAAGAAAAAGTTTGATACAGACATGACACCATGCATAAAAAGGAAAAAATGAAGTGGAGATGAATCATCATCCAAAAAATAAAAGTTAAATCCATAAATTGTCTCAAATAAAACAGGAAAATATCATCATTGCTTTGCTACTGGCAAAAAGTTCCTTACACTAAACACTGGAAACTTTCATCACAAGAAAAAAAAATTACTTGTGCCTCATCAAAATGAAAAAAAACCCACACTCATTAAAATAGCTCATTAAAGTAATGAATATCTGAAGCAAACACAGGAAGAAAATATTCACATTCTACATTTTTGACAAAGGAATTGTGTTCATAATGTACAAAGAACTTATTATTTAATAATAATGGTGCAAAAAGGCAGAGGGCTTCAACAAGACACTTCACAATATAAGAATACCAATATTCAGTAAGTAAATTAAAATACACTCAACACTGCTATTCATAAGGGAAATATAAATTCAGACAAAAAAGAAATACTACTACAAATTCTTTAGAATAAATTAATTGTAAAGGTTGACCAAGCCAAATGTTGATGAAGACGTGGAGCAACTAAATTTCTTATACATCAGTGGAAATGTTAAATGATATAACTATTTTGGGAAATATCTTATAGTTCTTATAAAAAAAATCAAACTCCTAAACAATGCCAGAACAATTCTAGTACTAGATTAAGAAAGCATATGCTTACAAAAAGATTTATACTAACATACTGACATTAGCTTAAATTGTTTATAGTAGCTCAAAACTGTGAACAATACAAATGCCCATCAATAGGAAAATAAATTATAGTATATTAATAGAATGTATATTGATATATGCAATATATAATATGGATAAATTTTGAAACATTAATTTGTCTAGGTATGGGGACAAAGGTTGGAACCAGACACTCTGGGATGCTGAGACAGGAGGACCCCAAGTTCAACCCCTGCCTTGGCAACTTGGCAACTTAGGGATTTGCAAGACCCTGCATCAGAACAAAACGTTTTTTTTAAAGGGCCAGGGAAGTAACGTAGTGAAAATGGTCTGGATTTAATCCCTAATACCATAAAAACAAACAAACAAACAAACAACCTGACAAACAAAAAACATTAAATTGAACAAAAGAACCCAGCTACAAAAGAATACATATTGTATACTTTAACTTACATGTAGTTGTATAACAAGATAAATTAAAGTCTGGTGATAGAATTAGGGAAGGAACAGTGGGGACAGGCTGGGCACCGGTACCAGTTTCAGATAGGAGCAAGAAATCCTGGTTTCTTTTGCATCACAAGGTGACTATAGACAACCATAATGCTCTTTACATTTGAAAATGCAACATTTTCTTTCACCATGCAAAAATGATAAATAAGGAGATAGGTATGTTTAGCCTGATTTAAGCATGTATACATGTGCTGTATTGTAGACTTTCTTTTGGTACGGGGAATCGAACTGAGAACCTTGTGCATGCCAGGCTGGCACTGTGCTGCAGAGCTATCTCCCGGGCCCACAGCACTGTACTGATATGTATATTTTTATCAGTTAAAAACATAACTTAAACTAGAAAAGAAGTCACTATCCATGTTCTGCTTTGTTGTCCTACACATTTCAAACTGTGGAACATATTTCAGAATGTAGAAGTGAGATGCATAGACTGAGACTTCTCTGGTATTATTCTCCTTTGTAGTTTTCAAGGCTTTGCAGGTGTTTCTACTCCTGAAACTTCTTGATCCTCCCCAAATTCCCCATCTGTGGCTTCCCCACCAGCTGACTTCTAAATGGCTACAAGTTTTCTGTCCCATTCAATTATCTAGAATGTTAGATACAAGTAATTAATCCCTTGATCCAATTGATAAAATTAGACTGTTTCATTTCCTCCCCTAAAAGGATCTTAAGGTTCTACAGAACATAATGTTTAAAGTACATTTAAACAAACATAAGGTAGGAAATGTTCTTGATATAATACTATATCCTCAAAATCCATAGCCTGAAGCATTCATTTGATGAAATAAAAATGGTGTTTTGCTTGAATTCTATAGGGAATTGCTTCATAGGAAGCATGTAAGTGCTGATGTGTTCACTAGCTGTGGGATGAAAATAGTAGAGAATCAACTTCTGTAAGTGACACATAGAAACAGAGCACTGGAGTAGTGATAATACTGAATAAAAGGGGTATTAGAAGCAATTTAGATTTTTATCCTTCTGGCATAGGAAGAAAACATTCACTGACATCTGCCAAAGAGTGACATGTAACTGATAAAATTATAGAGTTGAAAACAATTTGTTTTTAGCCTATTTTTTTTTGAAAGTTAGTAGACCTTGGCTTAACATCATTTCTTGGATCTTATTTGTTTTCATAGAGGGCTTAAAGTGGAAAACATCTTGCTTACTCTGCAAAGTTCAAGCAAAACTTCTGAGGCAGTTCTTCTAAGATAGTAGCCTAGAATAAAAAAAAAATCAGGAGACTACAATACCTAAATAATTTATTAAACAAGCACAAAGCCATATTTTATCTCTAATTTGCCTTGGTATGATAATTCTACCTTCTCTGAAAACTGTATGTAATAAAATGTGCACCAGTTGGCTGGCAGTAGACTCATTATGCTGATTTCAGATAATTGTAGTGTTTGATAAAGCCAGGCTGAACAGCAGCTGGCTCACAAATTAATCTGTGCTTTGTTTTATTTTACAGAAAGGAGCATTCAGGGTGTCTGTGCAATTTTTTTTTTCTCTGCTCTCTGGAATATGAGTATTCTATGCTTTATGATCAAAAACCTTTTGACGTTGGACACCATATCAGATAACCCAGTCTAGGAAAAGGCTTCATCAAGAGAAAAAATTAGAAAGGCTTGCTTGCACTCACTCTTCTAGCACTCAGAATTACCTAAAGAGATTTTTTAAAATCATTTTTTATGTTGATTATAATGATTGACTAAATTTTTTGTTTCTTAATTTTCCTGGGAACTAAATTCTGTGGGCATTTTTTGAAAGAAAAGGTCTGAGATGTGAAAGACCAGAAAGGTAATCTCAAGAACTCTTTATATAGAAAAATAAGTACAGAAAACAGAAAATGATTATTGTGTCCTAAAAATGAAGGAGGATACTAGAAAAGTAGTTCCCCAAAGCAACTTGATTTTAAAAAAAAAAAAAAAAACTGCATATAGATGTCTTACTTTTCTTGTTGCTGACAAAAAAATACTCAACACCAAAAGTTAAAGGAAGAAAAGTTTATTTAAGCTCACAGTGTGTAGAGGTTTCAGTCCATACTCAGCTGGTTCCCAGGGATGGTGGCGTGGCAGAGAGGTGTGACAGAGGAGAAACAGTCCATGGCAAAGCAGGGAAGGCAGAAGGCAGTAAAACAGTGAAGTAACAAAGCACCTTCTTTCTGTCCCTTTTTATTCCACCCAGGCTATCTGCCTATTGGGTGATGCCACCCACACCCAGGGTGGAGCCTCTTAATACCAGCATCACATAACCTAATTCCGCTACCTTCAAAACCCCCTGCCCATGACTGCATGAGGCTTTGGGGGTACATCTAGAGAGAAATCTTAGTAGAACATTTCTATAGTAGCTACAATGGTTTCGAGTTTTATTGTTTTGGAATGGTCTTGCTGTTAAATTGCCTTTTCATACATAAAATCATTTCAAGCAGAAATGTACTAGATCTTTTCACCATTATCTTAGAGTAACTAGAAATTCTTCCCTCAAAATGTTACACAAAATTAACTCACTCAAAATATCCTTGTATGCCTAGAGGCTGATTTCAGGAAAAATCAACCTGCAGTCCCAAATATCCACCTACAATTAAAGAAATACAAATAAATCATAAATCAGCTCTTTCAGGTTTATAAATCCAGTTTCAGCTATGCTTAACATTAGATTGAATAGGAATTATTTATGCAAATCTACAAACAACAAAGAAACAAATAAAACCTTCTTAAACAAATACCTCTAAGGAATTTTGTTATTGTTTTTCTTTTTTTCAAAGTTCAAATCAAACAAGAAAACTTTTTGAAAGGTACAACTAAATTTTATGCAAACCCAAGACTAAACAGAGGTACTTTGAGAACACAAATTTGCCTAAGGTGTTCCAGCAATTGTAATATTTTTTTTTATTATTTGCCAATTGAGTCAAGTATGAATTTATAAATGTTGTACCTGTTATCTGTGAACAGTTCTAATCCCACAGTTTAGAAATAGCAACATGGCCAGAATTTATTTTAGAATGTGTTTTAATTTTAATTAATTCCTTGAAATATAGTACATTGGGGACAGGTATGCTTCATTGCATTTCTGCTTCCTTGTTATTTATGTATTTATTATTAATTATAAAAACTATGTAAACTACATTTCAGAAGGGTGGGGGGAAAAATCAAAACACATTAATAACTATTCAGTTCAACTCAATCACTACATTTTGTACTTCAAGGATGAAGTGTTTTTCTGAAGGGAAAATGTGGAGGGTCACTTTGTCATTCTGCGGCTGCTCATGGCACCTCTACATGTTGGTCATGACAAGCCAATGTTCTGAGTGACATCCTTTATAATGTTATCTCCACCTGGTGACACTCCAGGAGATTGTCCCTCGTAGCCTTTGAAGGCTGAGTTTTAGCTGTAGACATTTCTATTTGATTCTCAGTAACCTGCTCACACGACATTACTGAAACATGATAGTCTTTATTTCACTTTTATCATTGTTAGATTTTATAATCCTCCCTGTATGAACAATGCAGCCAGATCCTACTTTTAAGGATTAATTTTGCCTACTAACCCTCTTTGAAATAAAACTATGTGCTTTTTACTTTTTACATATTCTTAATAAGTAACCTTGACTGAATTAAGGGAGCAAATAATACTTTAACTAAAAATAAATACTAAGATTTCCACACAACTCTAAATTGTTATGCCTCTTGGGAGATAAATATTCCTATCACTTCTCTGTGCCTTGGTTTTCTGATATGTAAAGGGAGCCATTGAACTATATCCATAAGCAAACTTATGGCTCCTTACAGCACCACTTTGCCCCCTTGTTGCTGTTTTACTTTTAAGAGACACCGCGGTATCTTATTTGTTACCCAGGTTGGCCCAAGCCAGAATGCCGACTTTCATTCTTCCTCTTTCCGTATCCTCCCTTTCAATCAGTGATAAAATTAGTTTTATTTCCCAGTCTTATTTCCATCCACCCAGTATTTTCTGTCTTTACTATTATATCCTACTTCCATCACCATCCTCTTTTGCTTGGATTTTTGTTCTTGGGCTTTTTCTATCTAGTGTATTCCAACAAGGTTGACAGGTACTTTTCTAAAAAAAACAGGACTGTTGGTCACTGCCATGTTTAAGATTCTTCGAAGTTTTATGCTGTCCTTAGAATGAAGTTGTATCCGTCAGGGTTTACTAGAGGAACAGATATAATACAAGATAAACAAATGTACAAAAAATTACAAGTTTGGCTTACAATGGTCAGCTACAGAGTTGGATGAGGAAGCGTGCAGAGGGTGTCTGCACGCTGGAGATTGAAGAGCCCAGCCTCGGGCCTGGAGCTCGCT
>NW_004955446.1:4822824-4824275 GCF_000276665.1 Chinchilla lanigera
ACATGCTCACTCCTGCATCCCGAAGATACTTCCCTTCCCTGCATCCACATTCACTTGCTTATCTTTTCTATATTTTTGACTTTCAGTTTAGATGTTACTTTCTTTAGGGGAAATCTTCCCTTAAAGCCTGCACACGGACCCCTTGTTGTGGTTGTTTTCCTATATCCCACAGTTATGGATTGCTAAAGAGGGGATCCAAGCTGAGAAATGTGTGCTTAGGTACTTTCTTCACTTTTGTGAACACTGTGCAGGGTACTGACACAAACACAGATGGTATAGCCTACTACACACCTAGGTTTTTAGGGATAGCTATGGCTCCTAGGTTACAAACTTATATAGCATGTTACCATAATGAACACTATAAGCAATTATAACACAGTGGTATTTGTGTAACTAAATATAGCTAAAAATAGAAAAAATATAGTTAAGTTACCAGGTAAGAGGAAGTTTTCAGCTCCATTATAATCTTACGGGGCCATATCACATACATGGCCCATTATTGACCAAAACACTGTTTATTGCAAACTTCACTGTCTTGTTACACAGCCACAGCAGTCTTTTTGCTCCTCACCAGACTCTGAGCTCTTTAAAGGCAAGGTCTGCGTCTTGTTTACTGTTAGAGTGTAAGCCTCAAACACAGTGCCTGGTATAAATGGTATACATTAACATAGTTGTCTTTAATTGGGCTAAACCAGAAAACAGTCTGTAAGATAATTTTAAATAACACTTTATTGTTTTTTTTTCTTTACTTTCTGCTTTTTCCACTTTATTGTTTTGTTTTTCTTTGTTGCTTGTTTTTGTTCTTTGCAGTACTGGGACCAAATCCCAGGGCTTTGTGCATGCTAGACAAGGGTTGTACCACTGAACTACACCGCAGCCCCATAATAACACTTTATGATGCTCAATCTATAGAATCACCATTTTGAGAATGATTTCCTTTTTTTTCATATATAAGCTAAAAAGTGAAGACTTACAAAGATGTGTCTCATGGCATGTTTCTAGTAAGACTTTTATAACAAGCCATCAAAAAAAATCTTTGTTTCTAGAAATGACTCCTCTTGTATGTAAAGAAGACCCATTGACTATACCTTTCATGCATATTCAAATATGCTGCCAATTCTATAGATCAGAAATAAAGATTTACTTCTTGTATGCACTTCCTACAGCTGCCATAACAAAGTGCCTCAAACTAGGTGGCTTAAAGTAAAAAATGTATGCTCTCACAACTCTGGATGGTGGGTGTTTGAAATCAAGATGTCCAAAGGGTTGGTGATGTGTGGAAGGGAGACTATTTTCAGGCCTATGTCCTACCCTCTAGTGATAATTTAAACTTCGTGTTCCTTAGCTTGTTTATGTTTACCTCTATTTTACATATTATCTTCTGATAAGAATGCCAGTCATAAAGGACTAGTGCCCCCAGACTCCATTGTGACCTCATTTTAATTATATCT
>NW_004955446.1:4825226-4837907 GCF_000276665.1 Chinchilla lanigera
ACTTACTGTTGTTTAAGAACACCAGACAGATATACAATATGTGAGGTTCTTTTTTCCTTTCTTCTTTTAAACCACAGTGAAAATAGTGAATACATCTTACTCTGAATCTTGACTTTTTTCAAATGAGTATAATTTTCATCTGTTGCATGGTATGAAACATGGAGGTAATAAAATGTCTCTTTTACACTTCCTCTTGCTCTCAGTTCTTGCCACTGCAAATACTAGATGTGAAACTAACAAAACTTGTAGCACATTATCTCCTAACATAGAGCTTGCAGTTTTTAAGAGGAGTACATTTGGTCAATGCATTTAAGCATGTTAAATTTTAAGTGATTTTTCTATATTACAGTACTTTCCAAAAGTAATATAGAAATAAATTGGTCAGCCACCTCCTTTGATAATTCTGATTGCCTCACCAACAGCAAATGATTTTATACTCTTTAACTAGGACTAATCTGGGGGAGGGGGTGGGTGTATCTCATTTCTTCAAAATTTATTTTCTTCACATCTACTTTTTATTGTGATTTCTTTTCCCATGCATTTTTTGGCTACTTGCATTTTCTTTTCCATAACTTTCCTATTTTTAGTCCCTTGCCTATTTTAATGTGGAGCTGTTTATGATTTTTTAAAAAATTATTTATTGGCGCTGTGAGTATGTTAGATATGTTTGGGTATGTGTTTCTCACATTGCTACAAATACTTTTTTCCAATCTATTGCTTTATTTTTGTTTGTGGCCTTCTTTTTCATGTAAATTTTCCATTTTCACGTAGTCAAATTGTGTAGAGCATGAAGTTCTTGTCCTGTATAGGAAGGCTGTCTCTCCCACCCTAAAATGATCTGTTTTCTAAATTTTCTTCATTTTTTTTTTACACTTGAGTTGATGAGTAGTATATTTTTATATGTTCTGTAAGGTATTTAACATTGTTTCTAACAGAAAAGCTAATATGCCAGCATCACTTATGTATTAAATATCTTTGTCCATTAAGCTGATATTTATCATATTATATTGAATTTATATATATATTTACCCTTATTTTGAGACTTATTTTCTGTTCAAGCCAGCTGTTTTTCCATTGCTGTATTAATACCATGTTATTGCTACAGTGTAATAACAGACTTCTAGTTGCCTACCCAACATCTTACCTTCCTGTTTTTCTTACTAAGACAGCCCTATTTTACTTGCAATAGCAATGAGGCCAGCTAGAAAATTATATTTTCTTCCTCTCATTCAGACAGGTTTAGCCAGGTGACTAAGATCTAGTAAGTGAAACACAAATGGAAGTGTAAGTGGGTCTTTTACAGATTTCTTCGAAGTGGTGACAGATTGATGAAGGAGGTCCCATTTGTGCAGTTATTCTCATCAAGATACCCATTAGGATGTCATAGAACCACCTTATCAGCTTAGGACTACTTGTGTAAATCTCTTAGATGAGATAGCAAATCTCGAAATCAACTCCGTAAATTGGCTAACACAACTCCTAAGAGTTACATGTGATCAGAAGACTTTTTTTTATTGTGGTAAAAACATATAACATGATTATCTTAGCCATTTTTATATATATACTTTAGTAGTTGAAGTAAGTTTTAGCAAATGGAAAAGCAAATACCTTTTTCACTATTCTCTTGTTTCATAAATTTCTTCACTATTTCAGGAAAAATTTTGCTTCTGTAGCAATTCATAACGATCTTATATCCAAAAAGCCTGTGTAGCTTACTGATCAGGAGCTATGAGTTCTAAACTGTGGAAACTGAATCATTGTGGTTAGTTCCTCCTGGTTGTTACTGACCATTATGTTCCAGATAGAAAGGCTGTGAGAGGAGCCAGTGATCTCTTGGACAATGTTTGCACCTGTTTCCTGAGCCTGTTCCCAGGACGTGTACCAATGAGAAAACTAGAAATGTAGGGTCTCATCCTCCAGCTCTAGAAGGAAGGTTTGAGAACAGTGCAAAGTTGAGCCCATAACCAACTACATTAAAATTTATTGGAGTAAATTTATTGATTTTGTTTACTCAGGTTATATCTAGTCACTTAAACAAAATATGTTAAAATTCTAGTAGTCCACGTTTACAAAAATCACTTGTGCTTATAACACTTATTGAATGCTAGGGCTGTGTCTCACAGTGATGAAGAATGAAACCATGGACAGAGGACATAGGCTGTAAGCAAATTTATTTAAAAAATATAAACATAGGGGGTAAGCAATTTATTTAAAAGATATAAACACAAGAAAGTAAAAGACATAAAGGCAAAGAAGTAAAGCTCCCAGTAGCCAGGAGGGGGTTCTGAGCAGGATAACCATGAAGGCTCTTTGTCTAGGAATTTTTAAGGGGGTTCTAAGGAAACTTGAGCCATGTTGTAAGCAATATAGTCTATATTCTATAGGAGATTTCATACTTTTTAGGGTACAATCTATGAATTGTTTGTACAATGCTGTACAAAGCCCATGTACCCCTGAGCCACTGACCTGCCTGATCATGCTTTGGGGAGGCCTCAGACAATTGAAGAACACCTAGAAGATACTTTGGTAAGATCCCTGGAGGGTTGTGCCTCAGCAGTCTCCATTTTGGGGCCTCTGTCCTTACTGCCTAATAGAATCTTAACTCCTCTCTTACTTCTGTTACATCACCCCCACCCCTAAAGATGACCCTAACTGCCATTAGGATAAAGGGACGATGACTGCTCTGGCTGCTTCAGGCTGTACAGGGGAGATAAGAAGGGGTTGAAGCATTCTCCAGAGGGCTTGTCTAATGGCCTGGGATAGAAGTTAGGTGGGATCTCTGTGCATACTCTTATGCAAGTTGTTTTACAAATAAGAAGTTGATCTAGTTTGTTTCATGGGACTCTTGTACTATACTCAATTCAGTATTTTGATGTTTTTGTTGGTCTGTTTTGCAAAATGTTGCAAATTTTGGTATCCTTCAAAGTAATTCACATTTAATAGGTTTTGATTTGAAATGATATACAAGACCTCAGCTTAGAAACTCATTTGTTCTTTAAGTTCATTGACCAGCCTATAGAAGCTAATGACTCCCAACTTAGCCAAAAGGTAGGGTAGTATCTGATCTGGTTGGTTTTTGTGGGCTGATCTGAAAGAGTAACCACCACCCCTTGTGGTGTCATTGTTAAAAATGGATTCCAGATTGGGGCTTAGGATCCTAAAGACACATTCTCCTCCCTGTGGTGACCATTTGTTACTTTGCAGTATGGGAAGCCCAATCTCTTTACTACTCAATGACAGCTGTAAGGAGATTGAGGACTCAAAAGTATATAGCATAATCCTTGAGTTGGGGAGTTATTTTATCTGTAACCATGTCAACTGTGCTTGGGTATAGACTCCCTACCAGTTTAATAATATTGCAAGTCTTAAATCAAACTATGAATCCTTTTCTATGTGGTATTTATATCAGTAAATAAGCTTATGCTTGCCAGTTTCATATAAAATTAAAAGATATATAAAAATGACTTTGATAATATTTTTTCACACCATTTCCTAACTGTTTATATAAAGTCTTATTTAGATATTGGTCTTAGTTAAAATCCTTGTTCCCCTTATTGTTACTGTAAGTCTCATGTGTGACTTTACAACTGCGAGACCTTTATTCTAACCTTTTTAGTAAGAGATATATATTGATTTCCATATACAATGAACCTTTTGTTTGTTGGGGGAAAAGTTTAAAATAATACTCTTAAAACTTTTATTTATACTTTATGAAGTACTCATTCATGTATTACCTTGTTTGGTTTTTCCTTTTTCTCACATTTTATCAATCCTCTTTCACTAATAGCTAGGATTGCACATATAGAAATTTCACAGTGGTTGCTCCCTCTTGAGGGAGAAGCAGAATATTCTGTATTTTTATTTTGCTAACAGTGACAATAACAACAACAGACAGACACTGAAAAATAGAGAAATTAAGAAGACAGTAAAGAGTTCCTCTTATATTCTCTTATCAAAATATGTTCTAAGGAGTGGATCTAATAACAGTTACCACTTAAATGAATTTAAACTAACATGTTGTCCTCCTCAAGAATATTTCTGTGGGCCGGGGAGATAGCTCAGTGGCACAAGCACCTACCTGGCAAGCTCAAGGTCCTGAGTTCGATTCCTGGTACCAAACAAAAAAAGAATATTTTCTGAGAATCCTTATGGGTAATTGTGAAAGGAAGAATTTGTCTCTGAAAAGGGAATGTATGACAGAAGGCAATAAATTCAGTAGTTATTTCTGAACACTTGTGCTGATTATATTCTGACATACTAACTCATAGAAAAGATAGCACAGTTTTCTATCTATACATATCAGATTGGTAAACTGGAGGTATTGCTGAATTTATAATTTTTAAATTGTAGGATCTTTGTAGACCTAGGTTCTGCTTATTAAAATAGATATGTGTGAAACAATGGCCTCCATGAGCACTGAATATTAAATGACAGAATCCTTTTTATTAGATATGTGAGTTGATTCCAAACATAAATCTATTTGTTTTCCACTAATGTGTTTGCTTTTATCAGTACAAATGAAAGAAACTTGTAAGAATAGTCGTGATTCTTGATAAAAGTCTGTTCTTGTGATAATTACATAGTTCTATTTTCCTGGGAGATGCCATAAATACCTTTGCTGATAGTGTACTGTTTGATTAATTTACTGTTTCTCATTAATTTACTGTTTCTCTGTAAACATGATTTTCCTGCCTGAAATTGTTCATACAGAATGAAAGCCCTGGTGTCTGGACTCATTCATGTCTTCAGACATTAAGTCCAGTTAGGTATTTCATGTTTTATTCCAGTCATAATTCAAGAGCTTGTGGTATAATTTTATTTAGACCTTGTTGGACAAATATCCATGTGCTTATACAAATATTCTTTTTATAATGCCTCTGTTTTATGATGAATTGGAACATATAAAAGTAGTACAATTTTCTTGTCCAATCCTTGGTGGATTTTTTTTTGTTGTTGTTGTTTTTGTTTTTCTCCAGTACCGGGAACCGAACTCACTGCCTTGCACTTGCGTTTTTCTCCAGTACCGGGAACCGAACTCACGACCTTGCACTTGCCAGGCAGGCGCTTTGCCGCTGAGCTAAATCCCCAGCCCCTTCCTTGGTGGATTTTATATAATGGAATATTACTCAGCTATAAAGAAAGATAAACTCGAGGCCTTTGTAGGTAAATGGTCACAACTAGAAACCATACTCATAAGTGAAATAAATCAGACCTGCATGTGCAAGCACTGCATTGTTTCCCTAGTGTAAAACCTGAGAGAATTAATTTAAACTCGGAGGTATGATAGACATTGTGAAATGATAGGAAAACACTCAAGGGTAAAGGGCAACTGGGATGTGGGAAAAGAGAAGGGAAAGAAGGAGAAATTTTGTATGTATGTATATGCAAGATAGTTAACATAGTTGTTCTACTGTCTTCTATTTCTTTGCTGATAGAAACTGTCAATAAGTCCTTGATTGATCAATATTGTATGTCTCTATCTGTTTTTATGAGAAACCACTTTGAAGATATCAATATGTAATACAACAAGCATTGTTAATTTCCTACCACTTTGTTTGTAACTCTGTATTGTCTGTACTGTTCTTTTGCTATTTTGTAAAAGGTTGTCTGTCTGTTAATGTTTTCCTTTTATTTTTAAAATAAAAGAAAAGTTGAAACATAAACATGCTGATGTTTCAGGCAGTTTTCAAAAAATTTTTTATCTCCTGGTATGTTTGAAGAACAGGAAAAAGGTCTATGTCCTTTTTCAAGAAGGTATTCGAAGTTTTTGAAAATATTATTTCCAGGTAGTCTTACACCTAGCTGAAAGTCTTTTCTGGCTGTAGTGGTCTATGAAATTTATTCATTCATTCAGCAACAAATATGACCAAGGAATAAGGAAAATAATAAAGCTGGAAAGTGTTGGGCAAGTATTTACAATTTACACAATGTGATCTGGGAAACTCTCCCTGCAGAAGGCAACTTTTGCAGAAAGACCTGACAAAAATGAGAAATAAACCATGGGAATTAATCACAGGAGGACTTTTTCATAGCAGAGCAAGTGAAAAAGGCTGCAGGCAAGAGCAGGTCCAAAAACAGTGAAGATGAGTCTGGGAGTGCTGCACCAAGCAGAGAAGGTTACAAGAGCAGCAGAGGTAACGGTGGGGCTTAGGAACAGAATCTTTTATTATTTTTTAATTTAAGAGACGCACCAGGGCAAATAAGAAATTTTTTCCACATTGTGAAGATACTACCAATATCAGAGGCCAGGATCCAGGATGTACTTCTCCCATTAGTACAGTGGAATACATTGCTTTTTCTTTCCTTACTGGAAACAGACTTAGGTCCACTTGGAGTTTTGTCTACATTTTCTGAAAAAGATTAATTCTTCAGCACTTCCAATTTTCTACCTCCTCTGCTACTTCTTCCATGGCCATAATGTAGAATGCCTGTCTGTCTGCCTCCTGGGAAGTACCACAGGAGTAGTTATTATTGCTCTTTCCCTATTGGTCAATATTTTGACATGCTGATGAAGTGTCTCAGAATCAGGGATGATGGCTTTCACTAGCTTACCCACAATTTCATGTTTGAGATCATTCATGTAATTACATGGCATTCAATCGGTTACATGGCATTCCATCTTGAGTATGGATGGCCTAGTTCTCTTTGACTGAATCCTTCCACTTGACTTGTGTGCCAAATATATGGGTTTTTGTACAAGCAGTTCCTATAGTATATGGATTTGTGGGGAGGATGTTTCTGAAATGAGAAGTTTGTTGGGTGAAGTGATTCTAGTTGCTAAAACTCTCTCTCTACTATGCCCACCTCTGCCTCCTGAAGTATTCCTCTTATCATCTAATTACTATGATTTTTAGGGTTGTGTTTTTTCTAAAATGAAAGCCACACGAAGAAAGGATACATAGCTATTTTTTAATCAATAATTCTTTTCTGTTAATTCTTTTTATGTCCCCTTCCTCTCCCTCATCTCTTGATCCCCAGCTGTTTTATAATCAATAATTCTACCTCTAATACTTAATGCTCTGCTAGGTCCAATGTAGGCACTCTAAATATTTACTGAATGAATTCAAACATAATAAATTCCTTTTCTATTATTCACATCTCCCTCCAAAATTTTCACCCTGGGAATCCAATTCAAGATGTTTAGGTTCTGAGGAAATTAGGTAACTCTGAAAATAATGCAAGGCAGGAGTGAGACAGGAATTGTAAAGCACTAATACCATTGGTATATTGATTTTGGGTTGTGGTTTCTTGAGAAGTCCCAAGGAGAGGGTTTGTTCATTCACCAGACTCAGACCAATCTCCTATTATGTGACTAGGAGTAAAGAAAAGGGAAGAATAAAAAAAACTAGCAAGTACCTTGTGACTTAGAATATTATATTTTTAATGCCTAACTATATATAAAAACACAATACTCACAAGAGCGGACTCATTTTGCTCATTCCTCTTTTACTATTTAGAATAAGAATGATACAAACAGATTGGATGAAGGGCCATTAAGGAGGCTTATGATATAGACTATTAAAACTCCTAACAGAAAAGTATAAACACAAGGGCTGGGGATTTAGCTCAGTGGCAAAGCGCCTGCCTGCCAAGCGCAAGGTGGTGAGTTCGGTTCCTGGTACCGGAGAAAAACCAAAAAAAAAAAAAAAGAAAAGTATAAACACAATAACCTCCAAAACTTCTCCGATAAATCTAAGACCCTCTGGCTTTTCCAACATATTCTTTCATTCCATTTGTATTTTCATTAGTAGATTATAGAATAGAATACATATAACGAAAATATTATAGAAATACCTTATGCATAGTTCACCAAACATGTTTTCTACCATGTGTTTCTACACCTTGCTTTATAGCCTGAATTGCTTTATGAGTGACAGTGCTGCTTGGTTTCACAATGGAAATACCTACAGGCGAAAAATGAAGACTTCAAGTTTCTCTGTGTAGCAGTAGGCATAGGGAGGGACCGGCAGCTTGCAAATACTGGAATAACTTTATTTTTCTCACATTCCACCTCAGATCTGCTTGAGGTTTTCTACTTCCTCAGTTTACCCCAGCAGGCCATCCATTGTCTTATTTTACAGATACCTGTTCATTTTAAACATTTGTCTCAATCCCTTAAGGTCCTGCTCTTTACTGGCTGGCAGGAGACCAGATGAATTAACTAGAACTCTGAGGTTTGCTGAGGTGTTTTAGCATCTGGAGGAAGCAGGCTTTATCCTTCTATACGTTCTTCAAAGAAAATACACTCTCAATAACTGACAGAAGAGCTCCAGTGAGAAACGGAAGTATAAAGGATCTGCCTGTTTTGGGAAAACAC
The DNA here is from genome assembly GCF_000276665.1 of Chinchilla lanigera. Classification (NCBI taxonomy): domain Eukaryota; kingdom Metazoa; phylum Chordata; class Mammalia; order Rodentia; family Chinchillidae; genus Chinchilla; species Chinchilla lanigera. Next base: position 4,833,544 of record NW_004955446.1, read on the forward strand.
CTAACGTGCTACTTGGAGACAGAGGTTATATAGGGATGGCAGGAGCCTGGATAACCAAAACAGATGACTAAATTGCTTTGCATGAGAAAGAGTGCATAAGGTTGGTTTATTGTTCTTTTGTTTCAAGAAGCATGGAAGGAAAAAGGGAGAGAGGTGGGAAATGGAGGGGGTTTATTACTGAGGGTATTCCAGAGAAATATAACTAGTAGGACATCCATATCACTCATCGATATCTAGGAATCATTTGTGTGGACAAAAACATCTAAAACATTTCATATTTTTCAGTGTATTTATGTAAGCACATACATACACAGACACAGGCACACATTCTTTTATCTTAAGGAGTTGGCTCATGTGATTATGGAAGATGAGAAGTCCAAGATCTACAGTCCAAGGGGTTGAGAATCAGGAGAGCCCATGGTGGAAGCATAAGTTTGACTTTAAAAGCAGGAAGAGATTGATGTCCCAGCTTTAGTGATCACTCAGTAGACAGAGAAAGTAAATTCTTTTTCACTCACCCTTGACCAATTCAGTCTCTCAATGAATTGGATGAGGCTTACCCATATTGAAAACATCTGGTTTATGCAGTCTGCCAATTCAGATGTTAATCTCATCCAGTAACCTCATCACAGACACACCCCAAATAATGTCTTAGTAAATATCTGTGTACCTTAAGCCCTGTCAAATTGACACTAAAATAACAACCACAAAGACAAGGAAAGGAGCCAGCAACATGGTGGGAGGTTGAGACCTCTGGGTGAAAGTATAAGAAAAAATGTTTCTTTGGAGGGGTAGCACAAAGAATTTTCTAGAGGGGAGAACTTTTGAATCTGAACTTGTATGTTTGCCCAGTAATTAGCAAATAGTTTGTGAAAATGTAACGAGTGTTGAAAATCACAAGGACAATGTTTTCACATCACTATGGTGTAGAACAGAAGCAGCAGGAATTGGAGAAGAGTCTGTAAGCAAAGCAGATGATGCTCCACCCAGTGCCCCAGAAGTCACAGGTGCTTTTGCATTGCCACAGGGTAGGCAACTCAGGGGTTCAGAGCAAGCCTATGCATCTTGCAAACAGATTGGAGGGGCTGGGCTGTATGTATATTTTAACAAAGAGATCTTTGGATTTAAAAAACAGTGTGTATGTATGTTGAACATTTTTTTCATATATTTATTTGCTGTTTCTACTTCTTCATCTGAGAAGTGTCTATTCATTTCAGGCCCAATCCGAAAATGGGCATCTGAAGTGAACAGACATGCTTATAAATATGTACTTGGGAAAGCCAAGAAGGCAGACATCCTCTTCCCTGTTGCTCTGTCTGCAAATCATCCAGAACATTTAGTGCCTGTTGGGACTGAGGTGCCCAGAGCTGAGGAATAGTGAAGGAAGGTGCTGCTTTCCAATGTCAGGTCCTTCCCGGTACTCTCCTCTCACTGTCCTCCTCTTCCACAAATGTGCCTTTCCTTCTCACGTTATGCACACTCCTTCCTTTTGACCTGATCTCTCCTGAACCTTGGTTGGGTGGGGTATGGTTTAGTATCTCCAGATTAATGTTCTTTTCTTAAAAATCTCATCTTCTCTTTCTTATCACTATGACTCATAGATTAATTTTTGAACTGGATGTATTATAACTATTTTATCCAGATTTAGCTGGTTTTAGAAATGCATGGCATGGACTCTTCAGGAGACAATTGATTCTTGTATGGGAACGAAACCATGTTCTCTCAGCCTTGTACTGATTTTTTGTTATATATCTAATCATTTAGATCTTCCTTTTTCTTGCTTCACTTTCAGTTTGAGAACGAAACCATGTTCTCTCAGACTTGTACTGATTTTTTGTTATGTATCTAATCATTTAGATCTTCAGTGAGAGTCCCTAAACAAAAGCTCTGTTTTGAGTAGTTTGAGGTGAGCACGGTAGGTTGCTTTGACAAATGTTTTTTATTGAGTATATGGCAAACACAATCATACATATTTAGGGTATACAACAAGGTGTTTGGAAGAACACATGTGTTGTGAAATTATTTCTAGAGTCAAAATCAAGCTTATTAACATACCCATCACCTCACATATATATATTTCATCCACTAGGATTTTTATAATAGCACAATCAATGATACTCTTAACAAAAAGAATAATATGCTCAGCATCTCACTCCAAGAGACAGATTAAAAGTGTTAAGTGAATATTGTTTCGGGTGATTTCCTGATGTCTCTATACGTAATATATTTTTGAAAATAAAATGTTGGCAATGCCATATGTAATGTTTTGTAACCACTTGCTTCACTGAAAGGAGTGTAGTGGACAACTTTTCACTTCAGCACATTTATGTCAACATCACAGTCTCTTAATATATTAATAATTCTTTTCTCATTCTTCCATTGCTCTCCCTTACATGCTCCCCTTTCTCCTTATTCAATTCATTTTATATAAAAGTAGCTTCTCTTCTACTTTCATGTTATTATTTCTAGAGTCCATATAGTAGGGAAAACATGCAATACTTGCTTTCTGGAATGATTTTTTTTTTTTTTTTTTTTTTTTGTACCAGGAATCGAACTCATGATCTCACGCTTGCTAGGCAGGTGCTTGTGCCACTGAGCTATATCCCTGGCCCCAATACTTGCTTTCTGAATATGTCTTATTTCACCTCATATTATGCTTTCCAGTCCCATCTGTCTTCCCATAAATGAGGAAGTTTCATTCATCTCTATTGCTGAATAATGCTCTGTTGCCTATAAACACCACATTTCCTTTACCACTGATTTGTTGATAGGCACCTAGCTTAGGTTCTTATCTTGGCTGCTGTGAATCATGTCCCAATAAACACAGGTAAGCAGGTATCCCTGGGTCATAATGGTAGTCCTGTTCTTAGTTTTTTTTTCTTTTTTTGAGGAAACTCACAATTTCCATACTAGTTGATTCCACAGAGATTGTATTAATGTACATTCCCACCAGCAGTATAGAAGAGTCCCTGCCCTGGTCCTAACCAGTATTGATTGCATTCTCCATGATAACTATTCTAATCTGGTTGAGATGGAACCTTATTGTAGTTTTTTTTGTTTATTTTTTTTTGTTGTTTTTTTGAAACAGGGTCTCCCTATGTAGCTCAGGCTGGCCCTGAACTATGTATCCCAGGTTAGCCTTGAACTTGTGGCAATCCTCCTGCCTCAGTTTCCCTAATGCTAGGATCATGGGCATGCACCATCATGCCTGGACTCCATGTAGTTTTGTTTTGTATTTCCTTAATGGCTGAAGATGTTGAGGATTTTTGAAATATACTTATTGACCATTTGTAATTCTTCTTTTGAGGCATGTCCATGGAATTCATTTGCTCATTTATGGATTGGGATGTTTGAATTTTTCAATGTGAAGTTTTTTGAGTTCTTTATATATTCTAGATAGTAATCTTCTATCAGTAGAGTAACTGGCAAATATTTCCTCAGATTCTGTAGGGAGAATGCTAGTTATATCCCTTGATGTTCAGAAAGTTTTTAATTTGGTGTATCCCTATTTATTGATTTTTGCTATTATTTCCAGTGCTTGGGAAGTTTTGCCTGTGCCTGTGGCTTCAAGTCTTTCTCCTATGTTTTCTTCTAGCAGTTTGAGAGTTTCAGATCTTATATCTAGATCTTCGATCTATTTTGAATTTATTTTATGTATGTGATGGGGGGTACTAGGGATTGACCCCAGACACTTCACATGGAGCTACACCTTCAGCTCTTTTTTTTTAATTTTTGTTTTTTTCTGGTACCGGGAATTGAACTCACAACCTTGTGCTTGCCAGGCAGGTATTGTGCCGCTCAACTAAATCCCCAGCCCAATAAGATTCTTTTTTTTTTTTTTGCCATACTGGGGATCAAACTCATGACCTTGCGCTTGCCAGGCAGATGCTTATGCCACTGAGCTATATCCCCAGCCCTCTTCAGCCCTTTTTAAAATTTTTTATTTTGAGACAGTCTCACTAAGTCACCAAATTGCCCAGACTAGACTCATAATTGTGATCCTTAGCCCCAGCCTTTCAGAGAGCAAGAATTAAATGTGTGCACCACCACACCCAGCTTGAATTGATTTTGAACAGGGTGAGAAATAGGGATTTAGTTTCAATAATCTAGACATGGATATCTATTTTCCCAGGACTATTTGTTAAAGTGGCTGTGCTTTTTTGCCATAATATATTTTTAGATCTTTGTTAAGAATGGATGGCTACAGTTGTGTGAATTTGTTTCTTTGTTCTCTATTTAATTCCATTGGTCTATGTATCTTTTCTGTGTCAGTACAATGATGTTTTTTTAACAATAGTTTTGTGATATAACTTGAAACTGGATAGTGTAATTATTAATGTAATGCCTCCAATCTCCTCCTCCTC
>NW_004955446.1:4838007-4891568 GCF_000276665.1 Chinchilla lanigera
TTTTTTTTCTTTTCCCTCAGGTTATTCTGGGAGTTTCCATATAAATTTTTGAATTTTTTTCTAGTTTTGTGAGGAATGTCATTGGAATTTTGATGGATATTGGATTGGATCTATAGATCACTTTTAGTAATTGGCCATTAAGAATATTAATACTGCTGATAAATGAGCAAAGGATGTCTCTTTCTATCTTCTGATATCTTTTTTAATTTCTTTCTTCAGTGCTCTGTAATTTTTTGTAGAAGCTTTTTATTGGGTTAATAACCCTTAATTATTGTGGGCTGATCAGGTCTGCAATCTCCCAAATGAGTGGACAGGAAGGCTTAAATAAATGAGACAATTGAAAGGAGGGTCCAACTCTTACTGAATTTAAGATTCTCTGAGTTAAGACCCAGACTTCCCTGAGTGATTATTATTTATTAGATTTTTTCAAACAAAGGAGGAGAATACTGAAAAAAAAATGCAGGAATCTGAGCAGGACTTGGCAATCCCTTTAAGGACTACTGCAAATAATAGCCTATCTTAATTTAAGACAACCATGCTATCTCCAGGAAGGCCTTCACTGCAGGAGTGAGATGCTTGCAGCTATAGCCTCCTTTTAGTTTTTTTTATTTTTATTTTTATTTTTTTTGGTTTTTCTCCGGTACCGGGAACCGAACTCACGACCTTGCGCTTGCCAGGCAGGCGCTTTTGCAGCTGAGCTAAATCCCCAGCCCCTATAGCCTCCTTTTAGATAACTGGGGTTGGAGCTAAATGTCCTCAGCTATAGCCTTATCTTGTCCTTGGAGGCATCCCAACTTCTCAGGTCAATACAGGCCTCACTGGGGACCGGTCACTCATAAAGGTTCATGTACTGTGAGTCCATTGCCCATCAAATGACAAGTACCTAAGCTTTGCACAACTCCCAAGTAAACATGGAAAGCCAATTAGTTAAAATTAAATCCTGCTCAGAGCTGCTTCATAGTGGTCTCCATCAGTTTTTACCTCTTTGGTTAAGTTGATTCTTTGATTTTTTTTTTTTTTTTAGGCTATTTTGAATGGAATTGTTTTCCTTATTTCTTTTTTCAGCTTGTTAATTTGTGGTTTTTTTTTTCAGTACCGGGAACTGAACCCACAATCTTGCACTTGCCAGGTAGGCACTGTGCCTCTGAGCTAAATCCCCAGCCCCTCAGTATGTTAATTACTGCTGTGTAGAAAAGCTATTGATTTTTTTAAATGTTGATTTAATATCTATCCTGCTTAAAAAAAATGATTTCTAAAAGCAAAACAAACACTAAAAGTAAGGAAAATTCCTAAAATACTTTCCCATTTTTTTCTGTCTAAACTATTATACTGGATTTTAAATTTAGTATTTTCTTTAGATTATAGTAACATAGAATGCTCTTAAAAATTCAAGGTTCTCTGATTGTTTCCCAAGTATCTCTCAAGCATCTCTATGTTTTATCTCAAGACCCACTTCAATTTCACTCATTGTATTTAGTTTCTTTTTTTTCTTAAAAATGATGCTTGCTTGTTTATTATGACATTTTCATTCTACTGACTTTCTTCAAAATTCATATGTAGAAAATGGGGCATCTACACCCCTGTACTGCAATTCCATCCCTCTTTTTCTTCATCTCTTTTTCCTCTAAATCTTCAGCATCAGACGTCACTTACAGCCCTCTACACCTGTTGTCCCATTACTTGGTAGTATAACTGTGTGAACTTTATGTTGCACTATTTCTGCCATGCTATTCAGAAAACATGAGCGTAGAAGAAAAGGTTTGGATTAGATGCATAAAAACATAGATGCTCAGGTAGTAGACATGTCTGTCTTCTGGGATTTGTCTCCTATAATTGTTCATTACCAGATTAGGAATTCAGGACATTGGAAACTGAGACTACCCCATGGTTGCCATGGGTTACACTTAACAGATCCTACTTTAAGAATTAAATAATAGGTGCACTACCAGTTGGTGGAAAGATACTGGTTTGGCAAATTAGTATGAGACTTTGCTGTACTGTCCTTCCTTCAGATAGTCTTCAATTTATAGGTAGTGATAACTCGTAAAGGTGGAAGGCATTTTTATAGCAGAGAGAGGTTTTCAACTTGTCAGAAAATGCTTCTTTTTAGGGGAAAGATGATAATTAACAGGTGATGAAACTTGTCAGAAACTTCTCCAGAGACTGGAAGAAACACCGTCAGTCCATGTATTAATAGGGAAGTTAGGAGCTGTTAAATTTTTCCAGGATTGGTTTGGTTCACCTCTCCATAGGCAGAGGTTACCTGCTGGTGCTGTTACCTGACCCTGAGGTTTGCTAAGTGCCTCAGCAAGGCAGGGCAGTGTCTTTCATGGACGTACTGTAAATTAAAGAGCAGGAATTCATGAAATCTTAATTGATTACCAAGAAAGATCCTTTACCTATTTTGCCAATTCATATACATTGAACTCAGCGAACTGCTTGGGATGTCCAGGTAATCATCTCTGAAGTTTGTGGTTTCTTCAGTTCAGGGAAATGGATTATGCATGGCTGTAAACCCTGATGCTGCTTTGTGCCAGTCCTTCACTGTTAGAACCCCACTAGGAGGCTGGGAGTACTGCTGTGGAGTCTGGTCAGGTGGCCGTCTAGCAAGTCTTGTGAGAACCTTGCCTTTTGCAATGAGTTCAGATTTTGGAGGGCATTAAGTAGTGGTCACGAATCAGCTATTTTAACCTCTCCTACCGGAAGAATGAGAATATAATAGTAATCACTTCACAAAAGCCTTAGGGGAGTTTTGCCACAATGCATGTGAAGTGCTTAGCCTATGGCCTATTCTGTGACAAAGGCTCCAAAGTAGTGACAAGTATAGAGGTGGATTTCAGCAGTTACATGGACCCCATGTCATAAGGTTATACATTTAAGAAGGTGAAGGCTCTGGCATCCCTTGATTATTTTTTCATTTAGTGTCTCAAGTAATTATTATTCCTACCAGCCTTTCCCTAAATTATCATAGTTGTTCCTTCATTTATTTTATTTTTCCAAATAATTGGGTAACCAACATCTGTAGTACCTCATACTAAAGATGCAAGTTGGTAATATACCTCATGACATGATCTTTAATTCTTTTCTAAAATGTTCAAAATTGATAAATAGAGGACAAATATGATTTTGAAAAAGCCCTCTATATCTCTAATTAAGTACCTTTAAAATTTACTGACAAGATTGTCAACCAAATTTATTTGATCTCAATATATGGATAATGTGCAAGTTCTTTTGGAAAAATAAAACAAAACAAAACCAGCCAAATTCTTCAGTGCTATCTCACAAAAACATTACAAGTATTGAAAAGCCACTCTAGCAAGATGTAAGCAGCTTTCATCGTGTTGTGTTGAGCAATGTATTTGATCTTTTGTCTTTGTCTTTTTTCTTGTTGATCTTAGTTATTTAAGCAAAAACTTTTGCTCTGCATCTAAAGTTGATTATTAAGTCAGTGAAAGGCAAGCCTACCAGTAATTGTTCTGTGAGGAGACCTACGACATAAAAAGCAGGTTTCCATGCATTTAGAGGAATTCTTGTGCCTTTCATATCTGCACAGCAGATCCTTTCAACTCAAGGCTCTCCTCAGATGTTAATCTTGTTCAAGAGAACTTCCTTGAGAACATAATTTGAATTAGGATTTCTTATCATCCCCTTTTCTCTAACTCAGATTCATTTTCCACACCACTGACTTTTCGCTGAGGTATTACAAACTATTTTGTAATTACTGCCTATCTTACCCCACCCCTAACCTACCACCCCTAACGACAAAATATGAGAGGGTTGGGGTTTTTCCTGTTATTTGGACCAGTTCTATGCCAGAACAATACTTGGTACATATTGATGTTTGATAAATTATTTCTTAAACAACTAAATAAGAAATTTACCAACAGAATAACACAACAGAAAAAGTCTGGACTTGAAATTAAGGTACAGTTTTCACTCCTGGCTATGTCCATTCCAGAGCACTGTTTCTGTGAGGAAGCCAACAAATTTTTAGTTTCTTGACTTACAAAATAATAATAATAAAATCTACCCTGTAGAGTATTATGACTTTCAACAAAGATGTTATATATGAGAATGCTTTATATATTCCTTATAAACAATATTAATTTAATAGTGTTTGTTGTTAAGGCTCACAGACTGATAATTAAGATTATTGAAATGTTATGTTTTATATTTAGAGAACTGCCAGGACTGGCAGTGGGTACCTGCAAAGCAGGGACAGCATAGGATGGGTGTGCGGCCTCTCTCTACTCTATAAGAATCATAGCTTTCCAGATATTTACTGCAGTATTGATACAGGATCTTTGGGGAACTGAAGAATCAGAACTGAGAGTAGTTAAGGAATCAGAGCCCAGGATGAAAGACACACTTTCAGGGTTGAAAAGGGAAGTAGAAGCCGCCACAGAGATCTGCGTCAGTCCCCTACCTCCTGTGTGGCAATGTTCACCCACCAGAATGAGAGGGGAAGGCTGCACAGATCTCAATGCATGGGAAGACATTAGGCAAACGCCCTGTGTGTGCTGGACTGGCTCTAGATGGAGATATTGTAAGTGTGGGTCCTGTTGTCCAGCAGACAAGTGAACAATTCTGTGAAAAATTATACCTACTCAAGAACACCTAGTGATTGATCTTTTTGCCTCCTTTTATGTGGTTTAGAAAAGTTGATTTCTTGCTAGGACTGCAGCCAGACGGTTGGTCAACCATGTCTGAATCTGTAACCAAAATAGAAACCTCATTGTATCTAAGCAAAAACTGTTTAAGCTACAAAGTTTCAGATGTAATTGCAAAAGTATATAAACTCTGACAGTTTGATATGGTATTAATACGAATATTAGCAATGCATTTATTAGTAAATTACCAGTTTTCATTATACCTATACCTACCTATGCATCAAAGCTAATGTCTTGAACATTTCTATATTCATTGATTTAGTAGTAGCCCCTCTAAAGGTTTATCTCCAACTAATTATGATTATGGGCAAAAGTTTACCTATGAAATCATTACAGCAATAGTTTTAATAGCAAACTTAGGGAAAATAATTCAAATCTTCAGTAATATGGAGCCAAGTGAATAAATTAAAAGGGAATGTTATACAGCCATAAAAGAGCATGTGGAAGGATATTTAATGTTATGAGGAATATTCATGATATATTATTAAATGAAATTTAAATCAGTCCTTATACTGTGTAGATTAATATGAGAGTATATATCCATTTTTAATAGAACAATATGATATTGGTGGGATTCAAACAGACAATGACTTTATTTTTGACTAACTACTGCCCTCAAACGTATTCTATTCAATATGCCTTCCTTGCTACTTGAGGATATTTTGGAATATGACTTGTGTTTTCTGTTCTGAACATAGTTCTTGTAATTACAGTTAATTTTGACTGTTAAAATGTCCTTCTTACTTTACATGAAAACATGAATTTCACATCTAATTCAAGGTTCCTCTTCCTTTCACATCTCCTATCCCTTAATGGAAACCTGGATCAGGGAGGGGGCGAATGGTCTGTTTTTCTTACACTCTTACTCTCATCCTTGCTGGGTGCTTCAGGACAGGGGAGGTAGAAGGGTATTACAGGACCAAGAGTGACAGTCTGATGCCCCTGGTGAGATTGTCATCTGCCTTCATGACATCCAAAATGTAGTTCCAATTAGGTATAGATATGGACTCTATGGTGGTTATGAATGGACCTGTATTTATAGTTCTTTGATATGAGCAATATGTTCAGCAGAATTTTTTCAGCAACCGTAGCAATTCCCCACTGGTGCCACATTTTCTAGCATCTTACACTGGGTTGTCTTATCCCAGCTGCCTGCTTTATTGGGCAGAATAATTTCAGGGCAGCTTAAGCTTACTCACTTTCTATGGCCTGTAGTTGGTTCCAGAAAATGCATACATTTTAGCTACACCAAGTAAACAGAGAGCAGGACTCCATTCCTGACTTTTAGTTTTTCCATTGAGAGGACACACTGGCCAAATTCTAGCCTTGAGGGTGTGCAGGTGAGATGTCATTATCAGTCTTTATGTTCATGTATGGCCCCAGATGCCAGAGACATCTCAAGTTCCCTCAAGAATTTTCTTTAGTGGCAGAGCTGGGTGTCTATACTTAGGATACACTGATGTGAGGCCTGAGTCACAGAGTAGTAAGAACAGAGATGAAGAAGTGGGTAGAATTTGTAAAACAAAAGCATTTGTAGGGGGATAAAAGAGACTTACAAAGTTAGGTGGTCTTGTTTGTAGGGCAGACTGATGAAATCTTACCTCTATAAAGAAATAAAAACTTCTAGAGGTAGAACTAAGCAAGTCCCCAAAGAATGAATAGATGGTTATAGGGTCTATGTATTTTCAGCTTGAGAGAACTGAGGTACAGTACCTTTCTTAATTACCCTGAATTTATCTTGTAATAATTTAGATCTGAACGTCAATTTGAAGATGGCTTAAAGATGAAAAGTATTAGCACCACACTATAACCAATAAAGCGAACTGGTCACACTAACGATGTTTATAGCAGTGCAATTTGTCATAGCTAGATCTTTGAATCAACCCAAATGACAATCAACTGAGGAGTGGATAAAAAAGATGTGGTATTTTTATATAAGGGAGTATTACTCAGCTGTACAGAAAGATAAACTTGAGGCTTTATAAGTAAATGGAACGAACATGGAGACCATACTCACAAGTAAAATAGATCAGATTCATGTGTGTAAACATCATATTGTCTCCCTAGTGTAAGAATCTGAAAGTAAATAAAATCTGAAAGGCACAATATATATTGTGAAAGGGAAAGAAACTGCTCAAAAGGAAGGAATGACTGGGATGAGGGAAAAGAGAAAAAAAAGAAAGAAGGAAAGGAAAAGTACGTATATATTGTACTACTAAGTTCTATTGATTTATTGAAAGGAACAGAAATGTTTGGTCAATCTCACATGCCTATATTTGTTTATCTAAGCAACCAATTTGAAGATAACAATATGTAATACAACAATCATTGTTAATTTCCTATCACTTTGTCTGAAATTCTGTATTGTTTTTATTGTTTTTGTGTTGTTTTATTTATGTCTGTGTTTTTGTTAATTTGTTTTGGTTCTTTTCTCTTTAAAATAAAAAAGATGGAAAAGTGTATGTCAGCATTCAACTCAAATATATTAAAATACATTTGTGGCTTAAATAATTAATAATTTGCCCATTTCTCCCCTTTGATTGAAATGTGATATAATTTTTAATAAGATATATTGTCCTTTGAGGATATCTGTGAGCAGTTTGGCTTACAATAACTACATTATTTGTTGCATCAGTTTTATTATATTGAAATTTATTCTTTACATAAAAATAGTAGCTTTTTCCTTGTGGTACTTAAAATATTCAGAGAGGTTATCTTTTTAAAATTTAGTAGGTAGTTGCTTAATCTCTTGTTTCATTTAGATTATGTGTTTTTAAGCTAGCAAGTGCATTAATTGAGAAATATACAACAGCAAAGCTAAAATCTCTGGGGAATGGTCAGCTGGAAAGCTTCAAGTTAGATTCATTATGCCCATAAATTTAGTAGTAACTATGCTTCAAGTGGAGGCTCTGTTTCTGAAACTATCAGCACACTGAAAATAAATTTTCAGGCATTATTTCCCATTAGTCAAGCTCACAGAAGTTACTGTAAAAAGCAGAAGACCAATTTACTAATTTTCTATAAGAAATTATAACTGCTCATGACTAGTAGAAACCTTTAACTAATGGGGCAATCGGTTATTCCAAAGGTTGGTTGGGTAGCCATACTCCATGGAAGGAGTCCAGAAACTTTAGGGAATCTGACATAAACAGTTTAGGTGAAGACCATGATTGACCTAACAAAGAACATATTCTATTTAGGCATTCCATGTGACTGTACCATGTATTGTGCAAATAGGGATACACTTAAGAAGTAATACTAATAATATCAGGCCAACAGGAAACCAAAATGGTCTGAGGAACAGGAATGTATGATTTCCTGATTTCATATGGACATAAATCTGAACTTTCTGGAATCTTAGAGCAAATGTATACTTCCTTCCACTGAGTATGTGCAATGGTACCCCTAATCTCAAATATGCTTAGAATAGAACAACTTTGAAGAAGGGAGAAAGTATAAATGGAAAGAAACTAAGTCCTTTGTGACACATTAAGCCTTTGGGTATGCCAAAGCTGAAGACTTTGCTACAGATTTCTACTCATTTGAACTAAGAACTTGGTTTATTTGTTTATTTGTTCATTCATTCAGTCACTCATTTGCTTACTTATAAAGCCAAATTTATTTCTCCTTTAATTAAAAGTTCATTTCAGTATGATGTAAAATAAACAGGGCATAAAAGACATATGGCTTCTATTTTTATGGTAGTTCTAAAAAACTTCTTTTGAAATAATTATATATTCACAGAAAATTACAAAGGAATGAACGCAAACAGCTCACGTACTTTTTACCAGACTCCAACAGTGTTAACATCTTGCAGAACTATCACACACTATGAAAACCAGATAATTAACCATATTATCTTTCATAAACTCAGTAAGGTTTTTATGATATGCATATATCACAAGTACCTGCCAGGGGCCAGATATAGATCTCAAGTTCATATCTCATGGCTCACCCACACACATCCAGAATGTGCTTCACTAATGTCCTAGGTAACTCCCAACCCAATCAAATTAACAATGAAACTTAACCATCACATCCTCTATGTTGTTGCATGTATCAGTAATCCATTGCTTTTTTTTTTTTTTTTTCTGTTTGGATCAGTACTCTATGTATAGTTTTATCACAATTTATCTAGTCACTCACTTATTGAAAGACATTTGGGTAGTTTCCAGTTTGGGGCTATTGTAAATAAGGTGTCACAAATGTGTGTGTACAAGATTCTGTGTGAATATAAGTTTTTATTTCTCTGGACTAAATGCCAGAGGATATAGCTGCTGGTCATATGGCTAGTTCTTTTTAGTTTTAAAGGAAAGTTTCAAACTGTTTTCCAAAATGACTGTGCCATTTCATATTCCTGCTAGTAGTAATCCAGGGATTTGATTTTTCTGAATCCTTTGTCCATTGTCGGTTATCAATAACTTTTTATTTCAAGTTTCCTGATATGTGTGTCCCTTAGTCTTTAAACAACATCAGCTTGGGTTTTCTGATACTTTTGATATGAAGAGTCCTAACTGATGTACAGGAGGATGGGTAAATTGAGACTATTAGGCAGCATCTACGATATTGTTTGGTGAGCATGGACTCAGAATGGGGAGGGGTTTTACTTAAAGGATTAAAAACTGAATGGCATAAGACTAAGAGTGTAACAAATTATTAGGGTGTCAAAAGGAATTGTTTGTCCCAGGAACTGGAGGGACTGTCCTTTGGCCAGAGGACATTTCCTTGTAAACCTCTGCAAGCAGTAATTTCCAAAGAGTTTCTTTCTTGGTTTCACATGTTTCTGTGAGTGGCTGATCCTATCATTTTATTCTTAGCTTTATTTTTGATAAATCTTACATCAAAAATAATCTAATCTTTCTTTGAAAATTTGGAAGCATTTAATGTACCTTATAAAAATTTTCTCAGCATTTAGTGGCTATTTCTATGCGTGCAGCCATTGTAAATGAAATCGCTGGCTGGTGTCAAAAAAGTAATTTAAAAATGAATTCTCTCTTTTTCCCCATCTCTCATAGAACCATAAATGGGATCCAAACTAAAACTGAGAGAATACTTTCCAAATCCTGTCTCTTTCCTAGTTCATCAGTACCCTTCAGTTCCCCCAGAGATTCTCATGTGCAATTCTGGAACCTTTCTCCAAGCTGCCCTTTTGCTCCATTGCCCAAGATTTTTACTTAGCTGTTTCCCATCTTCCCCATCCCCTCTTCTTCCTCCCCAGTCCTATTCCTTCTCCTGTCCTTCTCTGCCTCTTCCCCCTTTGCCTCCTTCCTCTCCTCCCTCTTCTCCCTCTCCCCTTTCTTCCCCTCCCACCCTCTCCCTCTCCCCTTTCTTCCCCTCCCACCCTCTCCCTCTTCCCTTTCTCTCCCCCTTCTTAAAAGAGTTTTACACTATTTTAATTCATTACCCAGGACTCTAGCTTAGCAATCAAGACACTTTCCCTTTTTAGCCTTCCATTCCTGGTTCTTTCAATTCTTCCTTTCTTGTAATAAGCATCTCACTAAGTCAAAAGTTTCCTTAGAGGATGGATTTAGGTATGGGGAGCAGGGAGCTGAACTGTAAAACTGAAAATCCTCATGGAAGTAATGTGACATCACCTTGCTCAGTGCAACTATGTATTAACATTGGAGCTAAGCACTGTAGGCACAATGTCATTTCACTTATTTTCAACTGTTAGGGCTGGCGATAAAATGGACAAGAGGTCAGGAAAAAGGTGGTGGACAGTGTAACCCCTAAGCAGCAATAAAAGCTCCTGTGATGCTACAGGCACAGGCCCCATTTCTGATTAGGTAGAATTTCTTTATGCTGATGTTTCTGATTTGTACTATCTGTCCTGGACAGCCTGCAAAGCTATCATTGTTGCAGAAGAAACCGTCAGATATGTGCCCTACTTATGCAGGGTCAACAGCAATGTGTTTAGATATAAAAGGAAGCACATATATTACCATATTTTTACATACATAGTAAGCTAGA
Organism: Chinchilla lanigera; assembly: GCF_000276665.1. Lineage (NCBI taxonomy): Eukaryota > Metazoa > Chordata > Mammalia > Rodentia > Chinchillidae > Chinchilla > Chinchilla lanigera. The sequence continues at coordinate 4,848,648 of NW_004955446.1, forward strand.
AAGCATTCAGCGTAATTTGCATGCATTTTAATACTGGAACATTATAGTTGATGCGGAGCGTAGTATAGCATCTCTCTTTACCTTTGCACGATGCCACAGTGTTGCCCATAGGGGAGGGAACTTGCATTTTGTAAACGCTTATCTCTTGTGATCAGCATTTTTGCACACTTTGCCTGTGTGTAGCTGTAGCTAACTTTCAGAGACACTGTACCTAAGACTCATCCTTGTCTGTTGTCTCTTACAGCCTTTGTTTAGGAAATAAACAGATTGAATGTATCCTTTTTCACTTGGAAAGAGATAACTCATAATTTCAGCAATATAGGTCATGTGGTATAGAAAAGTCCTCAATAAATTTTTAGTATACTGGGCTCATAGATAAATTACTTAATACCTTATATAGATGCGTTAAGATGTTCTTTACTTCTCTGTGATGAACATGCCTCACTGGATATTGCTCCTACTTTCCAAATCTATTCCTGTGTCTGATTTCTGTGGACATCTCAAGCAGGAGAGCTTGGCTCTTGCTGGTTTGTTTATATAATTTATGTGAGATGTTCTCAGATGAAGTACAGTGTACAAGAGTCACCTTTGCACATGCTTTCCCGTCCTCCAAGGACAGCCTCTTGATTTAGAACATTGATTGTGGTATTTCTGCCCATACACTTCATTATGGCAGGAAGTCTTTTGGGAGAGCAGGAGGTTCCTGGTGGACAAATGTGTTGGGAAGATGTCGGGCCAGCACTCAGATCTTATTTCTCCAGTTGACTTGGAAAAGGCTCCACCTTCCCATTTACATATGCAATTCTACTTGCTCATCAGAATCCACCTTAGGTCCTATCTCCTTGCAACCTCACAGGCAACCACAATTTATGTCTTCCTTTGATTTCTTTGTGAACTGTGACTACTTATAGTTCTCATGTTTGCATGTGCATTGCTTATTTTGTTGGTTTGGGGGTTTTTTGCAAGGTGAATAATATAAAATACAGGACACATATTCTATAAGATTATTTACAATAGTCACCCAAAGAATCACATGCAAGAGAGTACAGGAAATCTGTTCACACACTAGAGACCAAAGAATCCAGCTGAGGACCTGGATCCCATGATAATGTCTTGCATGAGTCCAGCTAAATGCCTAGAACTCATAACAATGCCTCCCACGAGTCCAACTGGAGGCCCAGAGCCCATAACAATATCTCATGCAGTCCTGCTTCATGAATCTGCTCTGGGAAGGCCCAAAGGTCAGTGGTAGAATCTAGGAAGTCTGTGGCAGCAGGATGAAGGATCTGTGCTAGCAGGCTGAGGGATCTACACTGGAGCCAGGAAGCCATGCTTAAAATGAGAACCAGAGCTCCTCCAAAAAGTATCACAGCCATCCTCAGCAACTGTGAGGTCCCAAGCTCCTCTGATGATCAAGCCAGCTGAGTTCCTATCAGGAAAGCCAATGTAGCAAGCTTCTTCAGGAGACTGGCAATGCACCCTCTTCTCCTCTGGAGCCAGGAAGTGATACTCAGAGTGAGGCCCAGAGCTTCCCCAAAGTGAACCGAAGCTATTCTCAGTGCCAACAAGGTCCCAAGCTCCTCAGAGGATGAAAACAGCAAGCTCATCAGGAAAGCCAGCATGACAAGGTCCTCCGAAAGAACCAACAGCTCCTTACAGCTTCTACCAGCTCCCAACAGCTTTACTTCTTCTCCAGTTCTGCCTCTTATGCTGCTGTAACAGTTCCCAGGTGAGCCTCCCACACCCAGCACCATGCTTTCTCAGTCCAGCTGGGGGTTATGAGTTGACCACCAGTGTGTGCAGAGGGAACAGGGCATACTTAGACATTCTACTGCCTCCTAATTTTAGTATGTAATACTTGTGGCTTTCTACTTTAATGTAATTTTACATGCTAGTTTTTTATAGTTTATCTTATAATTTCAGGTTAAACAAGGACTATATGAGCCTGTGATCAATCAGTTGCTCAAAATCTTGATACCATTTTTGGAAACATCATGTTTATAAGTGTATGCATAATTATTGCTTTCAAAATCGTCTATTATTTTATCACCTGCTATGAGGACGCTTCTAGAATGTAGATTGAAAAAGTACTGGAAATGCTATGTTTATTGAGGACGCTTCTAGAATGTAGATTGAAAAAGTACTGGAAATGCTATGTTTATTAAAAATGATCTTTACCACAAGAAGTAATTTTCATATAGCATCAGAAAGTCACTCAATTGCTATTGTATTTTTATAACCTAAGATTGTCATAAATTTTGGAACTTTTCTGTATATTAGCATATCAAGATTTTTAATCTTTTAGTTTTTTGTGGGTGATTTGAATGAGTTAGTTAACATGTTTATCAACTCTTGTGCCTTTATAATTACAGTCAGAAGAAGATTTTATTACTTCTGACAGTTTCCAATATGTTAGCTACACTTTATCAGTTTTACTTCAACTGTTGAATTTTTTTTAAGACTTCACATCCAGTACCATTTTTCAGGCACTTTCAGGTTTTTTATTACTTTCTGGTTGCCTCAATCCTTTTATCTTCTTTTTAAGGTAGTAATATTTAAGAAATATGTTTAGTAGTCTTACACTTTTAAAATTATATATATCCATATTTTTCAAAATACCACTTTTCATCTTTCATAATTAATCTCCTCAGGGCATATTTTAAATTACCATCTCATTTGTCACAATCCCTTTGCTAGGATTAACATCCTCAGGTTGCTAAACACTTAAATGGCCCTATAAGCTTTAGATGTCATCTACTTTATACTTGCAGCATGCCACTTAGATTTTTATTGAAGTTTAATGATATGTAAATACACTTCTGGATTATTTATACCTGGGGGCCTGAGCTTCTGGAGAAGAAGTCCTTATGAGGCATCTCATCTTCTGGTTTGTTTGATGTTGCGTTTAGACATGTGGCAAAACAGGTGCAGGACTCTGCATCTGTCTCTGTTAGTTATGGAAACAAGGAGTGAGGGGAAGAGGCTTTAAGAGAACAATCTAGAACCAGACAGCCATGTGGTTGGATCTTGGTGCTGCCATTTACTAGGAGTAATTTTGGGCAAGTTATTTAATTCTATTGTATTTTAATTTTCTTATCAATAACATGGAGATAACAGTAGTCACTTCCTTACTCATTTGTGAGGAGGATTAAATGAGTTAGTACATTTACAGATATAGATAGATGAATGTGTGTGTGTGTGTGTGTGTGCGCACGCATGCACGTACAGAGACCACTCTAACAGGTTTCACTTAAAAATGTATCTGCTTAGGCTTTACAGTCACACATAGAGAAATAGTCCATAGTACGCTTCCCTTTTTGACCATAACATAGCACAATCAAACCACTCTGCAAACCAGAAGAGAAGTTTTCTTCCCATTTTGAGTAGCATATGGTGATCTTTATGCAAAGCATGTAGCAATTCCTCTTCTCCCTCCTCCCTTTTCCTCAGGCTATTTCCTGCCAAGAGCTATTGGCAGCTACAGTCTCACCTGTGACTGTCTCAGAAGGAAAAACAAATTAAATAATCAACTGATAAAAAAAGATATGTAAAGGCATGATTATTATCTCTGCTTTTTCTTTTTGTTTTTTAGAAATGTTTACAAAGAGTCTTGGTGAATTTTGCAGAAGGTCCATTAATAAACATAAAAGTAGTTACATGAATTCAAATCTTCATGAAAAAGCCTGTTGGTGAATAGGAGGAAATACATTACTTTGTTATAGTCGTTCACCGATGGTCAGTGTAAGCTTAATAATCATCTTTCTGATTTTATTGCATGCAAAATCCTCCCTCTCTTCATGTCTTCTTCAACTCAACTGTCTTTTCTTTATTAAATTTTAAAACCCTTCGTTGGAATAGATCAGTCTATGTTCTTTAATTTCCCAACCTTCAGTACGTTTCTCTCCTGATACTTCATGTACTTCGTCACGAACTTCCGGAGAGCAGACTCATGTTATCTGTTTTGTCTTCATTCTCACTCTCCCTGCACATTTTACTTCCTGTGTAATGCCCTGGCTTAGCGGGGTCTTAAATAAATGGTCCTAAAGGAACGGTGTTATAAATCATTAGAATCAGTACAGAACTTTTCAATATTTTATTTCCTCATGTTAGCCATAAAAGAATTAAGGCCGAGAAGTGCATCTAATTACATGTAAGACCACACAGCAAGTACACAAAGGAGAAAAAAGAATTTTTAATTACTGGTATATACTTTAATTAAAAATGCTATTATGGCTTATATTTAGATGTCTCTCCAAAGCCTCGTGGACCCACAGGTGGGGCTTTTGAGCTGTGACTGGATGCTGGGTGTGTGAGACTCATCACTGGGTTAGTCCATTGATGGGCTTCTGGCAGAGTGTGATGTTGGGCGGTGAAACCCGGTGAGAAGAGGTGGGTCACTGTGGGCATGGTCACTCCCTTGGAGGCTCACTGCTTCCAGTCTGCCTTGAGGAGCTCTCTGCCCCAGTTGCAGCCAGCAGACTGAAACTTCTACAAACTGTCGGGTAAAGGAAACCTTTCCTTTAACTTGTGGGTGTCAGGTATTTTGTCCCAGCAACAAGAAAGTAACTAAAACAAATACCTAGAATCAATCTTTTAGTTTTGGCCTTTATTTTGATAAGAAGAAATAGGGAAATAGATCTTTCTCAAAGGGGAACGGGGTCAAGAGATGGAGGGAGGGTAGGGCTAGGAGAGATAGAGAGTGTAAGAAAAGGATTTTAGATGAGTTATGTACCTGTACAGACTCCGCACAAGGGATGTGAACAGTGTATACTGCAAACATGTGCAAAAAAAAACACAAAATAAAAGGAAAGGGAATGAGAGAAGGGGAGGGGAGAGGGAGAGAAGGGAAACAGAAGCCAGAGAAGGGAAGACAGAAATTAAGATGTGCTGTGTACATGTACCAACCTCCCACAGGAGTGTAAACAAAATGGACCACACTTACGTACTAATAAACTAAAATAAAAAATAAAGATGCCTAGAATCTCAGAAGTACTGGGGTGTCAGAATTATAAATCTTTAGCACATCTGAGACATTGTTTTAGAAGTTCTAGCAAGCCAGCAGCATTTATCTCTAAATATTTAAGTGGGTTTCTAGGTAGTCAAACTTGTCACTTTCTAAACAGTTTTATAGAAAAATAGATATATTTTCTATTGTATTGTCTCCTCAGTAATCTTGTTGTACGCATATTAACTTGTAAATTGGGTTAGCTATTCAGCTGCTCACAGTTGTCAGATTACCTTTGCAAAACAGAAGACTCTGACACTTAGAGAAAGATGGGAACTTTTTTCTGCTCTACAACACTGCTATCGCAGGACTTGTTAACATTAAATCAGTTTTTCAAACCAACTACAGCCACATACTTGTAAATTCTATTTTTCAAGCCGTCAGGCACAAAACATTGGAACATCTTTTCTATACATCCAGTAAGGCCCCTACTTTTTGCCCTTTCAGGTGTTCTAACAAGGAAGGACCTTGCATGAATCATTCATCTCGAGAAAAAATACAACAATATTCTCCCAGAAGCATCAGCTAATCTGGTTGAATCAGGAAACGGAATTTGTCAAGAAATGGATGACACAGGATGTAACAGAATTTCAGATGGACCCTATGTGTTTCCTAGAAGATGGCCTGTTGAACTTGCAACAATTGTCTGTGTGTGATTTAAAAATTTTTTAAAAATGTCTTTAAAGTAGCAACGACACACAATTGTCTTTACCTAAAACACTGACTTCAGTTTTTGAATTTTGCTTTTATTTTACTTTAGGAGTATCTAAAAATGTGTTCATAATTTTTAGAAAAATCTTTTTCATAATATAATTCACATACCATCAAATATACCCACTTAAAGTATACAGTTCAGTGATTTTTGGCATGTTCATAAAATTGTGCAACCACCACCACAACCAAGTTTAGAACACTTGTATTTCCTCCAAAGGAAAGACTGTGCTCACTAACAGTGATTTTTGTTTTCTGACCCCTTTCTCCTCTGTTCCTGTCCTTTACACCAGCCTTAGGCAACCACTAACCTACTTTCTTTCTATATAGATTGCCTACCATGAATACTACATATAAGTACAATCATACAGTGTGTATTCTTCTGGGATCAGCTTCCTTTACTTGTTTTCAAAGTTATCCATGTATTGGCATGTATTTAAGTTCCTTATCAAATATATGATTTGCAAATATTTACTACCATTCTGTGCATTGTCTTTTAGGTTTTTTGATGATACCCTTTGAACACAAAAGTTTTACATTTAGACCAAGTCTAATTTTTCTATTTTTCTTTTGTTTTCTTTTAGTATGACTTATCTTTCATTGCAGTGAAAATGGTTTATGTAAATTCTTTTGTTGTTTGTGCTTTTGATGTTATACTTAAGAAATCACTGCCTAATCAAAATAAGGAAAACTTTTATCTATTTTTTAAATAGTTTTTCTTTTATATTTAGACATTTGGAATTCACTTTTGCTTGTGGCATGAAGTAAGAGGTCTAACTTCATTCTTTTCCATGTAGACATTTAGTCATCCCAACATCAGTTTCTGTCATGGTGACTCTCCTTTCCCCAGCAAATTGTTATGGCACCTTGATGAAAATCAGTTGACTGCACATATTATGTTTTTTCCCTGGAAACAGTTAATGATTACTTGTTTGATCAATTTCGTATGTCTCTATTTGTTTTCTTGAGAAACAAGATATCAATAAGTAATACAACAACCATTGTTAATTTCCTACAACTTTGTCTGTAACTCTGTTTTGTTTATATTGTGCTTATGCTATTTTGTAAATGAATGTCTGTTTCTTAATATGTTTTCCTTCTTTTATGTCTTAAAATAAAAAAATAAAATAAATGTTTTTTCCTGGACTCTCAGTTCTAGTCCAGTACCTCATTGTTTTGGGGTGCTATGGCAGTATCGTATCATTTTGATTATCATAGCTTTGTAGTAAGTTTTAAAATTGGAAAATTGGGAAATATGAGTTCTCTAACTTTATTCATTTTCAATATTGTTTTGGCTGTTTGGGGATCTGTTGAATTTCTATATGAACTTTAAAACCATCTTGCCAATTTCTGAAAGAAATTGAAAGAATCCAGTTAAAGTTTTGATGCAGGTTGCACTGAATCTGCAGAAAAATTTGGGGAATATTGCCTAAACATACTAAGATATGAGTCATGAACAGATGCTTTCAATTACTCAGGTGTTCTTTAACTGCATCTAACAGTGTTTTGAAGAGAAAATAAAACATACCCTTATCCCCTATTTGAAAGCAAAAAAGGAAAATAAGACAATGCTCAATCAGTAATGCAGGTGTGAGTGCTCTGGAGCTCTCGGGGAGATATTGGGCTTCATACTATAACTCTAAAGATGTATAAGGAGGCACTGGATACTTTAAAGGATTTAAGTCCCAGTGGTTAGGGACTCTAATCCATGTAACCCCTTTGGCAGAGATTAAATATATATAGATCAAAATATCACTTATCTAGAGGAAATATTAAGGGGATATAAGTGAGATGGAGAAAAATGGTTCATATTTCAAGTTACAAACTTCATTCATAATGAGGAGAAGTCACTCTATAAATTTCCTGACTAAATGGATATCTTGAATAGCAGAACCTCACTACTTCAGTAGTTTCCATTATTTTGTTTCTGAGACAAAATATCTAGACACCCAAAGTTACAGGAGGAGAGGTTTATTTAGCTCACAATTTGTAGAGGTTTCAGTCCGTAGCTTTTTGGCTCCAATGCAGAGTGACACAGGGAAGAGGAGCATTGCAGAGAACATTTTGTGGTGCCCACAAGGTAGCAAAAGCAACAAGAGGCCTTAACAGCATCTTTATGTCCCTTTTATGTTATCCAGACTACCAGGATTAGGGTGTTGCTAAACTAATCAGTGGACCAAGTTAGTAATCACACACCCGTAATCCTAGCATTGCACCATGCATCAATCATAAACTCTAAATCCAGCTACCTCTGAAAAATCCCACCTATGACTGCATGAGGCTTTGAGGGGACATCTCATCACAAACAGTGACAACCAGTGATAATTACTTCTATAGTTCTTGTGGCAGCTGGTGTAGATTCAGATACTGATATTTGAAAACCTTGCCACATTTACAGTCCTGGGGGATTGATTCCTGACTATTTCAAATATTAACTATACTGTAGGTTGTAGTTTTAACACACACTTTATGTAACATGCTTAATACTATATTGTTTTAAAGTAAACTATAGGTAACATTTTCTTCTAGTTCTTTTATGGTCTAATCCATCTAGAAATGTTTTAGGGGCAGAATTTGAGCATCCATTTAATGTCTTATCTATTTTTATGTTAAATATTAAATTATTTAGTAAATGCTGCTTTCTTTATAAATTCATTATAGGGCCGGGGATGTAGCTCAGCGGCATAAGCACTTGCCTTGCAAGCCTGAGGTCTTGAGTTCGATTCCTGGTACCAAAAAAAAAATTATAAATTCATTATATGTCTTTATCATAATCACAATTCTTACATATTCTAAAGTTAGATTCTATCCTATCTGTTCAGTTCTACTGATCTTATATTTCGGGGAATTAATGGGTAGTTGGAATGAACACTGATAGCAGCTTCTAGAAAGAGAGCCAAGAGTATAGCATGTTTGGATTACCAACAAAGGAGGATTTAGAGGAAAAACATGGAAGCATCCAAAAGCAAGGAAAAGTCACAGCAGGATGTCAGGTACCTTAGGAGTGTCTCTGGACATTAGCAGCATGGTCTGTTACTAAGTAGCCATTGTGGCCCCACTTCCATTGGCCTTGTGACTTCAAAAGACTATTTGTGGATCTAAAAGAGTTATGGCCCAATCACAGAGAAGACTAATGCTATACTTTTATCTTCTTTCACTCACTGCAATATCTCCAAACTTTGATTCCCAAAAGGACATAGCATATATTCCTTGTGGCCAAGATTATTACTATTGAATTACCATGACTTTTCTTAATAGTGTAAGATATAATTCATAGCTGGGTAAAGAGCCAAGATTCGGTTTGTCTAGGAAGAGAATAAAGATTATATTTCCCAATATTGTTTCAGGTAGATATGGTCATGTGACCAATAGCTGGCCAATAATGTACAGGTGTGTGTCATTCATGTGTGGTGTCTGGTAAGTATTTTTAGAGAAGAGGCTTACCAGAGACTTTCTTCTTGCTGACCTAGCTATGGATATGCCAGTAATAAATTCAAGCACTCATCTGGACCGTGAGGTCTTTACTGATATAGTAAAGACAGAATAACAATAAAATAGAAGAACCTGGGTTTTTAATTTTCACATGATATTACCCAAGCTCCTTATTGTTTATTGTATGTCTTTGCTTATCCAAGAGAGAAATATACTTTATCTTGTTTAAACTGCTGGTATTTTGAGTTTATATTGCTAAGAAACAAATATCATAACTGATCTCCCCAGCCTCTGCTACCAGCCATAAGATATATCAAGGAATCTCTGAATATTTTTGATGGCAAATAATTCCTCCAAATTGCTCAGATTAGAGTGTTCAATATAGTCCTTTATGTCTTTTTCATGAAAAGTTTTTCATGAGGGAGCTATTTCTATGTTTTCTCCCAATCCAGTGCCAAGCGTTTTATCACTTGTCACTACATAGGTCTCATCATTCAAAAGATAACTTACTTAATTTGACATAAGACTGTATAAAGATGTTTACAATGGACATGTACAGTAGATTCTCAAATTGCAAAAAAATATTCAAAACTTTAAATCAGGCCAATAAATAAAAGGTATCTCTGTTAAAATATAGAGATAAAATAGTTTAAAGCCAGTATATATCAAGGCAGCAAAATATTATTTCGATCAAAGATATATACTACTATCAGTTTGAGTTGAAAAACAAGCCTTTCTGCCCAATTGGAATGAGAAATCAAAAAGTTGTAGGTCTTCCAAGCCCAAATATAAATACTGACTCTCATCTGAACATGTCTCCATAGCATTTTTTTAGTAGAACCAAGTGGCAGAAGAAAAGATACTTGGCAAGGGAACAAGTAGTATGCACAACATAAATGAATCCTCATACACTAATACTCACCACTGGACAGTATGCACATGAATTCTGTTACAGCTCAGGGAAATAGATCATTGGAAATTTCAAGTGTCCAAAGTGAGCCAAGTATCTTTAGTTTATACTTTTTAATAAGTTTATTCTATTACTTTTCTCCAAAAAAAAAAAAATCCAAATGTGAATCTGTAACATTTAGTCCATTTTAAGATACCAAAGTATTTATTTATTGTAATACAATTTTCTTAGTGTAATACCCTTTAAAATTGGTTTTATAAACTCAGATACTAAGTACAGACAACCTAGAATTCTAATCTCCCAAGAAAGTATTCAGAATCTCATGGATTACATTGCCTTTGAATCCCATCATTGATTCTCATCACCATCCAGGCCTTTGTGGTAGTTTAATCTTATAGATATCCCATGTATTATGATCTTCTACATCAATTGTAATTATTTAGAAAATGTTTCCCTACTTTTACTTCTTCAAAAATATATCATTGTCAATAACATTTCTAATAAATATTATGCAATTAGTGTTATCACAGTGGAATAGTATAAAAACACAAAAAATGGTTTCAGTTAACTTGTGAATCCTTACCACAGGTATTTCTACAAAACTTTTTAAAATAGAGAAAATAATTCCCAGGCCCATGTGAAAAAACTCCTGGGTGCCCAGGGCTCCAAGGTAAGCATACTGATGCAACATTTTCTGTTATGGTTTAAGTTTAACTCACACACTTTATGTAACACTGTTCCTACTATATTGTTTTAAAGGAAAGTGTATCCTTGACTCACACTTAGCTCTAACAGCACCGAGATTTCTTGTTGCTATTGCCTTCTTCCTGTACCTCTGGCTAACAAAATTAATAGATCAGTGCACTCTTTCCTCCTGCCCAGAGAGTCTCCTCTAGGAGCTATGCCTGATAAATTGGAGTGGGCCTGAGAGATGAAAATAATCCGAGAATGGAGAATCTGGCCATGCTTGGCCAGCCTGTAAGGCAGGGCTGCTGGGTTTCTATTCCCATGGAAGACTCAAAAGCTTGTTGGAAGGAATTTCTTCCTCAGATAGCAGAGATCAATAAACAAGAACTTGATGGCAGGGGAAGGTGTAGTTAAGGGGGAAATATGCTTCTGCAAGTTGAATAGCATTTTCTAGTTCAGTTTCTTTTTGTACCAGCCCAATGGCTAAGTCCTGGGGATTCCAAGGCAATAATTCTTTATGAAGTTTGTGCTAATGGGGATGCTAGTGGTGTTCCCATTTGGGCAAAGTAACATCATCCCAATACATGACATTCAAGACAGTAGAAAAGGAAATAGTACAGTGTATGCCATTCATTCCCCTGGAACTTTCCATACTTTATTAAAAACAGTTTAAATGGGGCTGGAATTTCTGAAACTATATATCAGTGGCAGAGAGATGATGGTTCTGCTACCATTTTAGGTTTTCTTTGGTAGCCTCAACATTGTGTGGCCCACAAATATGTGGATTATTTCATGAATTATGTAATATATAAAGGGGAGTGTCTTAATCATTTTCTCATTGCTAGCACACAATACCCGATACCCACAACTTAAGGGAGGAGAGGTTTATCCTGGCTCATGGTGACAATAAGATGCTCAGCTCCAAGGCAGAAACAGCATGGCAGTAGAGTTTAACAGAAAAGCAGAGAGTGAAGGGAGGGGACTGGGACAAGAATACACCCTTCCAGATCATGCCCTGGGAAATCACCTCATAGTAGCATATTTAGCTCAGAATGCTTTAGCAGAAACCACTGATAAGGGTAGCACTCCCATATTCCAGTCACTTTCTAAAATACCTGCCTTTGAACACATGAAGCTTTTGAGGGACAGTCTAGCTCTCAACAACAAGAGGGAGCTAGCATGATCTACATTTTTCAGATTAGTAAAAACATGGAGATGTTAAAACTGTTCCTATAACATGTTAGAGACAGACTAGAAAGCCAGGCTGGACTTAGTCTCTTTCCCTTCTAGTACAGAGAATACAGACACTTACCAAACAAGCATTCTGAATAAAGCCTTGTATCAGAGGCTGAGGGCTACAGTGTGTATAATTAGAAATGCAGACCACATTTAATTCACTAACTTTTATAGATATCATTCAATTTGTAAACCTTAACTGAATCCATTCCGAATTCGAAGAACCATTATGTAGTGGATTATATTTTTTCTGATGATGAAAAATATCACATGTTCTTCTTCTACTATTATGTTTACACTATTATGACTGGAAGTTTCGTCTCTGTGTTTTTTCCCTTCATCAGTGGCAATTCTTCTTTATGCTCTTGATTGATAGAATGTTTAGGAAGTTTCACTGCATGGATTCCAAGGTTTGCTTATATGTAGAATGTGCTTTGGCTTCCATCTCAATCTTTGTCAGAACACAAATCTTTTTAAAATTTTAATCTTTATTAGTACTTGTTTTTAATACATACTGGTTACATTCATCATGGGGAGTTGGCGCATGTTCATAACACATCTTCAGTCTTTTAGGGCACAAATCTTTGGATCCCTGAGCTGTCATGCAAGAGCCCTGTCTACCTTAGACGCTGCCATCTTGCAGAAACTCTGAGCAAGGACCACAGAAAGCTACAGAGAAGCCCATTCCTACCACACCTGCTCAACTTTTCCCCACCACAGCCTCAGACTTGTGTACGAATAAACCTTTGAGGATCCGAGCCACGGTCACCATCTGTCTACAGCCTCATAAGAGGTCCTATGCCAGAACCACTCGGCCAAGCAATTCCCAAATTACTGACTCACAGAAAGTATGAAAGGAATTAATGTTGTTTGATTCCCACGAGTGTTGGGGTGCTTTGATGAGCTGCAAAAGTTACATAATGAGCAACAGAAGAGACAAAACAAAACCAAACAAAACCCCAACTCAGCTACAACTTCTACTTTACAAAACTGAGAAGTCTCCGAAGTTTAATACAAAGAGGTTCTTTAGAAATAGAAATGATGAATGCAGCTATTTTTACTTTATTGAACAGACATTTAGCTTTGGGTTGAGTGCTGTTTCCATGATGAACATGCTTCTCATCATGTTTTAAAGAAAAACTATCTTTTATCATTCCATAAAGGTTCTTGAAGAGATTTCAGTTTTTTGAATGAAGACAATCCCAGATTCTTTCTTTAAAATTATATGAAAAAAGAGAAGAAGCGAAAGTCAATTCACATTTTCTTAGTACTTATCCAATTTCTGATTACTTAACACCTGCATTTTCCAAGAAGCTCTGGGTCCATCCCACAGTGACCTGGCTAAGGCTCTGAGAGAAACAATGAATCTGAGAAAATGTACTTCATTTTAAGACACAATCACTGCAATTTAATTAAAATGAATTTACTAGGATATTCACAGTGAAAGGAATTTTAGGTATTTCAAATGCTTTTTCACATTAGGTCATGGTAACATGGAAGATTTTGGAGAGTAGCAATACAACATCGATGAATTTACAAAGTTAAACAAAATGAAAAACCCCCGCCCTGTTCTGTTTTCCTGCTACCCCACTTATCTTCCTCCTTACCTGAAGTCTCTATGGTCTGTAAGTAGCTCCTAAATTAATCATTTATATGTAACTTAGTTTCTATAAGTCATTTTACTCTGCTATAAAGTGGGATTAACAAGAATAGTCAGTTTTATTTGCTTGATTAGTTTGTTACTGGGTCAGTGTAAAATTTTCTATGTAACATTAATATCTGAGATTACAATACCCTATACCCTATAGCTTTTGGATTTAAATGTAGAGCAGTATGTGATGAGAGATGGCCACTCCACCAGAAGGGTTGAAAAGGTCTGGGCTACAATGTTATGATCTCTGAGCTGAAATTCTAGCTTCCTAGGTAGTAGTTCAAGCAGCATGAAGTCAGCAGAGTGGCTTCTGTCCTCAGGTTCGCTCCTAACCTTACAGGGTTCTGAGCATTCATTTTTGTTTTGCTTGGTGCATAAAAAAGAATCAGATTTATTATTTTCAGGAACTCCAGGGAGGTCTTGCCTTGCAATGCAACAGGATGTTTTGGGTTCACTTAAGACCAATATTTGTTTTCTTTTTTTAGGGGAATTAGATAATGCATTCCTAAGAAAAAACCATGTAAAGTAATTTTTTTTTTTTTTCATAGAAAAAGAACTAGAAGGCCACAGAAGGGTGGGGCATGCCCTTTCAAATACACTTTATATTGTACTGAAAAGTACAACTCTTTTCCAGAATTCTCCTATGATTGTGAATTTAAACTGTGTCCTCTATGTCTATTATGCTGAAAAAAAAAAGGTGAAAAGAAAAGGAGATGCAGTTGAATAAATTTCACCCACTAAAACCTAGGGGATTTGTAAAAACTGACTTTAGCATTTGATGGAAAAATATGGTTCTAGACCCTTTGGAGAGGAATGTTTCAGCGTTTCTTTCTTCCTCTCGGCTAAGACGGCTTTATCCCATACTTCCCACAGTCACTGACTTTGCTTTTTCTCTCAGGCTTCCAGACTCCTGGAAAGGAGCCCACCTCATTGTCAGTCCTTTGGCACCTTAATTCGTGTCCTGCAGAATGAGGAAGGCAGAGGGAAGCTGGGCCAAGAGCACATGCTCTGGCATCGTAAAGGTCTGGGTTGCACCCCTTTTCTACTACTTGTCAGCTGAGTGATAATGTACAAGCCAATTGTTATTACAGAGCGGCAGGGTCCTAATTTTGTAAAAGGCCAGGAATAATAGTTTGTATGTATCTGATGGGAATCACAAGACATAAAAGATGAGAATGTCATATACTTTAATATTTAAACAAATGTTAGCCATTCTATTTTTTCACAATTGTCTTATCATATTAAACTGAAAAGTTCTTGATGTACAGACTTGGAGTTTCCCCTCACTCTTCACTATAATACTTGGCATAAAGTAAGGGTTCATAAAGTTTTTTGATGGAATTCATGAATATATGAATAAATAATGAACATATTTTGAAGGCTAGCTCCTTATTATGCATTTTTTCTGTCTGAATGATGGGAGAATTCAGAGAATTGTAAATTTTAAAAGTGACCTTTTGGGGGTTGATCATTTCTTAGAGAACACTAAAAAAAGAAATCAGCACATGTGACGCCACTATTCCTGTGGTCCAGGCATCTTGGGTCAGATTTTAGAACTGAGTATCATAGCTTCTGATACATTAGACACAAACTTACACAGTACTTTTGTAAGAATTAGAATATGTTGTAAAGCCAATGTTTTGGATAATTCCCTTGTGAAGTATGACTCAGGAAATCCATTCTTCACTTTTGGAGTGGTGGATTTCAAGTTGTAGTCCCAAAAGCAGGAACCTCAGCTTCCAGGAATTTGCTAGAGCCTGATCTTCGAATATCAGAAACTCTGGAGTCCAACTATCTATGTTTTGAAAACCTCTCTAGGTGATTCTGATGTACCTTAAAGTTTTGATAACTTCACTTAAAGAGATTAAGACAACCAAGTAGAGAAGAAAAAGATAACTTTTTAGTTTGAACAGTTTATTAGTTTTTAATACTATTAACTTTTAAAGCATTTTGAATACTGCCAAATCTGTTCCTCTAAAAGAAGCCCTTCTTCCTAGGTAAGGAAACTGAATCACAGATATGGTAAAGGTAGCACATGCCAGGACTTAGTCATCCTGGGAGGGCTGCGTCCCTTCTCATCAGGGTTCCCCCACTGCTTACCTCACCCATTTTGTAAATTCATTAACCCACTCTGAGTGATGAAATGTGTCACTTTGCAGGCAGCATGCTGGATGTACAGTGTCACTAACACAAGTGGGTCACTCTAATGATGGGAATCTGAGGGACTGTGGAATTTAGTGAGGGAGGTAGATTGGGCTTGTTAAGGCTCTTGGGACACAGCCATCTAATTTTGTGCACTTAAGGGTAACTTGACCCAGTCCTTAATGAGATCAGCCCTTTTTAACCAGTTATGTCTCTGGCAACAGAAATTAAACTGGTCCTAGGAACATGAACTCTATCAGAACTCTATTAATAAAACTCTATCAGAAATTTGATATAGTACTATTTTTTTTTTTTTTTTTTTTTTTTTGGTTTTTCTCCGGTACCGGGAACCGAACTCACGACCTTGCACTTGCCAGGCAGGCGCTTTTTGCCGCTTAGCTAAATCCCCAGCCCTTGATATAGTACTATTGACATACCTTACCCTGACCATAAGGCTGTGATGAGTGCTTTATCCACAGCTGGTGGACAAATGCCAAAATAATAGCAGTGAGAGATTATGGCCCTTCTTGCTGTAAATATCTTAAATAGAACTGTTGTTTTATGAGAAACTTCTGTGTCCCAGGGGAAAATATGATGTCATGCTACCACTGAAAAATAAGAATATTTTCCTTTTTATTCTTGCTGATGCTTGAATTCATAGTGCTCCAGTTAAAAGCAATAATTTTTACAATGTTATCTGGAGCTTCAAACGATTGAGCTAGTGTGTTTTTCTCTGTAATTGTTTTACTGGATGCATTTTCTCTCCCTTAGTAGTAATATGCTAGTGGTTGTGTTTTGAAAGAAAATTAAATCTTCAAACCATGAAGAAATTTATTTGACTTCTCTGTGGAAATTGACAGTATCAGTGAGCCTCAGCGTCTCATCCTAGCTCCAGTCTATCCGCATTATTTCTTGTACTTTCAAGCAACAATTTTCAGTCCCCATCCAGGCTTCTGCTAACCTTCCTCCAACACTTTGTCCATTACAATCTTTTTACCCTTGTCTTTATATCTCTTGCCTTTTATTGAAATGACAATCGAAAGTGATAATCCAAAGTTTACTGGATGCAAAAGGTTTGTTTTTTTCTCTTTTTTTCTAACTTGGGAGAAGACTGAGGAAGTTTTTATTTTTAACTGTTTTTCTAGTAGAAAATAATATTCTTAAAGTCAAGATATCAAGGGGTTTGTTTTGGTTTTTAGGTTTTTTGAGATAGGTTCTCACTTTGTAGTGCAGGCTGACCTTGAACTCACTATGCAGCCTGGGCTGGCCTCAAGCTCTCAAGGATCCTTCTGCCTCAGCCTCCAGAGTGCTAGGATTATAGGCATGTACCACCACACCAGGATAAAATGCAGTGTTTTTACATTTCCAGAACTTCTATAATACCATTCAGGGTCAGGAATTTAGTAATAACTAGATATGTGCTATGGTTAAATTCTGGTTGAAGCATAAAAGATGACCACCTGGTACAGGAAGCCCAGAGAAGGGTGAGGGGTAGATGTTAGGAAAACAAGAACAAGAGGCTGAATCGGAATTCTGACATAAGGCAGATGATCTGTGAGTGCCTCTATCCCGAACAGACTTATAGATTGGTCCTTGTCCCAAAATGACACCAGTAAGAATGGCTTTCACTTCATCTGAATATTTTTGGAATTAATCATCTGTTGAGAAGCAGGGGAAGAAGTTGAAAATGGAAATAAATAAAAAATAGTCAAGAAAATATATGACCCTAGGGAATGTGTATTCTTTTGGGGAAGTAGCCCTGGAAGTGATAATTAAATTGTTTGAAGTTATACAATGGAGTAGTGATTAATCAACCTCAGGTCAGTAGCCTGGACTCATGGATCACGACAAGAAACAAACTCTTCTTTAGCTCTTGAAATATGTTTCTTCTGTGATTGAGAATAACTAGAAGACAAGTTTGATTCTCAAAAAGCCAGGGGAAATCTGAATGCTCCAGGATGTGGACTCCAAATACATAGCTGTCAGGAAGGTTATGCTTGCACACTGTGCCTCAAGTTCTTTTACTGCAGCTCTCTTCTCCTATGGGGGTCTCCTCTGGACACTCAGGACTTTATGATGACTCCTGAGGTACAAAGTTTCCCAGCAGTTCCCTTTGGAGGGCTGGACTGCAGGCTCCAAAATCTATCTACTGTATTTCCCCCTACAGATCCCGCTGCTAACCTTGTTGAGAAGTGACAGTTTGGTTGGAAATAGGGATTCTTTTAAGCCCTGAGTTTTGCACAGAAAGTAGACAGGACTGATTACTGAAGTACATTCTAACAAGTCAACATAGAAAGAAAAATGGGGCAAAGCTCTACCCTTCCACCTTGACAATTGCTCACTGTTCTGTGAATGGCAGCAGACATTTTCCTCAGGCAAAGAAGATAATTATCTCTTGGGAGATTTCTACAAGAGCCACTCCCTGTGTTTTGTCCAAGTGTATTATTCCCATCAACCTGTCAGAGCATCTGCTATTAAAAACTGTCTTCATGTTCTGTAGCCTCCAGTATTGTTTTTTTCTTTCGGTTATTATTGTTTTAATTACAATCCTGCCAGAACAGGACAAGATAGGCAGCCAAGTATATTCACAGCACAAGCTTTAAGGAAAGTATTGATCTCCTCCTAAGGTGGGAGGAGCCAGGCTTAAGGAACACTTTCTCCAGGCTGTGGAGAATATCGCTAGAGCCAGCTGGCTGATTATAAACAAGAAGTGTGTGTTGGGGGGACAGGTACAGGTAGACAGGATGAAAGTGTCATATTCTCATAAATGAAATAGCTCTTTTACTGAAACTTGGCAAAATGACCCACCTCCTTTTTAGAAACTTGAATCCTGCAGTGTCCAGTGGCAAATTTTTCTCTGATTTTCTTGTATGATTACCTTGAATGCTTATTTTCTCAGACTCAGATTTTATATCATACTCTGTTGAATCTAATTTTGTTTGTTGTTTCTGGAGCTCTCCTGTCTGAAATTTCTCTCATTACACTTTGTTTTTAATGTAGTGACTTCAAATTTCCCTTATCTTCTACAAATCTTCTAATTTTAATTTTATTCCTGCTATGGCTCTCTAATGAAGTTCTTAAGTAAAACTGCAGTGGTAGCACATTAAAATCCTCTTCGTAACTCAATGTATTTCCATTTTAGAATTTTTTTTCCCCTAGTGCTTCAGGCACTGTTTTGTATTCAAGATCCTGCTCACATTTGAGGTAATTTGAATTAATTTGATCATTCAGATCCTGCAAGCTTTGTAATATGTAAGAACCTAATTCCCCCATCTCATGAAGGTAGAATGCCTATGAAGCCTTACAAAGTGTCATCTATTGGGCTGAAACTGCTTATGGAGTTTAGGTGACACAAAACTTCCACCCAAAATGAAGTGGGTGAGTCAGACTGCTCTACTAAGTTGACTTGTGGTTTAGTCAAGATCATTACAAGTTCGGGAGGGCTTATGGAATTGGCCTGAGAATTGGTAGTCATCCTGTAACTTGGTGGAATTTGTTTAAACAACTCTCTCTACTGTTGTAAGACAATAGACTGTTGCCTTCTGTTGTAAGACAGTGGATATTTTCCACTGATTGGTTATAAACTTTTGAGGAGCCATACAGTTATGAAGGAACTTGCTTCTCAGAGTAAAGATTAATGGTATACCTTCTGCTGCATGTAAATATGATTCTTGGTATCATCTTTCTTTAATATTCTCACTCTGAAGTTGGGTGAGAATATTACCAGGTCACCATGTTGCACAACCCAGAGTGTACTGTCCTATCAGGCACACCAGTGATGTCCAAGAGGTGTGCAATACACAGCCTGCTCTTAGCCTGATACATTGCTTACCAATTTTTTCTCTCTGATCATACTTTCACCTATTGGTAGCAATGATATTACTACTTTGGGAAATAATTCTACACTCAGGACAGGTTTTTCAATTTTATTTTAGAAAAAGGCATATGTCATAGTAGTTGCTTTTTCTGCAATTATACCTTGTATCAATTTACTTTTACCTTTATAATTTTATTTATATATTACAGTTTTACAATATATACTATATTAACATAGAATTTAAATTTTTTCTTTTATTTCTTTATACAGATTACTTTATATTCCTTTCCTTACTTCTTTCCTGTTGTTCAATAAAGCTTAGCTACTAGTATTACTGCTATAATTTTTTCATATGCCTGAAAGAAACAGACAGGTATAATTATTATTTTGAATCCCTTCCCATGGATGTTGTGCACAAGTTCCCATTCATCTGACCTTTTTGGTTTTTTTGTTACATAAGTGTAACACCTTCATACCACAGACAGTTTTGCTGGTAAACATGAAGTCAAGTCACTGGAGCCTTTGATGCCCTTTTAGTCATAGTTATGTCCTTTAGGTTTGTCTGTTGTGAAAGCTATAATATAGAAAATGCAGAGAAGTATAAGCGAAAGAAACATAATCTATTTCTTTTCCTTGTCCTTCAAACCCTCTTAGCTTAGTTAGTACAATGGGAAACCAATATCCATGGGTTGAGGAAGGGAACAGAGGGAAGGATAAAATAAATCTCAATTAATAATATTAAATATAAATTAACTCCATGTATCCAAATGAGTTCCAGCTAAGTTAATTTCCTCTGCATGGTGGAAATTTTTTCTCAGATTAAAAATTAATGGTATATCTTATGTTGTATCACATATTTTACTTATAAATATAATTCTTGATATCACTTTTCTTTAATCTTCTCACTCAGAACCTGGCTGATAAAGATACCCTTTTTCCTTCACTCAGTCGCTCTGTGTAGTATATGGTGATAATTTATAGTACTTCCAAGGATATGCAGTTCTTAAAAACTGTGTGGGTCTAGATCAAATAGCTTTATGTTTTATTTTTTCCCTAAGTTCTTGGTAGTATTGCTCAGAGGAGGGAAAAATCTTATTGGAGAAGGAAAAATTATTAGATTTGGTTATTTGACACAGAATGTTGGATTAGTGAATTCAAGGCAACATATACACGCTAGTGATATGCCATGGGAAATTAAGTGCCCTCACAGGGAGACTGCACTGTCAACATTTGGGGGCTAGGGGCAAGAGTGAGATCAGAGATGTCAAAAGAACTAATTGGCTTTTATTTGTGATTCTAGAATCAGCCCACCCATCATTCTGTAAGGTATAAAATGAGTGTTTAGGCAAGCATGATAAACTAGATGTCTTTTATAAAGCAAGAACAGGGAAATAAAACAATAAAAAAACAAAACCAGATTGGTTAATATTACTTTACCACTGTCTGCTTGCTTTGTAAGTGTTAAGGCAGAAGGGGCTGCCTTATACCACTCAGGTAGATTGAGTTCTTCCTGATTGATTGCTATGAATCTCCTGTTTTCAGGAAGTCTGGTCTGTTTGGGGAATCTTCCCATTTCTTTAAATTTCTTTCTTCAGTATGTGCACTGAGTATGAGTGGCTCCATTGTACGTTAGTCTGACCTGCTTGGTGCCTACTGCAGGAGCCTCGTCTAAAACATAAACTTTTTTTTAAACAAAGATTGGCTGTCATTCTCCTCTATTATTGCTAATGATATCTCAAATACATGTGAGGGGGACATCCTACCCCCCACTGCAGCTCTCAACACATTTCCACACAGAAAACCAAACATTTTCTTCTGGAATGCGTATATCAACAGCATGGTCACCCTGCATATTCTGGAACTGAGACAGAGCAATTTGGCCAGGAATTCTGTTGTCCTTGATGTTACAGTTGAATAGGCAGTTGAATGCTCTATGCATAAATTTAAAAACCTGGGGCAGCCGAAGTAATCTTGAGCAAAAAAGGACAATTCAGAAGGCATTACACTCCATGAATTCAAAATATACTACATAATTGCAGTAATCAAAACAGCCTGGTATTGGCATAAAAGCACATTCATAGACCAGTGGAACAAATCAAGAGCTTAGAAATAAGTCCATGTACCTACAGACAACTTATTTTCAACAAAGCTACTAAGAACATACATTAGAGAAAGGATAACCTTCAAAACAAATAATTCATGGAAAACTGCATATTCACATGCAGAAGAATTAAATGAGACCCCATTAGCATGAGTTACAAATGGTAACTCAAAATGGATGAAATATTTAAATGTGAGATATGAAATTACTAGAAAAAAATCATAAGGACAATGTTTCAGGTGGTTGGAATGGGCAAAGGTTTTTTTGGTTAAGACCCTAAAAGCACAAAAAACAAAAGCAGAAAAAGATGGGGTTACATCCATCAAACAAACAAACAAACCCTTGGATGGGAGGGGAGAAGTCATTTGTAACTTTCTTGGTGGCTACAGAATAGATTAGATGAACTGTGAGTCAAGGATTGCAGGAAGAGTTACTCTCAGTGAGTATTTTAGAAACTATGGATACAAACAATTTTCAATTTTTATTAATAATGAGCTTTATTATAGGCATATTAATATGTCACATTTCTATAAGAAGATAGACAGCATTGACATTACTCAAAATATCTTTTTCAGGACCAGACCTCATTTCATGTTGTACAGAACACCAGTGCCCAGTGAGGAAGCACAGGAAATATAATTCCCCACTCTGTGTTTCTGAAGTGCTGTTGCAGTGGTGGTGATGTGTGACTGGAATCTAGAGAAGAAAAGATCAGAAAGACACATTCTCATTTTTTGCCAAAGACCCCAGAAGGGCTTTTCTTTGCAGGAAACCTAGTCTGAAAGACTGAATACAATGTAGTCTCAGAATACATTAGTGAGGAGTTTGAGCCACAGACTACAGGCATCATTTCATGGAGGAACTTGATGTTAAATGAAAGTGACAAAGTACAAAAAGCCTGAGGGATCAATCACCTTTACTGGCTGGGACAGAATAGGAAAAGTTGCATAGATGTGAATGCCTCATAAATAACTGCATATCTGCAATCCAGATGAATTAATTTACACTTAATAATCTGAGAGATGGTCAAAACTGCCACTGGGGAAACTGAATGTCAGTACTGAAACTTTTAGTGTGATTTTCTTTTTTTGCTTTAGAAAGTGGGATATCCTTGAACGTGAAGATCATTGAAGAAAACATCTGGCCTCCATTTAACTCAGAGCACAAGATTGCAGTGAGCTTATACTTCTGCTTATTAGCCTATAAAATATGCACCAGGAAAAGCCCGCAGCTCTTACCTAAACTTCAACCCTTATCCTTTAATTCTCTCTGGTAAGTAATGGAAGGTGATACAGTCAGTGAGTGGCTGTCAACTCCTGCCTACATTCCTCTGTCTCTAAGTTCTCTGCCTTCTTGGAGTTGGAGTCTCTGATGGTGATATAATTTGCATTTTTGTGACCATACTAGTCCATGAGTCAAAGCTGGCAAGAGGCTATATTTTAATTGCCTATGATATCCTTCCTCTTTCTGCCTGCTGAAAATGTGTCTGGACAGAGTGGCACTCCATCCCAGGAGTTAAAAACAGAAGACTTAATGGTGATGGGACAACTCAGCCTGTAGCATGAACATAAAGCATACTAGGAAAGTGGGGATAAGAAAGGATTGTGGCTCTCGGAGCTGGTGTGGGAACTGTAATGGTTAAGCTTGATAGTATCAACCTGATTAGCTTTGGGATCCACCGAGAGGATTGGTGAAGCATATCTCGAGGTGTGTCTGGGTAGGCCATGGAGGTGTAACTTTGGATACTATATCCATTTCTGGACCTATTCCTCTCTGGCACTGTTCCTCTACTCTGCTGCCCAGATGCCATGAACTACACATCTTTTCTGTTATTGCCTTCAAACATGATGTTTCTGCCTTGGAGGCAGTCAAACATGAACTGAATCCTGTGAAACCATGGGCCAAATTATACCTCTTCTACTTTAAATTGTGGGTGTTGGGTATTGTGTCCTTGTGAAAGGAAAGTTGACACATATGGAAAGTGAGTATCAGAGAAGTGGGTTTGTTGTGATTATCCCTAATCATATGGCTCAGAAGTGTTTAGAACTGATTTACAGGAAAAATTTAGAAACATTGGAGATGTGGGATAGAGAACCCTCAGAATGCTGTGAGTAGAGGGGTTGAGGATACAGCTCAGTGGCACAAGCCCCTGCCTGGCAAGTGCAAGGTCCTGAGTTGGATTCCTGGCAAACACAAAAGATAAATGCTATAAGCAGACATTGATGGATGATTCTGAACAGGACTCAAAAGGTCAGAATATTGATAGAAGTTGTAGCCAGTATATGCCAGGCTCAGGTAACTTCAGATGAGAATAAAAACTTTGTGGGGAATTGGACTACAGGCCGTGTGTGTTATACTCTGGCCAAAAAAATGTGTACATTTTGCTCATGTTGTGAGATTTTATGAGAGACTCAGATTAACAGTTAAAAGTGGTGACAATTAATATGGAGGAGAAAATTCAAAGGCAACCCAATACTCAGTAGATAGTATGGGTATTTATGGTTGCTTTTGGCCAGATTTATGGCAAGAAATGGGGGCAAAAAGAAGAGCAGAAAATTTTAAACAATTTAAAGTTTGGCCCAAAAGAAATCTTGCTCAAATTTGGGGCCACAGAAAGTGTGGTTGCTGAGCAGATTAGGGTCATTAAAAAGAAAGCAATTACTTTGTACAGGAACAGGAGGAAAGATCCCTTGAAGGCATCTCAGAAATTCTCAAGACCCCATAGGCCACAAGCTCAAAGGTATAAAAACTGAAAATATTTCATTTGAGAAGAGAGTCCTTGGGATGCCTGCTCCAGGAGAGCATACTGGGGGAATTTTTTCCCCTTAATTTATTTCACTGTGTTCAGCAATACAAGCACGCAGAGGCTGCTGCTGACATTGTCCATGGTTGTCTGTCTATAGTTTCTGATGACAGCAGACCTTCTTGTCATCTACATGATATAGTCTTACTGGTGTGTGGAATGCAAGAATTGCAGGGATAGGAAGGCTTTCACCCAGATTTCAAGCCTGGCAGGGGAGGCAAGGACCCCCAGAAAAGGCAATGCATAAAGCTGTAGGAATAAAGTCAAAGGTGTACTGGAGAGCCCAAGAAGTTGGAGATGCCAGGAATGTAAAAAGTCAGGTTGAAACCTGAGAGTGGAGCCAGTCCAGGAGAAAGATTGCATGGACTGGAACTGGCAAGGTCATGGAGGTGGGTGTCCAATCCTTTCGAAATCACATTTTACTACAATGTGCCCTGGATGCAGGATCTGGGACTATAGGACTTAATGTTTGCTGTGGTGAGTTTTGGCTTTGCTTTAGCCCAATTCTTTTCTATCTCCCTCTATTTCTCCTTTTGAAAATGGAAATGTTACCCTGTGCCATTGTACCTTGGAATTATGAAGCTTGCTTTTGATTTTTACATGATTTTTACACATGTTCATAGCTAAGAGTTTGCCTTGAGTCTCAAGAGACTTTGACTTTTGAAAAATTCTGATATTGTTGAGACTTTAAGGGAGCAATTATTGCACTTTCCTGTGTAGGCAAGATAGGTGTATCATGTTAAGCAGAATTATGACGTTGTGTTTATTTCTGGATTAGGTATGGTTTAAGGAAATACGTTTGGGTGTGAAGTTGACATTGGGTGGGATGTAATGGCTAAGTTTGATAGTGTCAACTTGATTGGCTTTGAGATCTACTTGGGATATTGGTGGAGCATACTTCCAAGTGTATCTGGGTGGGTCAGGGGCATGATCTTGGTTACTACAATGGTCCCTGGACCCTTCCTCTCTAGCACTGTTCCTGCCTACCCAGAACTAAGCATTAGAGCTCCACCATACCTCTCCTCTGTCATAGATTGGCCAATGGTTTGGCTCTCAATGGATGAAGTGTATACTTCTGAGTCAAACATAAATGGCAAGTAGAGGGTGCTTATAGCAAAATATAGCCCTTTAAGCTCATAATTTAGCAGAAACCACAAGTAGGGATTCCTTCCAAAGAGAATGGCAGGGATTGAGCATGTTCCCCCAGCAGGTCTAATACAATTAACTTGAAGAATCTGACTGGAAATTGATCAACTTAATGACTATGCATGGACAGATCAATACTATTTTAAAAAGCAAATTATGTGCTGCAAAGTGACAGAGGTGTTGTTAAATATTCAGAAACAAGTCTAATCTAATCAGGTATGTGAGGTTGGCACAAAAATGTATGCTAAAGGGAAGTAAGATGCTTGTGAAATTTAAGAAGGGTGGAAAATATGGATATATTTGCTCTGAAGACTCAATTAATACTAAAAATATCCTGCAGGAATATATGAGGGCAAGTAAAACATTTTGAGTTTATCTGTGAAAATATTTCTAACTATTGAAAAGTACACTCAAGCTTTTATACTGTTTTATTGAAATGTCATTAAGAAACTAATTAGAGAATTATAATTATATTGATTAAGCCTTGTGTCAAAGAGTAGAAATGCATGGACAAGATTAATAGAAGCACATGTGGGCAAGCATATCTTCAGAAGAGCACCCTGTGCTAAGGCATTGATTTTCCCAGCTGCCTGTGTTTCCCCAAGGACAAGACCTTAACTATGTATGGGTGAGTAAGTCCCTTGTATTTTCTGAGTATTTATCTCTACAGAGCAAGGGTGCTGTTAGTGACAGATTGTGGGTAGCCACTGTACAGGGCAGGTAAGAGATGGCAAGCAGTTTGATGTCTGCCAGAGCAGACATGAAAAGGCAGAAACATTAGAATCTAAGGATTCACATGGAGGCAGTGAGTTTAGTTGTAAGAGCATAGAGAGAAAGCTACTATTTGAACAGCAGCCCAGCATTTGCTAGGGTAGACTTAGGCACACTGCTTCCTCTCTTTACCCTTCTGTTTCAACTCTAAAATGTAGGATCCAGGAATTCCTACTTCAGGGGATAGTTTTGGGTTGATGATAAGATGTAAAATAAAAAACATTACAGCATGTCTTTATCTGCCTTATGCATTGGTCTGGCACCATTTGACTTCTGACTCTTCCCCAAAGTTAAAATAACCATGAAAGGGAAATATTTTGGGTTAATTAAGGACAGGGAGGCAGCCACAACAGTGCAACTAAAGACACTCTTGGAAAAGGACTTCCAGGACTGCTATCAAGTGTGGTAAGAAGGGTAGAATAAGTGCATTCAAAGGGAGGGGAAGTATTTTGAGGGGGATTAATTCCAATGTGGCTTTTATTGCAATAAGTTTTAAAAAATTTAAACATTCACCATACATTTCAATCAAACCTCATATATTACTAAGAATGATATTATCTTATAAGAATTAAAATGCTATTTTCACACTTAAGGAATTTAACATTGATGTTTTCTAATATAATCCATATTCACATTTTCTGAATCATCTCTAAAACATTCCTTGTGATTTCTTTCTTTTTTTCTTTTGGTATTCTGGATGCAATCAAATCTCAGTCAGTCACAGCATTTGGTTATCATGAAATGAGTGCTTTTAATACTCCATGGAGTGATTCCTTGCCTTACCTTTCTGTTGAAAGACCAGAGAGGTAGAAGTCTACTGCACTCACATACATGTGACACTTAAGAGTTTTTTTTTTTTTTCTTTTTGATACAGGGTCTTGCTATGCAGTTCAGGTTGGTCTTGAGCTCACTTTGTAGCCCAGGCTGGCCTCAAACTTGCAACAATCCTCCTGCCTCAGCGTCCCAAGTGCTGGGATTACAGATGTGCGCCACCATGCTTGGTGGCATTTAGATTTTGATTTTATAAACTTCATGAAAAAAAATATATATATGACATATCATATGGTGCTTTTTAAAAATTAGAAGTGCTACTAGAGAAATTGGATTACTCTGGAAACTTCAAGGCCTAAGATTCCTTTGGGGAAGTTTCCAATTTGGAATTTCCAGTTTTAAGAGGCATTTCAACTCAGCTGGATGGGAAAAAGGCAAGTAGAATTCTGATCTCAGAGGGATCTTCAGAATTTTTGTTCCCTTAGAAGCCAAACTTGTTTAGGATTTAACACCTGCCCAGTGTTATACAACTGTCAAGCAGACCTCTAAAATAAACTTATATTTGCAGTCAAGTCTGATACCCTGGCCAACGAAGAGAACCAGAATTCAGTAATATATTCAACAGTTATTATAAAATAATAAGTACTAATGTATAATGTAAAAAATAATAACTTGGTTATAGTGTCCCTGAGTGTATATGAACATTGTGATATCTTGTTTAAACTTTTAAAGAACATTACTAATATTTCATCTCTTGAATGACAATGAGAAATTTTTTTCTCTCTATCTGATTTAAGGGGTATGAAGGAAACTCTGGAAAGTCTCACATTGGTTTAGGGTTTAATAAATCTTTAAAATCATAGCAAATGAGATCAACATTGGGCAGTAGAAAAGTTACTGAAACTATTATTTAAATATTTCATCAAATAAGAATTAGTGGATTGATATATTATTTCTAAAGTGATCCACTTTTAAGAAGAGCTTCAGGAGCTGTCAGTTTCTCTAGAGCATCCACTGATATAAAGTGCTAAAGCTACATGGAAGGCAGGAGACTTTCTTCTTTCTGTATCTCTTTTTATCTTGATATAACTTTACCTCTTTTTTTTCTTTTCTTTTTGTGTTACAGCTTTTGTCTCAGTTGACTGTATTTCAGCACAGCCTTCCCAGAACACAGAGAATAAGGCAAAGTCCATTGACTTGACGTGATACTGAGGAAACTTTCAGATTTTTGATTGTTAACGTAACATTTTCCTGAAATTGACAGTACTGACTCTGTTCTCTTCCTTCCATCTTTGGTAAAAAAAATATAAAAGAAATACAGGACAGAGAACACTCTCCCCCCATACTTTATATTTAAGTAGTTTCAGTAACTCTAGAATGTATTAGAAAATGATGGCTATCGGGCCCAATCAAGTGAAATGGTAATTTCACCCTGTACCATTGTCCCTGTCTTCTGTTATTTTCTACATTCTCACTCTGACTCCTCCAATGTTGCCACAAAACTTCAAACAATTTTTCTGGGCAGCACCCATGGTGAGAAGGTATACAAAAGTCACAAGCCAAATTCTCATGGAGGTGGGAGCGCAGCTTGTTTTATTTGAAAATCTTGGGGAAAAGGTTACAAAATTTAAATGAGCAATATTATTTATTATGTAATATTGCAGCAAGGAAATATAGGTTAATACAACACAAAATTCGTGTGAGTTTGAAAGATAAGAACAAGTTTTCACAGACCCTTTTTTTTTTTTTTTTCCTTCTAATAGAACTGTTCTTTACTAGTTAGGGGTTCTATGGCAGCAAAAACTTGTAAAACGCCCATGAGAACTTTAGGTCAAAATATAAATAAAAACTAACTTTTAAATTATGAAGAAAATGTTTCTGTTTAATGTAAAGTTCAAATTGGACCTGACTCCCCCAGCACCCACCCTGCCTGCCACCAGAGGCACTGCTCTCTGCAGGGAACTCAGCTCAGTACCACTGGCAAACACAGGATGCAGTAAAGCAGGTAAGATAGGACAAGGAAGCTTGCACATCCTGGCACTTCTGGGGACATCTGACAACATGTAAGAATTTACACCGGACACTTCAAGGACTCTGCCCACTGAGATGCAAGACTGTCAGAGTACTTTGATCACAGAGGTTTATTAAAATCTTCTCACCTAATGTCTCTTGCCTTCTCTCCATCCCTATGAAAGGGACACTTCTATTCATGGCAGGCAGCCTTATCACTCTCTGCTGCCTGAACCCAGACACAACAAGCTCCATGCCTTCCTGTCTTTATACAAACCTACTGGTCTCTGCTACTTCCCCAATATGTTATGTATGTTACAGTTAATATGTCTAAATCTTATGGATTCCTGACAAGGCTTTTTCTAGACTCCTGTGTCGCAATTTGGGTTGCCCCTTAGGCAGATTTTGGGGTGGAGTAGCTTTGTCTTTCCTCATCTAACTACCATCAGACTTGCAATTAATGACTCTAGATCTAGTGACTTTTGTGAAGCCACACAGCAAATAGGGCTGTGCCTCTCCAGTCTGTGGATAACAGAAGTTCTCAGAGAAAAGTTGCAAATGGGGGAGGAAATGATTAATAATATCAGTACATGTAGCCTTGTAAATTAGCGTAAAGTATCCCAAAATAATTGCTTTGAAGAAGTAACCATTAATTTAGATATAAAAATGCTAAAATGCTTTTAAAATTTAGTCTTCGAACTTATGTTTCCTTATATCTCTCTGGAATGGCACTGAAGTTGAAATGCTACAATTTAATAAACGCAAGAATTTTCTTTCCAGTTTGAACCCCCAAATAGCTTTGAGCTAGGTCAACACAGCTAAGGCCATCCCTCAGTTATGTTATGATGATTTTCTTTGTAGTACATTTGGCAGGCTGTAAGTTATGCCTCATTATACAATGCAGGTTTTAAATGGTGTTTTCCATCATGACTAGCATCCAGAGAGACTCACAGGTCAATATAAACTCTGAAACCTAATGTTCTAGATTCCTGAATGTGATTACAGAGTAAAATCCTTCTTTCTCCTCATTACTGAGCAACTAAGATGAGAAAATATAAGATGTACCTGAGTGCACGAATGAATCATGTTTCACTTAATGTGAGCCTCTGACCTGACCTAGCCCAACTGCAGCTGTTGTGTTCCACATAATTGTTGGAATCAGGAACAAGGTGCTGTTATGTATAATGTTTCTTATGCTTCAGGACTTCTTTCACAACTCTCTCCTCTCTGGGTAACACTCCCATCTGCCCTTGTATAATGCTGGTGCAGAGTTCCATGTCAAATAGCTGGCTCTAGATTTTCAGGTCATTACTAAACTCTCTCCAGCAGACTGAGACTGCTTGCCAGTTTCATTATACAGTATTTTGACTATGCCCCCGCTACCAGCTAGTTAGTTCCTCTTCTTTCTTTCAGACAAATTCCCTCAGAAAGACTGACCCTACAATGATGCTCCCACTGTTATCATTGCCAAGGAGGGCTTCATGACACATTGCGCTCCTTCTGGACTCTTCATTTGATTTTCTATCTTCCTAGAGAGGAACTTGAATTGCCATAATCCTTTTGTGGGTTGTTCTCCATTTGCCAGCCACTACTGAGGTCAGTATTGTGCCTACCCCTGTTCTGTAACCCACATAGTTAGGCTATCTTCTTGTTCACTCCTAGCTTGTTGAAAGTTCCAGTAATGTGATACTGTATACTTACTGTAGAAATGGACACTGTCCTTTTTTTTGGTTTTTCTCCTGTACCAGGAACCGAACTCACGACCTTGCGCTTGCCAGGCAGGCGCTTTGCCGCTGAGCTAAATCCCCAGCCCTTTGAACACTGTCCTTAAATAGGATGGAAAGATGTTCTTTATGAAACTCAACATAATTAAAATCTGGGGCTCCTTCTCATAATGTAAAACTACATTATGGCTCCCTTTTTAGGGTCTTTGTTTACATTCAGACATTTAGGGAAAAGACCAAAATATCCTCTCACCATCCCTGATTCTACCTGCCTTGGATATCGAATATAGCTTGGGAAATTTCCAATATATACTTTTAAATTTATTTTTTATTAGTGCATGTTCACCATACATGATGATCACATTTATCATGGGGAATTTGTACCTGTACATGATCTATCTTAATTCTTTATTTTCCCCATTCCTTTCCCCTCCATTCAACACTCCTTTTGCTCCCTATTTATAAAATCTCTGCTTCTATTTTTTTCCTTCAATTCTCTTTTTTAAAAAAATTCTCCCCCACTGGCTTCCCATTTAAACAAGTTCTTCCTATTCCCCAATCTACCCTCCATTTTGCTCTTTATTTATACTTTGGGTTTCTGAGAAATAATGTAATGTCTAAACTTCTGTGCCTGATTTGTTTTACTTAAAATTATGGTCTCTTGTTCCAATATGATTTGATTACAATAAAAACTCAGAAACCCAAATTAAGTTAACTAGATAAAGATTCTCAATATTTCTGTAAATACTGGATCTTAAATATCCTCTTCTCTTTTCCTGTTCACTGGGGCAAAGTTAGGATTAAAAAAAATATCAGAAGTCTTTTTTTTTTTTTCACTGTGGAATGTTTTTATTTTTATTTTTTATTTTAAAAAGAGTAGTAAGTGGAAACAAACAAAGAAATAGAACAGTAGCAGCATACCAGTATCACAAACATAAACAAATCAAAGCAAGAACATTCAAAGTGATACAGAGTCTCAAGACAAAATAATGTGAATCAACAGTGGTTGTTACATATCATATTGCTATCCTCGCCTACATTGCTCAGATTACCAGATGTAAGAGTGAAAGATTGCTCAAACCATTATAGGGAATAAGAAAATAATTCTTCAATAAAACAGGTGAGATAATACAGAGTTTCACTAGACAAGATGGTAGGAGTTCACCATTGCAAATTGTTACCTTCAAATTAGTTGCTTAGACTACCAGACACAAGCATGTTCTGATCGATAGAAGTCTTTCATTTAAAAAGGTAATATGTTTATTGAAAAAAGTCAAAATGGTACCCTTACACTAAAATAACAAGAACAGCGATTATCAACCTTAACACATTAACATAATTAATAATGATACTTATTAGGATTATTCCTGCTATCTACACTGGTATGTAATGAATTCCTACTCTGTAGGTGCTTTAAACTCATTCCTCTACTTACGTATGCAAAAAAGAGATTATTGCTCTCATTTTGCATAGAAAGAAAATCGAAGCTTAAAGATTTAATAATTGGTTTAAGGTCAGATAGCTAAGTGGCTGTGCCAAAAATTGAAGCTAGATTTCTTTGATTTTTAAAAAAAAATTGTTTGAGCCACTATATCAGGATGATGCTCTTTAGCTACCAATTTGTTCAGAAATTGTACCTGCAGGTATTATATAAAGATGCAAAAGGAAATTGAACAAATTTTCTGGTAAATTGAAAAGCTGATTTCAACCTAGACCCTGATTTCCCTTATTAGTTTTCTTTCTCCTTTCCTATTTGGGCAGATATTGGCAGTGACTTTGCATGTGCACAGCCAAATTGATCGGCAAATTCCTTCTGTGAACCTCACACGTGACATAGTCTGGCATCACCATTCTGCTCGTTCTTTACGGCCAAGGTACTCTGAGGATTATGAACTGCTTTTGTGGACCAGAAGAACCATTTCAACCTGACTGACATATGTTAACCTTTTGCTTTTGCTTTTGCTTTTAGACCTTCTCCTTGTCTTAGTGTGACTTTTTACTTTCAAATTCTAACGATAAAATTTATATTTAGTTTAGACTTTTCAAATAGTAATGGTAATTGTTGACTTACTATATTAACTATCCTGGCCCATCTTGCAAGATGCAGCCCAGGGTACTGAAGGCCATCCAGACAGTAGGCCTCCACGCTGTCTTTTCTCTTTTCTCATGGAGAATAACAGTCACTTTTTCTTGTCCATTGTTCTGAAATCTGAAATTTCATTCATTTCTTTAAAAAAAAAAAAACCCATTTATTTTGCCAGAAAGAAAAAAATGATCCAGCTCTATAGGCCCAATTTTGGGGCCAAAGAGATCTACAAGTGGTATCTCACCAAGATCTTTCCCAAATGCAATACCCCTTGGGAATATTGGGGAACTAATACAGCCCATAGCACAGATCTGCAAACAGTGAGGCTGCTAGGAAAACAGAAAATGAATGGGAAACTCCAGAACTGGATGGGGAGAGCAGAAAAATGGACAGGAGTGAGGAAAAGAAAGGTCTGAACTGAGCAATGCAAATTAATTTCAAGGTTTCCTGAGACACTCAATTTATACAGTTAAGAAGATGCACATCCCAGAGAAGGGGTATCACAAAGGTGTATTTTCATGCACAGTCGTAGCCATGAACTTCAGTCCACACCCAACCTCCCTTGAAATTCTATGTTATCAAGGGCCATGGTGGCCTCTACTACATCCTCTGCTTGCTGCATGTGCACAAAGGCATAATCCTTCACCATGTCACATTTAGTGACTGACTCATACTCCCCACTGTTGGTCAAAAGTTTCATGCTGGTGAATACTGGACTGATGTTCTTTTGTCAAGATTTTGGTCTTACTCTTGTTGGCTCTCACACTGATATTTACTCAAGGAAACTTGTGGTGTAGATTGCATTTAGTATCCTTAGCAACAGTTCTGTCTTCTATATGCACAAAGCCATGATGCTTAGTGATGTCACATTCCAGCACCTTCCTACCTGGCTCAGAGAGGTAGCGTATTTCCTGCTTTGGGGCCTCCATGGGCAGCTTTCTAATGAACAGCTTTATCATTTCAATTCAATTGCACAGAAATCAACAAGGCCTTTTCCTCATGGTATACTTGCTTCTTGAAATTTCTTTGCAAGAAGCAAATAGATGAGAAGACCAAGGAAGACAGTACAGATGGTAAAGATGCTGTTTGTTACCAAAAAGTAATTGTGATTAGCAAAAGATTCAATACAGTAGAAAGTTCCAATGTGTCTCTTTCTGAGTATGCAGGCTCAAAATAACTCATTTATGTATGTTATAGTCATCCCTTTCATTGTATCTCTCTTGTTCTACATTGCTAACTCCTCCCCGAACTCTTCCCCAGGTCTTCCTTCAGAAGTAGATCATTATGACTTTCTCTTTGCTTTGTTTTCATGTAATTTTCCTCTTTTTATCCTAACATAAAGTGAAGTTTCAATTGCTGGACCACTGTGCATGGAATAATTGTAGTGCTGTTTAACCCAAGCTCTTAACTATTTTTGATCTGATTTCCATTACATTGTGAGTAAAAAGATTACCATCCATTCCACTGCCCAGCCTTTTTCTACTCTTGTTTCCCTATCTTTCCTCTCAAGACCTGCTGTGCCTGTACTCCGGCAAATTTAGAAATTTAATTCATTTTCTTTACACTTTGATTTTTTTTCTCTTCATTTTATGTCAGAGTCTCCTTTGGATCAATATGAAACTGATTTCAAAGCTTGGTTTCTGAGTTCAGATCAGGAAATAAGTTTAATTACCATTGAAAAACTTTCTCTTATATGATGGTTTATATAACTGAAAAAGACTCAGCCCATGCTTTTAGACTGTTCAAAATGCATAGACTGTGTAATCTCTCTTCTTGTTTCCAGTAACCGAAGAACACCAAAATGTTTCTGAGCAGCTGGATAGAAAGAATACCTAACGATTTTGCTTAATGATGATGACAATGAAATTCTCCTTGGAAATTCAGATATATCTGGATGAATCAGAACTAACTTTGAATTCACAAATAGGTTTGGAGGAAAGATACTTCTGATAAGTTAAACTTCCAAGAAAAAATTTAGAAAAAGTTATGCATCACATGATGGGTATCATATACCTCTATGTAGACACATAAAATTAAGCAGCCTTACAACTGGAGAACTGCTTAGAGAGCATGTATTTCAACCTCTTATTATACTGACTGGAAACTAAAATTAGGGAGGTGAAATTACTTTTTTAAGGCTCTCTATTTAGGATCACAGTTCAAACTGAGGTTGTCATATAACATTCCTGATTTAGTGTGCCAAATTTATGGTAGTGTGTCAAAAGCTGCATCAAACATATGCTTCTGTTAGAATTTGCCTGAGGATATTTACTTCAGTTCAGTTTAATCAGATTAATTTAGGTAGTATCCTCATGGCTTCCAAGGATTTTGGAAGCTTCAAAGTAAATTTAAATCCATAAATTAAATGTATGGAACAAAATATCCAGAATGCCAGACAGTCTAGACTGTGACTCTTTAATTAGAATCTCATATCCTACAAGGTAGAACTGACCCTAATGGAAGAAATATAAAGTATTAAATTTTGCAGATGCATAGAAGTGTGTCTTAGGCTTGATTTTCCCATAAACACATCTTGAGATAAAATCTGATTGGGAATACTTCCTTTGAGAGACGATTCCAAGAAGCACTGGTTGTAGAATGAGGTTGTGAGCCAAGGAAGAATATTTTATTATCACAGGCACCTGGGGCTCAGGGCCAGGCCTGGGAAGGACCTCTGAAAGGCTGTATGGAATATATAGACCTCAGAGTTATTCTCCTCAAGGAAAACTGGGGCAGTTATTTGCCAACTCACGTGACTGAGAGTTTCTCCCGGAAGAGGACATGTTGGGTTTACCCTGAGAAAGGGCTGTGCTCACTTCCCATGGCTGAGGAAGGCTGGGGACAGCACCGGATATATGTGGATATCTGCTGGTGTGCACTGGTGTGGTGAGCATTGAGAGAATTGTCATTTCACATGGGAAATGAACACTGATGGGAATGGAGATGAAGCATATAAGCTCAAGTGTATCAGTAAAAGGGATGTTGAATCTTATAGGTTCCTCAGAAAATAAGTCCAGTTTAGTAGGTTTTGGTCCCTAGAACTGATTTATCTTAAAGATGGAAAGTTTAGTAAATTTTGTGTGGAATCTGTTGTGCAATGTGGAGGCTGAAAGTTGACCTTCCCTGCAGATTCCTATAAGGCATCCTCAAATATTCACAGCAAACTTTTGATAAGAACCTTGTACAGAGATTCTTGTTTCAGAAATACCTTAGGGCTGAGGAGTGAAGGATCAGGAAGCTGCAGGTGAGAGCTGGCAAAGGGGAAGGAAGGCTAGAGAGACAGGCACAGATCACTGTGTATCTTGTGGGACTGGATTGTTTATACTTGAGTTGATGTTAATAATAAAATGATAACATACTGTAAAATTGATACAAATTAATATTTTCAGAAATATCTTGTCAGTTAATAGTTTAAAACTTTATTTTTTTCTATCAAGGTAGGGATTTGAAGTAATTAAGAATGCAAAGAACTAGGTGTGGTGGTGCACACCTGTAGTCCCAGCATTTGGGAGGCTGAGCAGGAGGATCTTGTGAGTTTGAGGACAGCCTGGGTTACATACAAAGTTCAAGGCCAGCCTGAACTACATGGTGAGACTGTCTCAAAGAGAAAAAAAAAAAAACAGAAAGTAAAGAGACAATGAACAACAGAATGGTAGTGAGCCAACACATCCTCTAAAAGTTCAACAAATCAATTAAAATGCTAATTAAATTCCATTTTTAAAACGATTATAGAGTGCAATACACAGTTTGAGTTCTTTTTTTTCCTAATTTTTTATTAGTACACATTTGCAGGACATATTTACATTCTTTGTGTGGAGTCTGAAGTAATTAAGAATGCAAAGAACTAGGTGTGGTGGTGCACACCTGTAATCCCAGCATTTGGGAGGCTAAGGCAGGAGGATCTTGTGAGTTTGAGGACAGGCTGGGTTACATACAAAGTAATAATCACAAGCCAGAAGAACACTGTCATGTGTGCTAACTAGACTGAACATGCTTAAATATACAATTGACAGTATGGGAAAAGTGCCTTGAATACCTTTTCTAAGAGCAAATATAGAAAAAGGGAAAGAATATAAGAAAAATAAACTATATTTTGCTTAGTGAGGAATAAATTAAATAAAAATATAAGAGTCAGTGAAAAGGGGCCAAACACATTCACTAGAGGAAAGACAGCCTCTTCAACAAATAGTGATGGAAAAACTGACTCTGCACATGCTGAAGACTAAAACTAGACCTATGTCTATCAGCATACACCAAACTAAAGTTAAAATGGATCAAAGATCTACATATTAAAGCAGAAACACTAAATCTACTGGAAGAGAAAGTAGATAGAAATCTGAAGACACAGGGGTAAGCAGAGAGTTCATGAACAGAAACCAAACTATGTGGGAAATATTTCAGCAACAACTTGGATCTCATCTTATTGAAGAGGTTTTGCACATCAAAAGAAATGTAAAACCCAAGAATTGGGAAAAAAATTTAGCCAACTGGTCCTCAGACAAAGGACTTATATCTAGAAAATATAAAGAATTTTTAAAAATCAGGCCCCCAAAATTCAAAGACCCAATCCAAAAATGGGCATCTGAGGTGAATACACATTTCTCAGATAAAGAAATACAAATGACAAATACATGAAAAAAATGTTCAACATTATTTCAGAAATGCAAATTAAAGCAACAATGAGATTCCATCTCACCCCAGAAAGAATGACTATCATCAAGAAATCAACCAACCGGGGGCTGGGGATTTAGCTCACCAGCACAGAGCCTGCCTGGCAAGTGCAAGGTCGTGAATTTGATTCCCAGTACTGGAAAAAAACAAACAAACAAAAAAAGAAATCAACCAATAACAAATGAAAGAGGGGTTGTGGGGAAAAAAGGAACCCTTATTCACTGTTGGTGGGAGTGTAGACTGGTACAACCACTGTGGAAATCAGTGTGCAGATTCTTCAGTAAACTGGGACTAGAGGTCTCATTCAATCCAGCTATTCTTCTTCTGGGTATTTTTCCAGAAGAGCTGAAAAGGTCCTACTAGAACAACATACCCATCAACTGAAGAATGGATAAAAAAAGATGAATTGTTTTTACAACAGTATTATTTAGCTATAAAGAAAGACAGACTCAAGGCTTTTATAGGTAAATGGATGCAACTAGAGACCATACTCATAAGTGAAATAAATCAGACTTGCATGTGTAAACATTCTATTGCCTCCCTACTGTAAGAATCTGAGAGTAAGTAAAATCTGAAAGATCCAATAGATATTGTAAGAGCAAAGTAACTGCCCCAAAAGAAAGAACAAGTTGGATAAATGAAAAGAGAAAAGAAAGAAGGAAAGGAAAAAAAGTATATATACATATATATATACACACACACACACACACACAAGATAGCTAAGGTAATTATACTACTAAGTTCTACTGGTTTATTCAAAGGAGCAGTTAATGCTTAATTGATCAATCTTACATGCCAAGATCTGGTTATCTGAGCAACCGCTTTGAAGATAACAATATGCATTGTTAATTTCCTGTTACCTTGTTTTGAAATTCTGTATTGTTTTTAATGTTTTGCTTATTTGTTTATGTCTTTGTTTTTGTTATTTTGTTTCTGTTCTTTTGTCTTTAAAAGAAAAAAGAAAAAAGAAGAGCCAATGAAGAGTTGCTCAATGAGGAATAAATTAAACAAAAATAAGAGTCAATGAAGAACAGCACGGCAAGGAGATCTAGAGACAGAGGGAGAGGGTGGGTGGGGATGAAGAGGGGAATAAAAGAGAATCAAGATATGTTATGTACATGTACCTGTGCCCTAAAATGAATATAAGCCTCGTGTACTGGAGACATGTACTAATAAAATAAAATAAAATAAAAGTGAGAAAGACAGGAAATAAAAGGGGCAGCATAAAATGTTTGGAATAGAAAATATTCATATCCCATATATGAATAAGTGAAGTCTCTAAAGGAGAACAATATTTGTATCCCATATATGAATAAGTGAAGTCTCTAAAGGAGAACAAACAAAAATGGAGCAGAAAAAAATGTTTAAAAAATAATCTATGACAATTTTACAGAAATAAAAGAAAACTTGCACCTTCTACTGAAAGGGCTCATTAGGTACTTGGGAAAGCTTACATAGAATGATCAATTCTAAGTTACATCTTAGTAAATCTTTCAGATTTTAAAATCCCCAAAATGTCCCTGTATCCTCCATCAAAATATCTAATGACTCACAGGAGCAAGAGACTTACAGAAAAGAACAGTGAAAGAGCAGTTTCAGGAAATTCAAAGAAAGAACACGCAATCCAAGGATTTTATATCTTGCTCAGATATCCTTCAGATAGCAAGATTAAGGACAGCACCACTAGAGACATGTGATGACTTGATGAATGCTGAGCAAATGCTGAGAACAGCGAACATCACAGTCTTGCAATGTAAAGTAATGATTGAGAGCAAACATATCAGTTATATCTACATTTGAGTATGCCTAATATAGTAACATGAAAGCTATTTTCAATGTAACTCACAAAATGAGAGCCACTCTCAGCTTATATATGTGTATACACATGTATAAATATGTATATTATATATATATATATATATAGTTACAGATGACATTGTACTAATTGGAAAAATATTAGGAACACTCATGGATTAAATAGATATTGCATTAATGCTAATTTCCTAATGTTGATAGTATATTTGCTTGCTAGGTTTACATAAATTAAGTTCTTGTTAGGAAATGCAGTTGAAAGGCATCATTTCTGTAATTTATTGACCAATAGCTCTGAAAATTATAGTTACGTGTGTGTATCTGTGCTTCTCTGTGCATACCTAAGAGTTATTTGTACTGTTCTTGTAACTTTCCATACATTTGAAATGGTTTCAAAATAACAAGGTACAAAAACCACATTCAAGGGGAGAATGCAGATTAATTAATTTAGGCACTTGTGGCCATTGGGAGGATTTGAGAACATTTTTCTCAGGCTTTATAAGATCATAAACTTCAGTGTTGCAGGAGAATCCTGCTTCAAGAGCTTTCTCTGGCCTGGTGATTGGGAATGATTGGCTGAAAATGCTATCGGGCTTAAAGTAGTGCTATCTTTAACGAGAAAAGGCAACTTCAAATTTCCTCAAAGTAATTTTGACTTTTTCTCCAGGAAAATTTTTGAATAAAGTGAATTAAGGAAAAAGACTGAGAGGTCAAGGACGTCCTTGGACATGGTTGCTTTGTTGCTCTTTTGAAAAGCTGATACTGTGCTCACATGCTAAGTACAAGTTTTAAAAATTTGAGCTGTCCTGGGATTCCTAAAATTAACAAGTACATTTCTATTGCACTATAAAACCCAATCTTAACGGTAAATTAAACAAAAGTGGAGTTAATGGCTCTTAGAAGCAATGGTTCTTAGGCAGATTGCTTACTTGCTAGCTATCCATGCTTTTTCACTGACATTGGAAAGAAACAAGACATTATATGATGGATGAAAATATGCTCATAAGCCTCCAGATCCAACATTAAGTTGAGTTCAAATTACACTAACAATGTTACTTTACTCATTGATCTATGTGGGGAAAAGAAATGCCAAATGTGTAGATATTTTATGACCTTTTGTCTTATTTTTTAGCCTATAATTATTACATTCAGTATGTTAAGAAAAAAAATAAAGATTTTCAAAACTCTTAAGACACAAAGAAGCAAAGAACTTAGCATAACAAATGTCTGATGCCATCACCAAAACCAATAAATATTAACCTTTTAAAATTTTTGTTTCACATATGTTCCTAATAAATGAAATAGTATTAAAAATTAACTACATTTATCCATTTGCAGTCCTATTTCTTCTCCCCCTTACTCCCAATTACTATCCCTAATTTGGTGTGTATTCAAGTAGTCACTATGTTTCTTCCATGTTTATTATATATGCTTAGGCATAAATTGTATCTGTATGTCAGTATTTATGCACTGTATTATGATAGTTAATAATTTTTCAAATATTACTTTAAGAGCAGTTCAGTGTGACTCTACTTAAATGCAGTTGTTTCATTTTCATTGTTGTATAATATTATAGTTTTTAAACTATACTTTATCACTGTGCCTTTGGGGATTAACTTCTCCATTTTAATTTTTGTTATTACAATCAATGCTGTCATTTGCAATTTTGTACATGCTTCTAGGACTAGATGTATAACGCTTTTCTCTGCAGAATATACCTAAAAGTAAATTTGTATATAAGGTATTATTTACTAGATATTATTGATCTTCAGAACTGTTCAAAGACATAATTGCTCTTCAAAGTAAAATGCACATGTAATCACTACATATGATTTTTGAGGCATTGTTTTCTCAGTATTTGGGTTATCAAAATTTACACTTTTGCCAGCTGAATAGCTATGACTTGGTAACCCATTATTATTGTTGATATTATTATTATTTGGTTTTTTGAGATAAGGTCTCAACTGCATGGTTCAGACTGATCTTGAACTCACTATGTAGTTCAGGCAGGCCTCAAACTTGCTGTGTTCTTCCTGCCTCAGCTTCCTGAGGGTTAGAATTATAGAAATGACTTTGTATTTCCTTGATTATTAAAGGTAAACATCTACTGATACATTAATAAGTCATTTAGGTTTCTTGATCTGTGCATTGCCTCCTCATAGATTTTGTTTAGTTTCCAGGAATTAAATGTTGTTTTTCTTTCCTCTATGTACTTACAGAATTTCTTTTATGGTTCAGAGAGGATATATATGTGCCAAATATTTTCTTTCCATCTGTGGCTTGTTTTAGCTTCTGTCATGTCTTATGTGCTATATGAATTTCTGCATCAATTTAGTTTATGTCTAATTAAGATTTTTAAATTGATATCACATTGAATTTATTACTTATATTGGATAATATTACACTTTCAATTTTCATCTAATATTGTGTATTTTTATACCTTCATTTAAAGTTCATGTTGTCATAAAATGTACTGAATTTAATTTTACGTATCATTTGTTAAAGTTATTTGTAAGTACACTATCTACTGTTGCTATCATGAATATTTTTCCATCACATTTAAAGTTATTACTGGTGTATAGGAATACTTTTTTTTTTACATAAAAGTATAAAATCATAACACTTCTGAATTCTTCTAGTAGTTCTAACGGTTTATAGATGTTCTTTGACTTTCTGTGTTGATATTTTCTGCAAATAATATTACTTTTGCCTTTAAATTTAAAATTATTATGTTTGCTATTTCTTTGTCTTTCTACCCTTCTTAATGCTTTTGGTGTAATATTGGCTTTATTAGGAATGCTGCCAATGTTTCACCAATAGGAACGGTCATTGGTTTTTGCTGTTTTGGCTATAATCATTTTAACAGATGAAGGACATATTTTCTATAACTATAGTTTGAAGATTTTTTTAACTACAAAAAGTGTTGAATTTTATCATGCATTTACCATGATTAAAAGGTCATATCATTTTCCTCCCATATGAATGGAAGGAAAGTCTGGCCCACTAGACCGAAGGAAAGATATCTGGCCTGTACTTGAGGAAGTGTTTTATTTTACTTCTTGCTCTGGTATTTGTTTGTTTGTGTGTGTATTTACTTACTTGCTGCTGGGTATGAAAAATATTTCCTCAGTTTCTACAAGGAACAGCCCTATAGATATTGGGAAATGGGAATAAACTGTTCAAAAGAAAAGAGAAACTGTGAGTGGGGAAAAAAGAATAGAAGGAAGGAAAAAGGATACATACATATATATATACACACACACACACACACACACAAACAAGACAGTTAAGATAGTTATACTACTAATTTCTATTAGTTCATTGAGAAGAAAGGTTTGCGCTTATATTGACTGATCAATTTTTTCATGTCCCTATCTTGTAATCTGAGCACCTACTTTGAAGATAACAATATACAATGTATTAAACATTTTTACT
>NW_004955446.1:4891770-4924597 GCF_000276665.1 Chinchilla lanigera
ATTTAAACTCCTTTTAATTATTGCTCACAGACAGTCTAAGGTTAAAAGAAGGTAAGTGACAGATCTTAGTACCACTTCCAGAGACTCAGAAAACGGATATGGCCAAGTCTGACAGTTGACAAGAACGAGAATATGAAATACAAGGATGAAGTTCCACACAGTTAAGATTACACTTTCAAAACTCTATGAAACAGTTGTCTTCTCTTCTTTGAAAAAGGATGATTGTTTTTTCTTCATCTCGTATCCAATACATGTTGAAGTAGATTAATTAATATGCCAGGTAATGGAAGAAGTAAATTTGCATATCAGCCTGACCTTGGTGAAGGCATAGACTCTCGAATGCCCACATTCTGTGAAGTGAAACAACATACTTGACTTCTCTAAGCCTGAGTTTTCTCATCCCTGTAGTAAAATAATGGGTAAAAAGCACTTAGCAGTATCTGGTATGTAGTAAGTGTTCAATAAATGTTAGAACTTGCTGTTAATAAGAAGCAAAAATTCTGTTTTTGTTAGCTCTTCTGACACAGAGGTTGAAACTTTATTGTAACTATTGACTGATTTTCCTTTAATACATGTTAGATTCCAGCTAGCACTGAAACTTTTCTAAATGTTGGAAAATCTTTAATAACTCTAAGTGCAAAATGAAAATGTCAGCTTGAGACAAAGAGAGTGAGAAGGTAGAGTGGTTATCTTTCAAAGTAAAGCAGCAAATTTGAGAACAGTTTGACAGTGTACCTAACTGTCACAAGCTAGCACCAACAGTCAAATGGTGGTGGAAAAGAAATGAAATGATGCCTGACCATTTCAGCTCAGTTAAAGTCCATGACTCAGTGATTATGCTGGGCTCCAAATTCCAGTGAAATTTGGAAGGTTGCTGCCTTTGGAGAAAAGAGCCATCAGAGGCAGGTAAAATACTACAACACAACTGAAAATAGTGAAGTTGCTTAGACCAAGGGATATTGAGTAGGTGACTAGATGCAGGGCGATTGCTAGATTGCTAAAACTACAGTTGTGATTTTGTTCTTGAAAATAATCACTTTCCAGATGGATGGACATTTCTTCCAGTGACACAGGAAGCATTGATACAGTGATAAAGACCATAGCCTTTGGAGCCAGATTTGCTAGGTCTCAGGTCCTTGATCTACTGTTAGGTGTGTGACTTTGGCAAGTTACTTAGTGCTTCAGTTTCTTGCTATTTCAAATGTGAATGAAAACATTCTCTAGCTCCTAAGGTGGGAAGCAGAGATAAGGTATGTAAAAAATTTAGAAGAACACTTAGTGCATGGGACTTACAAACAAACAGGACTGTAGTTTCTGAATGTCTGGGAAGTTTTTCTGTGTGGATGTAGGGGCTAAACCATATGTTTCAAATCATGGAGAGTGTGACCTCTGCAAGGCCAGTTTCTAAGGAAATAAAGTGTAGTACAGAAGTTCCTGGGGACAGCAGTTGGGAGAGTGCTCTGTGTGTGAATCTGGACTCTTAATCCAGATGGCATTGAATTTATCTAGCCATATTTGTACACCAACCTCTTAATAAGAAGTTTGAACTGAAGGACAGATATTTGGACAATTATGATCATGCTCTTAATTTAAAGACTACTTGGGCATTCTACCAGAAAAAAAGGGAGGGAGGAAGGGGTAAAGGGAGGAAAGGAGGAAGGGAGAAGTAGGAGGAGAACAGAACCCTTTTTTGAATACCAAGCAGGCAAGTAGATAATTACATTATTTACATTGCCT
The DNA here is from genome assembly GCF_000276665.1 of Chinchilla lanigera. Lineage (NCBI taxonomy): Eukaryota > Metazoa > Chordata > Mammalia > Rodentia > Chinchillidae > Chinchilla > Chinchilla lanigera. The sequence goes on from NW_004955446.1 coordinate 4,893,508, forward strand.
TCCCGTTTTAGCAGCTGATTCATTATGGCCAGACCAGAATACTGTCTGGCAGGTACAGAAAGCCACAGTTCTGTCTGTACCATAATTAAAAGAAAGTTGGAAGTGTTTTATTTGCTTATATACATTTTATCTTTAGACAACTAAAGAAAAGATTAAATAATTTCTGCAGGCATTTGGATCTCTGGTTTGTACCTCTTTGATCTGAGGGGTCAGGGGAGGTTTCCAGGAGACAGAAACAGACTGAAAGCCCATGGTTGAGTAGCTGGCTGCGGAGGTGATGAGGTGACATAGGTTTGGCAGGTGGAATCAGAAAGCATTCTGGACCACAAGTATCTGCCCACCCTACACCCAGCTCCAGTTCCACCACCATTTATTGCATGCTGGTTTTTTTCCAGACATTGCTGCCTTAGGCAGCCTCCCTTGGAGTGCTTCAAGCAAGCACTCGAGCCCAACTTTTGAAATATGAACACTGCCAATCACGCAGGCATTCTTCAGGGGCTGCAGAAGGCTGGATGTGGGGTCTTTCCACATGGTCCCTGTAGGGAGACACCAAATAGGCTCCTTTCCATTGTATCACCAAGGTTCTCTCTCTTCTCCTACTAGACACTGAGCTACTTAGTGACAAGAACCACATCTCTATCCAGCAGTCCCTAGTACATGACTTATATTTTGTAAATGTTTGTTAAATGAACAGATCTCTTGGAATTACAGTTCTGTGATATTTTTCTGAAAGCTTACCAAGGATGAAAATAACTCTTGTGAGTTATTCTCTTGCTTGAACTTCAGTGTCTTTCCCACTGCCTCTAGGAGGAAAGATGTCTAACTTCATGTCCTCTACTTCTTTCAAATGCCATTTCACACAAATGCCATGTTCTTCAACTTTATTCAATACTACCTCCAGAATGTGCCTTCTTCTTTCCAGTGAACACACATTTCTATTATTTTTCTCACAGGTAAGGTTCCTCACTCAAGTGTCAGCTTCCATTTAAGTGAAACACTCTCAACTCTTTCTCCAATGCTGTTTTCTCTACGTTGAGCATCCCACTTACATTTCCCCTCTCTTTTTTCTGATAAAATGGCTTGAACAAGGATCCTACTGCAGTTCTTCTATTGGATGTTACCTCTTCTTTATATTTCTCTTCCTTACAATTCCAAGAACTCTTAGAAGGCTCTAAGAGAACATGATTTATTCATCTTTGCAGCTTATCAGGAGCTGAACATATTTTAGTGGCACAAAGTTCCAATTAACATCCTCCTGGACCCCTCTCTGAGCTTAGCTTCAGTGGAGTGCAGAAGCCTGTGGAGGTTCTGCTCACCTCAGCTGACATCTTCTCACCTCACTTTCCTCCCGGTTTTCCTCTGATAACTTAACACACTTAAAAGGGAATTTAGTGGAGAAGGGCTGGATGTGTGTACGTGGATGAAATTAATAACCACAAGTTATCTTTCTACCAGTGGTGAACTGGAAGCCTCAGAAAAATGCTCTTTCCTCCCGTCCTTTAGGGGACAATCCCAGAGAGCAGGCTGATCACTCTCTAAGAGTCCCAGCAGGATTGAGTCCATATGTCTATAGTTACATCCTTCATGAGGCCATCTTGTATTCATTGTTTTCCTTCTTTCCTCTCCCTCTTCCCACAGCCCTACTTCTGCTTCTTAGGCTCACATCCTAGAGACATTACTCAGACTCAATTCTTCACCCTAGATTCTGCTTTTGAGGAAACAAGCTACACAAGCATATAAAAATATTTTTTGAATGGAAGAATAAATGAAGGATTAAAAATACAGTAATGGATAACTACACAGCTATTTTATGTATTTAGCACTTCTATGACTTATGGAACTTCGAATTTTGTTTCTTTTTGCTGGCTCCAATGAAGAGAATGGGTGCTGGAAATCCAAATCTATTTTATCACTTTTCTGGGGAAGCCAGGCTTCTAGTTTCTCCCTCCTTCTCTCTTGTCCTCATACAGAAGCCAGTGTGTGTTTCTAAGTGAACTTGCTATAGCTCACATTTCCTAACCTTGAAGTCCTTTATTTCAAATAAGGATATGAGCATTGAAGTTCCAGATTATGAGCAAATTTAGCCTTTGGGAAACAGTAGCAGACCCAATTAGTACATTTTCACTGTGTGATTAGAAGACCCTGCACCCAAAGAGGGGAGGATTATTACATCTGACTTCCAGGAGCGCAGGGGGGCTTTATTCTCTAGCATGGTTACAACACAGAATCCGCTCTGGTTGACAGCACATTTCTTTAATCCTGTCCACATTTGGCCGACCCGCCTGAGCACCTTCCTAATATCAGATCCCTCCGCTCCCCAGCTGTCTCTAGTTCCTGCCTGAACTGCTTTTCCTTTACCTGGCGTGGCTTTTCTGTGATCTTTGAAATTTGCCTCCAGACTTATATTTTCATAATTTTATCTCCCTTCAAAAGTGATCAAAGAGCCTTTGAGTTTGTGTGAGAATTAAGAGGGTGCATTTATACACTACTGAAAAAAGGGTCAGCTGTTTGCTAACTCCTAGTTCTGCTGTCTGTGAAATTCTGATACTGGAATCATGTCAGGGGCTTCTTAAATATATGGAATCCTGGGATCCACTCAAGAGCTAGTTAATCATAATAACGAGTAATTTGGGCCTGAGACCATGCATTTGAAACAACTTGTTTAAGAGGTTTTTGTGCACTCTGATTTGAAAGCCACTTTAGTTTTTTTTCTTCTATAATACTTTATCCTCTTTTTTCAATAAGAAGGTGAAAAAGAGTTACTGTAATGTTTATTTCTGTACAGATTTTGAGTAGAGGCAGAACTAAAGCAGATTTGCTATGCAGTTTTTTTCATTAAATACAAGGTCAAGGAGGTAATTGCTCATTTGCTTCCCATGGTAGGTGACTAAAAGACCATCTCATTCATAGAATATTCCTGTTTAGATGGTTGGTTATTTTTCCTCTCTTTTAGGAAGTGAAGTCCTTTGATAGGGAGGCAAAGGTGAAGTTCTGCATTCTGTTTGGAGCCCATTGGAAGGAGGCAGCTCTCACTTATCTCAGTTATTCTTAACCTTCTTCACTCATTAGAATAACCTGGGGGGAAAACAGGAATAATTCTTTAGAAATTCTGATTCAGTTGGTGTGAGCTGGTATCCATCTACGTAGAAAGCTCATTTGGTAAGCTTCTAATAAGAGAACCACCATGTAGCACCCAGGGCTTGGCTTTACATTGTTTTGAGGTGGGCTTTGCTTTGGTGGAAAAGGTAGGAGATGGATAATGACAAGTTAAGGGCACTGTAAATGATGATGTTGAGGTGTGAACATGTGGTAGAATCTAGAGGGCAAGCACATTCAGATTTGACCAGGTTGTATCACCTAAAATTTAGACGTGTGTACCAGATACTTAATTTCTGATGAAAGTTCTTTATTAAGCTATAATTTTAACATTTATGGAGTGACATTTGAACAATATTTTTAAACCTTTGCAAAATGGCCAGGTATATATGATTTACTGAAATATTTGGCAATGAACCTTGAAGATACTTTGTTCTATTTTTGGTATCATGAAAAAGTTTAGATCATGTTTTCTTTAGAAAAAGACAATTTTATTTCAGACTGGCTACACAGACACCCAGTTGATTATTGTTTTTGATTACAGAAAGTCTAACCAGGCTCCAGGTAAAATATTTTCCATTTTTCATATTATTCCCAATACTTATTTTCATTTTTGCTGTGATAAAGTCTTACTATGTTGCCCAGGTTGGCCTCTAGCTCCTGGGCTCTAACAGTCCTTCTGCCTCTGCCTCCTGAGTAATTAAAACCACATGTGTATGAAACTATCTGACTCATTAGTCCTCTTCAATCTGTACATTGATTAGTCCATTTACTTGTGTCTTAATACAGTACTGCATCTAATTCTTATTTGGAAGTAGACAAATATATCTCTTATGTGTCCATCCACATTTCACTCATGCATATATCCAACTATAACTAAGCCATGAGAATCTGAATGACACAGCTCCTGATGATTCTCCGACCTCATTCTCTGCCGCTTTCCTTATTGTACACTATACATTTTCTGTTATGCAGAACACCAGGCTCTTCTGGCTTGCTTTCTCTCTGCTTGGATTTCCTCTCTAACCAGAACAGGGCTTTGCAATTCTTTTCCTATCATAGAGCATACAAAAACATGGTAATATTTTTGCAATGTACTAGATAAAGACAGGAAGCTACTGACTATTAGAGGATATTGGTTAGGACTCCGGCTGCTCCATCTCTGCGCTGCTGGCCCAAAGGCCAAAGTGCCCCAATATATCACTGATGCACATCACCAGGGAGATCTGTGAATGGCCATCTCCTTTACATCAGTTGGGTCTCAACTTAAATGATACCTCCTTTCAGAAGTCTCTCCTCACCACTTCCACAGAGTAGACCTTCCAACCTCTCCACCACATTTCTCCATTTCAACTTCTTTATAGTATTATCTGCCCCTCAAGCTTGCTTGTTCATTCATTCACCTACCTGCTTGTAGTTTGCCTTTATCAACTTCAACATAAGCTCTTGAGTGTAGGAATACTTGTGTGTCTTATTTAGCAGCAAGTATCAAAAGTTGGAACTCAACACACATAGCAGATTGTTGGAGAAACGGAATGATTGGGCCAGGTTATTCCCCACCCCACTGGCGTTTCCCTGGACTCTCTGAGAAACACGCCTCAGTGAACGAGTTAAGGCAGAGACCTTGATTTTGCATCTTTATTGTTGGTCTATTGCCTGACTACAGTACATGCATAATAAGGGCTCCTTGAGTAAACGGATACAAGAAAAGAGGAAGGAAGGAATAGATGGTTAAATACAAACTGCCCCTTCTTTGATCTGTTTCAATTCCTTTGGGTGTTTTCCATTAGAACTGGCAGCTTTGTTTGAAACCTGGGTAATAATGTCAGGTATTTCTTGATTCATTAGAGTAATGTGCTATTGGGCGACCATGAAGCTCCCATTGTTTTTTTTTTTTTCCTGCAACTTGAATAAATTTAAATTAAAAAGGCTCTGAAGTCTCTTACAGTTTTGAAATATCTCTTCTAAGAATAGACAGAAAGTCAGAAAAGGGATGCTGAGGGAGTTGTCAAGCAGATAATCCAGGAAATATGCAGGATCCTCCCTTGGGACTTGGGGTTACTTTTTCAAACTGTGATGACTAAGAGTGATCGGGACAGCCCTCGGAGCATGTTTCTGGGAATTCCAGTTTTGTACAGAAGCTATGCTCTTGCCCTCCCTCTCTGTTTGCCTATGACTGTGCATTAGCTGGTGATCTTGAAAAAACGAGCAACAGCAGCTGCTAAGGTCAGGTGGCTCCATGAAGTAAGTAGTTCTCTAGGGCTGAGAATTTCTACTTTCTCAGTTCTCTAGGGCTGAGAATTCTACTTACTTAATGTAATGAAGAATTAAGAAAGAAAGAAGCAATAAATCATTTATTTATTTGAAAGTTCAGTAGGCCTAGGCTGCTGCAAAGATTAACTATCATGGTGCATAAAAAGGCCTAGCATAAGGCTAGGGACGTAGTATGCACTCAGACATGACGTCCATCATTGTTATTACTTTATGTAAGTCATGCACCAGAAGCTAAAATATTTGATCCCAAATACTGGCACTCGATTCTGTTTCTTCCTACTGAGGATGAAACTGTTGGCCATGAAGTCCAGACCATGAGATCCAGACTGCACACAGTGACAGCCATCTTCAGTTAGAACGCCTCAGAATGTTAAGCCCAGCTGTGTTTCACAAACAATTAGAAAATACTGCAAAGTCCAAAAGTAAACTAAATGATATACTCAGCCAGTGTGCAGGCAAATCTTTATTTTTAGATTTCTTATAAAAAAGGTTAATATCATTGTGTTTTACATTAATATCAATACTGTAGCTCGTGATAATTAGGTGCTCTGTTATACTCTTCGCCCCTTCTCTGTGACGGAATGTTTATACCTTAAGAAATCACGGTTTTGTTTGTTTCTCATTAAGTGATGGGGTCAGAATCAAGCACTTCCCATTGATAATAAAATATTGAAATGTGTGGCTCACTACAGATGCTATTATTTATTTTTAGTTTTCAAGGTAGTACTAGAAATTAACAATAAAATAATTTCAGAAAAATGTATCCTTCACCTTGAAAATAGATATAAACTGCTAATGTCAAGCCCCAAAGTACTTTTTAAAATGTTAGTTCGTAGATAACTTCAAATAAGAAACTGTTTCTGGGTAATATAGCAGCAATGCTGACTATTTTTTTTTAAAAAAATCCTTTTCTGTAACATCTTAAATCATTGATTATAAGCCCAATTAATGTGATTTCTCATAAATTCTCTATATTTATCTTACATAAATAAGTTAATTTTTATGTAACTGTTTTGGAAAATATAAAACATAATAATGGTAATTGCTATCTATGTAGATAAGTAGACATGTTTTTGTTTTTGGAGAAGAAATATTTCACATTAATGGGAAAAAATCATACAATGTCCAATAAGCAAAGACGTTTGCAAAACAAAGATTTTTATTTTATAACATTTGTTGAACACATGATATAAAACAACCCCGCTGAGTTTGCTAGCTGCCTTTTCTTATTTTGGGTTGCTGCAAACTACTAAGGTGGAGTTTTCTGTTTAATATTCTCCTTCCTGTAAATATTGTGTACTGTGTGCTCTTAACTTGCTTCACTACAACACACTTAGGAGTGAAGGATACATAACAGTCAATTGAGGAGTTAAGCTCTTTTTAGAAATTAAAGAAAATCTTCATTCCCCTCAAAACAATGGGAACCAAAACTAGAGAAATAAGCCACCTAACAGATGACCCGTGGAACATGGTGATCAAATGTGTCTAAATATTGACATTTTAATGCTTTTTTGTCATTGAGAAAAAAATCCTTGATTATATAAAAGATGAGATCGAAATGGAAACAAACATCTAAAAAATGAGAAATCTTAAAAAGCTTCTGGGAAAGAGTAGGCAATAAAAACAATGTGTTTCCCTGACTTCAACCCTTTGCAGTGATAAAGATCACTTTCATAATGCATAGAACTGGAAGATGCCAGCATATAGCTTTGTAGCATCATTATATGTAAACAAAAAGAAATAGAAATATCCTGAAAAAATATTTCATTATAGAAGGATTTTCAGGTTTCCCATAAATGGAGACTGGCTATAAATAAGCTCAGATATAACACCACCAAACAGTAGAAACCAAGCAACTATGACTGTGACTCGGAAAAGGCAATCACTAAAGAACGAGGCACCCAAAACAGCAAGTTTTGGAATAATTAGAAACAACATGAAATGATCATGCTTAAATATTAACAGCAATAAGAGAATCATAAACTTGAGCAAGAAATAATTATTATAAAATTAGGCACATTTGAAAAATAAAACAAATAGATTTCTAAAAGTAAAATGAATAGTTAAATTAATAGCCATAGGATTAGTTACATGACAAATCAGACAAAGAGAATTAATAGATTTGACGATAGATGTGAAGAAATTAGCCAGAACTCAGCACAAAAAGAGAAATGGAAAATATGACAGATATTAAGAGACATGGAGGAAAGGAGACATTCTCTTCTTAGCATAATCAGAGTTTCAGAAAGAGAGAATAAAATGACTGCAGGAAAATTAGTATCTGCTGAGTGAGTGGTTAATGATTAATGGTTAATTCTTTCCCAGAATTGAAAAGTTATGAATCCTAGGTTTCAGGAAGTGAAATACACCCTAGAAAAACTAAACATAAGACAAAATAACTCCCCCTCTAGAGACATTAAAGTTAGACTGCAGAGCTCAAAACAAAACAAAACAAAAACCAGAGAAGGCTTGAATTAAGCCAAAAGTAAAGGAAAATTATTTATAAAGGACAAACAATTGAGTTCTTATCTGCAGCAACAATATAAAATGAAGGTTATTCAAATACTGTCTTCCAGTTCTTAGACTCAGGTGTCAACTAGAAGCATGTGCTCAGTTAACTGAAAGTGAAATTAATTCATTTCAATAATAAATAAATAATAAACCAGGAGTTACTCTCTCATAAAAAAGAATTTCAAAGAGTTTTTAAGGTTGAAGGAAAATAACTCCAGAAGAAATACCTGAGATACAAAAAGGAATATTGATCAAATATAACCAAATATTGAGTGCATAACACCATAATAATGCTAATTAAGGGAGTAAGAATCAAAAGGAAGATAAAGCTAATTATTTCACAACAATGTCTTGCAAGATGGGAATGAGCTGCTGATAAAGGTACATGTGTGATATGGAAAGCAGTGAAACGCATGAATGTTTTGTGTGTTTTAAATTGTTTATGTACAATAAAAATTCATGGGGATGATGAATGCCATGTCGAGTTTCTAATAGTGTAAAGGAGGAAAATTAATTTTGCAAATCAGTTGGTGGACTTCATAGCTGAGTGGGCTAATCCGGGATGGAGGCTCAGCTGGAGAAGTAGGTTTTGAAGAACTGCATCGGGACCTCAGCCTCCCCCCCCCCCCCCCCCCCCCCGATTCTCTTGCTCTTTCCCTGTCTCTCTGCTTCTGGACTGCTGCGTGAGCAGCGTGGCTTCCCCATACTCTTCCACTGTGCTGTTTCTGCCTTGGAGCCAGTTGACCGTGGACTGAAACTGCGAGCCCAAGTAATTCATCCTCCCTTAAGTTGTCTGTGTCAGTTATTTACTCACAGCCAAAGCAAGCTGACCCTTACAGCTGTTTTTAATGTCGAGTGCATGGTTGAAATAAGTTCCAATATAGGAGTAGTCATAGTCAAATGGAGATTAAATTCATCAGTTATAAAACTAACTCACTGTGGACAAAGGGAAGATCATTAATTTAAGCAACCTATTAAAACAAATGATTTAAAAGGGAAAATATAATTTCAAATTCTTCCTAGAAGAATTTGACAGACTCAGTTTTCCTATAACCATTAAAACTATTAAATCAGAAACACAATTATTAAAAAAAACAAAAAACAACCACAAGTTCAGGCATAAACGTGTTCAAAAACAAGTTCTACCAAATATTGAAGCCTTACAAAGTTTCTTTTTTTTTTTTTTTTTTCCGGTATCGGGAATCAAACTCACGACCTCGTGCGTGCCAGGCAAGCACTGTGCTGCTGAGCTAAATCCCCAGCCCCTAAAGTTTTTTTCATGGAATAATAAGATGAAGAAGTACTCCACGGTTAATTTTTTATGATGTTGAGTTTTGGGCTGGTGTCAGAGTACTATAAAACCAGAAAGGAAATTTATGGATAAATCTCATGTATGAAATTAGATTAAAAACCTAAACCAAAACAATAGTAACCTAAAAGTAAGAATAGAACCTAGAATAGAGTTTCATCGACCTAATTAGGCATATTACTCAAAAATATTGTATGTGGAATACCATTAGAAGTATTCTCTTTAATGTGACAAATATGTATGCTGCGTTTCTGAAATGTTTAACTGAATTTATAGCTAGTTTATTAAGAAAAGCAAAAAGTAATTGAGTGCAAAAGAATTAGAAAGAATTGTATAGTATTTGTAGATGATTTGCAATAGAAATTAATAAAAATTACAATTTATTAAAATTAGGTACAACAAAGTAAAACAATTCAAAATTCAATCATATTTTTATATACTTGACACAACTGAAAATACAACTTTAAGAATATATCACTTACCCAGGTAAGGCCAATGATGACTTCCATCAAATCTTAATGTAAAAGTTGTACCAATTATCAACAGTCTGTTTCAGGCAATAGATTTAGAGGGAATACTTCTGCCCACATATTATGTAATTAGTATTATTCTAATACCAAATCCAGAGAGACATTTACAAGAAAATTACACGACTAGCAGCAGAATTGTAAGACTTTGATGAAAGCAATGAATAATTAAATCAAGGGAGGGAGGGAGAAAGAGAGAGAGAGAAAAACCATGTTCATGAATAGGGAGACTCAATAGTGTTAAGATATCAGTTCTTCTCAATATGATAATGTAATTCCAATGAAAACCCCAGAACATTATTTTGGGGATGTTGAGGACTGATCTAATAGAGTTTATATGGTGAGACAAAAATTCCAGAAGAGCCAACACCATACTGAATGAAGACCAAGTTAGATTATCTAAACTACTTGACTTCAAGATTTATTATGAAACTGTAATTATCAAGACAATGTGGTATTTGGGAAAGAATAGACATATACATCAATACAATAGAATAGAGAGACTGGAAATAGACTCTCTTAAATATAGTCAATTCATGTTTGACAAAGAGGCAAAATTTTAAAGCCTTATAAATTTTTTTTCATGGAATAATAAGATGAAGAAATACTCCAAATTTTTATGATGTTGATTTTTGGCCTGGTGTAAGTGGCACAAAACCAGAAAGGGACTTTATGGACAAATCTCATGAGTGAAATTAGATTAAAAACCTAAACCAAAATATGAGTAACCTAAAAGTAGGAATAGAACCTACAGTAGGGTTTCATTGACCTAATTAAGTATATTACTCAAAAATATTATATATGGTATATACCATATGTAATATGAAGCTTTTTCATAATATAGTGCTGAAAAAAACTGGACAACCATGTCCCAAAACACAAATCTAGACCTAGACCTTATACCCGTTACAACAAATTAACTAAAGTGGATCACAGAAAGATGTTAGGCCACTGGGACTCTGAAGGTGATTTTGTCACCTCAGACCCTCCTATTCCTCTGTCTGCTTCTCAGATGCCATGAGGAGAGAAGCTTGCTCCACTGTGTGCTCTTCATCATGTACTGGGCTGCCACAGGCCTAATACAACAGGGCCAGTGGATTTGGGTTGAAACCTCTGAAATTCTGAGTCCAAGTAAGTTTTTTCTCCTTATAAGCTAATTATCTCAGGTACTAGTTATAGTAATGGAAATCTGACTTACACAGCAAGTAAGCATATGAAAGATGCTCCATATCATGTTTCACCAGGTAAATGCATATCAAAACAACATTGAAGTATTAATATAGTCCCATTAGAATGGCCTAAAACCAGAACACTAAGAAACCAATTTGTCAGGAAGATGTGAAGCCACAAGAACTCTCATTCATTGTTGGTGATACTGCAAAAATGATACAGGCACTTTAGAAGACAATTTGACAGTTTCTACACCCACCATATGATTAGTAATCACATTTTTTGGTTTTATCTGAAGGAGATAAAAACTCATATCCATACAAAAACTTGTACAGAGACCTTTACATTATTTTCATAATTACCAAAGTTTAGTAAATATGAAAAATAATTACTCATCAATAATTACCAAAGCTTGTAAATAACTAAGATGTCCTTCAGTAGATGAATATATAAGTAAGCTGTGGTACAGCCAGAAAATGGAATATTATTCCATTCTAAAGAGTGCTGAGCTGAGGGGGCTGGGGATTTAGCTCAGCAGCACAGTGCCTGCCTGGAAGGCACAGGGTCATGAGTTCGATTCCAGGTACCAGAAAAAAACAGCAACAAAAAAGTAATGCTGAGCTGAAAGTCATGAAAAGACGCAGAGAGATGTAAGTACATTTCAGTGAAAGAGAGAGAGAGACAGAAAGACAGAGAGAAAGAGAGAGAGAGGAAAGGAGGGAGAGAGAAAGAGAAGGAAGGAACAAAGGAAGGAACATGGGAAAAAAGGAAGGGGAAGGGAAAGAAAAGGAAGGAAGGATATCTGTGATTATACTCTGTATGCTTCCAACTACATGACTTTCTGGAAAAGAAAAATTATAAAGACAGTAAAAGATCAGTGGTTTCCAAGGTTTAGGACAAACTGTGTGGAGTGAATAAGCAAAGCATAATGGATTTTGAGGACAGTAAAACTAATTTGTATGATACTAATTTATATGTATAATTATAAATACATATTATCATACATTTGTCAAAATCCATGGAGTGCATAATATCAATAATAAACCCTAATAGGAGCTATAGACTTTTGGTGATATTGATGTTTTAATATAAGCTCATTCACTGTGACAAATGTGCCCCTCTTGTGGGAGATGCTCATAATGGGAAAGGGTGAGCTGGTGGGGCATGTATACAGGTATATGCATGGAAAATCCCTGTATCTTTGGTTCCATATTGCTATGACCTAAAACTATTCTAAAATATAGTCAGTCAGTCTCTATCTATTATCTATCTATCTATCTATCTATCTATCTATCTATCTATCTATCATCATCATCATCTATCCATTATCCATCCATCCATCCATCCATCTTCTATATAGCACAAGCACAACAGAATAAAGCAGGGGAAAAACGTTTATCAAAAGGTGTAAAATTAATGGAGAAAACTAAAACTTTTTTGAAAGCAAGATCGAGCTAAATGAGTGTTATATCATGTTACCAGATACAAAGATTCCATATCATAGAAACATCTATTCTTCTCAAATTAGCTCATAAATTAAGTACAATTCCAATAATATTCTATGACAGTTTTGGTTATAAATGTGGGGGTGGGATGGAAAAGATAATGTGCAATAGTAAGGGGCCAAATGTAGCTAAGAAACTTCTAAGAAAGACTAATGTGAGAAACTTGAGCTACTAGATGTCAAATTTATTATAAAATTTAATTCTCTGTGTGTGGTGGATGGAGGTAGACAAATGGGTTTGTGGAAGAGAACAGAGAAACCAAACACTTACATGCATGTGAAGTACGGTATATCAGAGAAGAGAACCTGCAGATCAGACAAAGGATTCAGAAAGACTAAGTAAATAGTACTGGGTAAACATTTTATTCTCACAGCAAAAATTAAACTGGACACAAGTACATACAAATTTAGATGAACTGATAAACTAAATATGAAACTAGAAAAAATATGACCTCAAGATAGAAAAACAAGACACAGCATGCACAAGCCAAAGAGAGAAATGTTCAACTTTATCAAATTGGAAAATGTAAATTCATCAAAAGATACTTTAAAAAATGAAAAGTTGAGACAAAGTTTAGGAAGAATATTTTCAGTATAGCAAAAGATTAATATGGGTTTCTAGAATTAGTATGTTAAAAAACAACTATAAAGGATCACTTTTAAATATAGACAAAAGATAATACTAGCTAATTCACAGCAGAGAAGCATGAAAAACACACAATCTCAATGAAATACTGGGGCATATGCATTTTTTACTAGTTGTATTAGTTCCTAATTCAGCTGTAACACAGTACCACATTCTGGTGTTAATGACAGAGATGCATTGCCCCCTGGCTCTGGAAACTAAGTCTGAAATGAAAGCATTGGTGCAGTACATTGCTGATGGCTCTAGGAGAGGACCCATGCTGTGAGGCTCTCCTCAGTTCTGTATTTGGCAACAGTGTTTGACATTCCTTGGTCTCTGGTCTCATCTCCAACCTCTGCCTCTGCCTTCACATGGAATTCTTTTCAGTGTGTTTGTGCATTGCTGCGTCTTCACATGGTCTTTCCTTTCTGTGTTTGCGTCCAAAATTTCTTCAGTATACAAGGATACCAGTTATTGAACTTGAACACTTGCTAATTGGGAATGATTTCATTTTAACTTGATCACATCTGAAAAGGTTGTATTTCCAAAGGTCACATTCACAGACTCTGTACATACCCTATCCTTTGGTGGGAGACACAATTTAACCCAGAGCAGTAGTTATGGAATTTGATATAACCATTTTTGGAGAATAATTCCAGTACATCTACAAAGTTGAATGGGGACATACTTTAGCATATAGTGGTCAACTTCTGGATGCTTACATCCTTTTTACTTTAAAGATAATCTATGCATCAGCAATCTTAGAACCATCTGGAAGCTGAGTAGAATTATAGTCTTGATCCCTGAATGATGCAGCTCCACTGTAAAAGTTCACATTGAAAGGAGTTCCCAGGGCTGGGGATTTAGCTCAGCGGCAAAAGCGCCTGCCTGGCAAGCACAAGGTCGTGAGTTCGGTTCCTGGTACCGGAGAAAAACCAAAAAAAAAAAAAAAAAAGGAGTTCCCTATGTAATTTGTTTGGAAGCACTGAAGTAGTTTACTTTAAATTACATTGTTGAAAAAAAGATGCCCATCAAGTAATTGTTTATAACAGTTAAATTTTAGAATGATTTAAATGTCTACTAATCAAAGATTGGATGAATAATTTGTGGCATTACCCATACAGTTTAAATTCATACAACAGTGCCAATAAATGAACTGGGGGTATTTTTATCAACACAGATGAATGTCAGAGAGATAATGCTGAGCTCAACAAAGTTTCAGAATAATGCATATTGAATACCATTTTTATGTTGCTTAGTGACACATACATATGATTTAAAAGTTTAAAATCTAAATACTAAATACTAAATTCAACAGTAAACAGAATTTCACTGGAATTGATACTATTTTTATATTTGTTTTTTAAAATTTTAGTTTATTAGCACATATGTATGATACATAATGTTTACACTCTTTATGAAAAGTTAACATTTTTTATTTTAAGGTTTTCTCACTCATGGGTATTTGTTATATTATTCTTTATATTTTAGTAAATACGGTAATATACATAATAAAATGGAAAAAAATTAAGGAAAAATTTCAAGTCTAGAATAATTATTTGCATCTAGAATATGGCCCTGAGCCACTATTCCTAATTAACACATTACTGCTCCAATAGACCAAATGGCACAATTTTAGAGTAGCATTTTGTAATTACTATTGCTGTGTTTACATAAGTACCATAGTCTGAAAAAAGATTAAAATAGTCCATGAAGAATAACTTTCATTTTGAAATAAAAATATTACTTGCCAAAACATATAAAAATGTGAGCATTTTCCCCTACCCATGATTAGATTAAACGTAGTAATGTAATTTTGTTTCAAATAATTATTTGACTGAATTAAATTTCAAATTCTCCTTAGATTAACAGGAAATAGTAAGTTACCATTCCAAACATCTGTCTCATCTCAACTATCATCTTACTCTTTCAAAAGTGAAATATCAAAATATTTACAGAAAGATAGCATCACTGTAGTGGCATTGAGCCCCCAAAAGTATATTTATTACACCTATTATTGTAAGTCTGTTAATTTTCCACAATGAAAGTACTACCCTTAGGTTTTTAACTGTATCCCTAAACATCTTGTTGGCATGTAGAGTTTCAATTATTTACTTTATGCTTTTGAGCAAATGTTTGAGCTCCTAGGAAAAGGGCAGACTCCTATTAATTAACCAGTTATTGAATTTCTTTTTTTTGTTTTTTTTTCCGGTACCAGGAATCGAACTCATGACGTTGCACTTGCCAGGCAAGCGCTGTGCCGCTGAGTTAAATCCCCAGCCCCTGAATTTCTGTTGTCATGTTCTTTTTTAAAAAATTTCCCCCTCAATAACTTCTGATGTAGGTCAAGAAGTTTCAGAATTCAGAGATTACATCTTTTTTTTTTCTATTTGTTTTTCACCTAGAATTTCCTAGAGAATTGGAAGCTCAATAATACTTTAAAGAATGTAGAGAATGAAATGTCCATATGCAAACTGTTTTTATGAGTTATCACCTGAAAAGGCCTTATTTTCCTCTAGCCCATGCTGTTTTATTAAGTACACCCAATTTTCATTCCCCACTTTTCTGACAAATTATCAGTAGAGAGATCATCAGCATCATTACTTTGCAATGCTCTTACTACCATAAATGTTTGACCTTTATTGAAAGTTATGGGCCAGCAATATGTATTACTGTATATCATTTCATCTTCACAATTCTATTATCATGTCCATTTAATTACTGAGGAAACAGAAGGGTTAATTAATTTGTTCAAGGTCACACGCACAGTGAATACACATTATCTTTTATTTCACTCCTTACATGCTGTGTTTGTAGCATATACGTTAAATGAATCAAGGCAATCTTAACAATTCTCAGGGGCAGAGACTGAGGCTTCTACTGTTTTCTGTTTTGGCATTAAAATCCCAGTACAATTCTGGGCTTGAGAGAAATGCCTGGCAGGGAAAAAGAGCAATGAAGGAATGACATTGCCTGGGGATGGTGGCTGATGAGGACTGAATGAACACAAAAATGTGCTCAGCTTTAAGAATTTATTCTCTGATGTTTTGAATGCCTTTTACTAGTCATTTTTTTTTTTAGCAAAGATTTCTCCTTGAATCTTTTCTCCTAGTGATTACCAATGAAAATCCACAGATTTTGTGAAACTATAATTGTTCTACTGCTTTAATATCTGATGATTAGGGAGAAATACAACTTAGAACAGTATTTTTAGTTTAAAATAGACTAGCCTAGTTCTAATTACTTGAGAAAAAAAGGCAAGACTTTATTTTATTTTATTTTATTTTTATTTTAGAAATTAAAGGAGGAAAATACTAACAGACCGACAACATTTTACAAAATAGCATAGGATCAGTACAGACATTACAGAGTTACAAACAGAGTGGTAGGGAATTAACAATGCTTATTGTATTACATATTGATATCTTCAATGTAGTTTCTCATGAAAACACATATAGACATACAAAGCTAATCAACCAATGCCTCACTGACAGTTTCTTTCAGCAAGGAAATACAGGACAATAGAACACCCGTGTTAACTATCCTGCATATACATATATACAAACTTGCGAGACTTTATTTTAATAGGAATTTTTAGAGATCACTTTTAAAATTTGCTAAGTAAATTTCCTACTACTTACCATGTATCTTTTTTTTTCTTTTTTCTTTTTTTGTTTTGCAGTACCGGGGATGGAACTCACCACCTTGCACTTGCCAAGCAGGCGCTTATGCCACTGAGCTATATTCCCAGCCTCTCATGTAAGTTCTTTCCTCCTTAAAAAAACACCCTGTCTTGGAGATGATGGCTAAACATGTTACAGAGAAGCTCCAAATATTACTAATATAAACTTTAAGGCTCACAGAAAAATTTCAGCTTAACATCTTTCTGTCCTATATATTGGGAGAAGAACTACATTGAAATGCTGGGCTTGTTTCAAATTTCCTGCGAAATGTTAAAAGTATTTATCTTTCATAAAGTATTTTGGAGACATTTCATATGATGGATGATATATCATACCCTGAATCCATAATCTAATAAAATCATGCTTACATCTAGCAAATTCAAAGAAGAAATAATAGCTGAATGACTGGAATTTTTATTTCAAATGATGTCATCAAACATATTCACTATAAAGCTAACTTTTCTTTTGGTCAACTTCAGAGGACTTGAAGAATGTGAGCTTGAGTTTTTAACCAGGAGTTTTGGTCTGTACTGCAGTTTCAGGACTACCTGGAGATTTTTATTTTTAAGAGGTAAACTTTGAAAATGGGCAAGTTATGAATACATGGAAACACAAAGTCATTCTGTTTTTATTAGATATCACAAGATTATTAGTTCAAGGAAGAATCAGACATAATTATCTATTAGTCATTTGCAAGTTATAGCACTCATGGTGCTGCATGCCCTTTGACAGTTTTCTTCCTAGCTTTCTTCAGAGGGCCTAACCACTTGTTCTAAATGGTAAGAAGTGAAATGTTTGATGCATCGTGTATATTTCTGAGTATGTTCTTCTTAGGAATTTAAAAAACTTGGATAAAAATGCTGCATTATAGCATATTAAGTAGAATAGCAAATACTGAAGCTCATGACTATGAACTCCAGATTTAAAGCATTTTTAGCTTCCTTGAAATACAGAAATAAATTTCTCAGTTATTAAAACATTTTGGATCCAATAGATAAAAATACAATTGCTGCAGACTTACTGACTTGTTTGTATTTTTCATATTTACATGTGCTCTCAGACCCAACTCTTATTCAAATAGGTTGACATGTTTATATTTGCTTTTAAAATGTAAATTTCTTTTATGTTCTTTGTAGTATTATTGACTCTATTTTCGAAGTTTTATGTTTGGAGAGTTCAGAGTTTAAATATTTTCCCATTACAGCTTTTTGAGCATGCATCTGTATTTTAATAAACTATTTAGTTCTATTTTGGTGAAGAGATTTTAAAAGAGGAGTCAATACCTTTACCATTTGTAGAAGGAACCTGCAGTGTGTGCAGTCAGTCCCGCCACGTGTACTTGCCTCTTTCTTTGGATGCCATGAATCTTCCTAAATGGCAGCTTCATCACTGTGTTGCACTGAAATCGTATGTGGGAGCTGTGC
The DNA here is from genome assembly GCF_000276665.1 of Chinchilla lanigera. NCBI lineage: Eukaryota > Metazoa > Chordata > Mammalia > Rodentia > Chinchillidae > Chinchilla > Chinchilla lanigera. The sequence goes on from NW_004955446.1 coordinate 4,911,631, forward strand.
CCAGCTTAGCCATCTCCAGACACGCTGCCTGGACTGCACTTACTGGCCCAAATGGCTTTTCTTTGACGCTTTGGCGATTGCTCTTTTGTTTGGCCTAGAAAAATTCCAAAGTATGAAATTCAAAGTTCAAGTCTGAACACAGTATCGAGGCTACTGCACTCTGTAGTGAAGCTCTGCATGTTATCCAGAGTCAGCTGCTTTGGGACTGCATTCTGCACTCTCTCTCACTTCAAGCATATCATCAGAATCCATAAATAGAACTTGTTGGGTTAATGTTTTTCCTAGTTGATTAGGAAGCCCATTCTTTATCTATGTTCAGAAGGGATTTCATTTGGTTTTCTTGATGAAAAGAAAACCAGATGAGAACAAACCCATGGAGGCTTCTTTATTTTCAATGTTAAATGTTATCATTTGAGAGATGAAACACTCCCCCTCGTAAAAAGTAAATGCGTACCAATGTGTGAATTTGAAAGGGCAGGCTATGGGAGCAGAAAACGAATAGGGGCAAAAACATTGCACAGGTTTTTTACCTATAGAGCCTTTCCAGATCTTGTGAAGCATAGGTAGTGTAAGTTTTTGGAAAGGAGCTAGACCATGTAACGTTGATATACAAGGCTAAGAGAAGAAGAGGACACTGAAAGAAGTGGTTAAAGAAAAATTTTTAAAACTCCGTGCTTTTTTTCTTCTTAAATAACACTTCTCCTTTTTCTTAATATTTTGGATTCCCTCAGCATCTCCTTAATTTCCACGTTTCTAGATGCGCTGTAAAGCATTTGCCAGAAGGTGGCGGCATAAGCCCTCACTGCTAAGAGCTGTCCTCGGTGCTGAACCCAGTTTTGAAGATTAGGTGAAGCTCATAGGCTAGCGAGGAGGGATTCCACCAAGTTCTACCTAAAGGTTTGCAGATTTGCATGTCCGGTAAGACATGTAAAGGTTCACATAAAATTCAGGACTCCTTTACAACACAGAGCCTAAATATTTTCTTCCTTTAATTTACTCTCCGTAAGGCTATAGAGGGTGGCAATGTTCGCTGAAATTAAGAATAGTGGTGACTGAAAAGTGTGTGTGTACGCAGAATATATATAAAATTTTCCTCACTCTGACATTCAGCTGTTTCCCCATCTTTGTCCTTTAACACATCCTTTACGCTCTGCTCCAATTCCCAAGGGTTTTTTTCTTTAATTTCTAAGTCATAGGCAACATCTTCTCCAAAGGAGTCAGGTTGGACTGTTAGATAATGGATGGGGGTGATTTCAAAAGCTAGGGCACACTCCATCTTCTTTCCATCAATTAACAATAATTTGTAGGCTGACCCAGAGCTGTCCACCTTCCCGTTCAGACCCCATGTGTGTTTTTTCTCCTTTGCTATCACTAAAGGGGATGCTGGGATGCTGACTTTCAGAATTTGACAGAAATACAGGCAGTGGGTAGTTAGGAACGGTATTTTTTTTCCTCCTTCGAGTTTGGCTGGTGGGGAGGCGGAGTTTATTTGTTACAACGTTAGTCTGGTCAGCGGATCCGGTCTGTGCAAGCGAATTCTGAGTCTCGGTCCACAAAAAGGGACTTGAATGTAAAGACCCTGAGCCAGAAGGAGAGGAAGACGGGGATCCAGGGGAAAGACACACTCAAGGTTGAGGAAGAGTTAGGAGGGAGGGCTTGCGCGGGAGGGAGGGAGACCGCTGGAGCAACACGCAGAGGAGTAAAGATAGGGAGGTGCAAAGGGAAGGCTAGTGGGACGAAGCCGAGAGGAAGAGGCTGAAGAGAGACAGAAGAGACAGTGGGAGAGAGGGAGGAAAGGAAGGAGCGGGGAGAAAAGGGTCACAGAGTGACCTCGGAGGATGGGATGTCTCTATTCCAGATAATTCTGGGATTGGAGACTGTCTGCTAGTGAGGAGACTCCGGCTTCAGCAGCCAGTTGGACAGCAACAAAGTAACATGGACAGCAGGAGACAGACATTCCAGCTACCTCTCCGCCACCCAGAGATCCGGGAGCTGCTCTCAGGCCAACTTCAGTTTTCCAGCTGGAGTCTCTGAGCACCCTGGACCGCGGGAGCCGCAGAGCGCCTAGAAGCTACTCCTCTGAGACGCACGCACCGCAGCAGTAAGAACTTCCTGCTTGAGTTCCCGCATCCCCGTCCTCTGAAATTCCCGGGAGTAGGGGCGGAAGACCCCGGGGGAGGGGCGAGACCGACTCTCCTGCAGCCCTTTCTCCCCTCCCTCCTCCGCCCCACCCCTCCGGGCGCACAGGCAGGCATGGATGTGCTCAGCCCTGGCCAGGGCAACAACACCACGTCCCAAGGACCCTTTGGGACAAGAGCCAACGTTACTGGAATCTCTGACGTGACCTTCAGCTACCAAGTAATCACCTCCCTGCTGCTAGGCACTCTCATTTTCTGCGCGGTGCTGGGCAATGCGTGCGTGGTAGCTGCCATCGCCCTGGAACGCTCCCTCCAGAACGTTGCCAACTATCTCATCGGGTCCTTGGCGGTCACTGACCTCATGGTGTCAGTGCTGGTGCTGCCCATGGCAGCGCTGTACCAGGTGCTCAACAAGTGGACTCTGGGTCAGGTCACCTGCGAACTATTTATCGCTTTGGACGTGCTGTGCTGCACCTCGTCCATCCTGCACTTGTGTGCCATCGCTCTGGACAGGTACTGGGCCATCACGGACCCCATCGACTACGTGAACAAGAGGACGCCCCGGCGCGCCGCTGCGCTCATCTCGCTCACTTGGCTTATTGGCTTCCTCATCTCCATCCCGCCCATGCTGGGCTGGCGCACCCCTGAAGACCGCTCGGACCCCGACGCGTGCACCATCAGCAAAGACCATGGCTACACTATCTACTCCACTTTCGGCGCTTTCTACATCCCTCTGCTGCTCATGCTAGTTCTCTACGGGCGCATTTTCCGAGCCGCGCGCTTCCGCATTCGCAAGACGGTCAAGAAGGTGGAGAAGAAGGGAACAGACACCCGTCTCGGAACTTCGCCGGCTCCGCAATCCAGAAAGAGCGCGAATGGGCAGCCTGGGGACAGAGACTGGGGGCGGGGCGCGGAGAACAAGGCGAAGGGGGCTTCTTGCGCCAACGGCGCCGTGAGGCTGGGCGACGACGGCGCCACCTTGGAGGTGATCGAGGTGCACCTCGTGGGCAACTCCAAAGAGCACCTGCCTTTACCCAGCGAGGCCGGTGCTGCCCCCGGAGTCCCGGCCTCCTTTGAAAGGAAAAATGAGCGCAACGCCGAGGCGAAGCGCAAGATGGCTTTGGCCCGCGAGAGGAAGACGGTGAAGACGCTGGGCATCATCATGGGCACCTTCATCCTCTGCTGGCTGCCCTTTTTCATCGTGGCCCTGGTCCTGCCCTTCTGCGAGAGCAGCTGCCACATGCCCACACTGCTGGGTGCCATCATCAACTGGCTGGGCTATTCCAACTCCCTGCTAAACCCGGTCATCTATGCCTACTTCAATAAGGACTTCCAAAACGCGTTTAAGAAGATCATCAAGTGCAAGTTCTGCCGCCGATGATGGCGATGAAAAGCCGGAGAGGAAGGCCGCGGACCGGCTCCCTCGCTCTGCCTCCCTCAGCACCCTGGTATCCACACCTGAGATGACTTGCTCCCGTCCTCTGACTTGTTTCAGCTTCCGCGCCCCGGATTTCCCAACCTCGCCGCTCCTGCTTCAGCGCCAGAGGAGGGCGCCCTGCGGGGGCTCCAGCTGTGTGACCCCAGCGCCCGGGCCATTCCCGGGTCGGTGAAAAGCTACAGGGTCTTAACTTTGACCTACGCATCCGTTTTGATCCCATTATTCACCTCCTCTTTCTTCTCTCCCCCAAGCCTTCGCGGTGGAAGTTTAAGCCTCAGCTGTTCAAGGCAGAAAATCCACACAGGAAAAAAAAAAAAAAAATGCGCACAGCTGCGGCGCCCACTAAGGGCGTCCACCCGCCTACCCCACCTCTAGAACTTGGACGTTGAGGGTTTAGGACATTATCTCGTTTCTTTTGCCCTCTTACCTAGAAACGCCACTGTCTCCTGGTTTCATCGCCTCTTTCCTCTCCCTGCTTGCCTCTCTGCCCTCCCCACCCTGAGCGCTCCTCGCCGTTCTGGGAATGAGGTAGAGCCTGCTGTTCCCTAGGCCAGGGGCTACTTCTTGCGCACACTCGCAGAGTAAGGCTCCTGCGCGCAGTCCCGCTTGCCCTGCTTTCTAGGACTCAGAAAAGTGGCTGGAAGGTGTCTGAGAGTGGACTTGTAAGTACAAAGCCGGGCCAGTGGGGGAGAGCGAGGAGAGTGCGGTCCTTGGTGTCAGCACTCACCAAAGATACTGGCCATCAGGGCAACGGTGGACTTCTGTTTCTTAGGTCACGGGCGTCTTCACTTCCTGGCATTGCCCCTTATCTCCTGCGGGAGGCGCCCGCCGGCCATGGAGTGGGTGCTGGGAACTCCAGGCCTGCGGTCTGCGAGTCACCCGAGAAAGTCCAGGGACAGGGTCCTCTGTGCAAACTCCGGGACCTGTAAAGAGCGGGAAGTCAAATTAGGGTTCCTCAATGAAGGGAACACCAGGTCCTGCGAGCTCCTGGTAACCGGGGAGACCCAGAAACGCGGAGCGAGGCGGTGGGGGGGAGGCGAAGAGCAGACTCCCCGGCTCTCCTCCAGGAAACCGAGAGGGCGGTTTTATGCACCGAATGCAGACTTTTCACTTTTTCGTCCCGTCCCAATGGGAACAGCTCTGTTTAGTGTTGTCCTGATACTGCACTGGATTTGTTCTACAGGACGTTTCTGCTCACAAAGTTAGCAGAGAGTCCTTTTCCAAGTAGGGATTCTGGCCTTTCAGTGGAATGGCTACTACGCAGCGGGCGCGCTCTCTGAGCTCAGCGGCTGAGACCTTCAATAGTGGGGCCCCAAGGGCTGGTTAGGTGCCTGCTCCCTCTTCTGGAGTCTCTGAGAATCTTGTAGGGGATTGTATTTGCTCCCACATCTGGAGGTTCTGTACCCTGAGTCTCCCCCAGGCCTCCACGAGGAAACCAGCTTTGTGCCCTTTGAATTCGTGGAACACCCCAAGCTTTCTGTCTCTCAGAAGTTACTCTTTCAGAGTCATCATTCCTGCTGAGCTAGTATAATCTTTGCTGTGCCCGGGAAGGAAAGTTATTTTGGTGCTCAGTTTGAATGTAAATCTCCAACCACATGAAGGGAGATCAAGAGGTTTGTCACAGTTAGAACTTACCCTTTAACTCTTTAAGGAGCAATGGTTTTATTCTCCAGTAATTACACAGTTACTGAGTCTTACTCTCTTCTCCCTTCAACCATGCCTTTCCAATGTTTGCATCTGCTGTTTTGAGAACATGCTGCGTTTTTACAGATTGCAAAATTGCCAGTGAAATATTCACTTGTTAATAAATAAGGTGAAAGGACAGCTCTATCACTTGAAGCCATTGTATCGTTTTTCAAACTTAACAAAGCCTCCATTTTGATGCCTTTTTCTCTGAACCTCTAGTATTTATCAAATCTTGTTTAAATAAAGGTTAGGAACTTTCAGAATGGCTTGATTATGCACCTATAATGTCACTGGGGTTTCTGACAGAGAGCAGAAGGCAGACTTCTGCAACTGTTATTTGTTTAAAAATTTAATTTCCTTCGTCTCTCAATAATCGAAAGCAGAAGCATATGAGAAAATGAAGGTTTCTGTATGTTTTACTGGATTTTTGGAATAAATTCCATATTTAAATTGATCCAAACCTCAAATTTTCTTCTCCAAATTATGCTTTGGCCAGCAAATATTGCATTTGAAATTTTGAGACTTCTATTTATTTGTGTCTTTTACAGGATTGTATGGCCATAATTTTGGTGCATTTGTTCCTGTTTTGGAGGCTTTACACAAGAAAGGAGAAAGAATATCCAATTGGATTGTAATTGCCAAGCAATAGAGAAATTAGAGAAATAAGTGCAAAAGAGCTACAAGCTCTAAAAAAAAAAACCCTAGTTGCTCTTTTTTCTTTTAAAATAGTTGTATTAAGGTAAAGTATTTATGCATCAAAATTGGTCTTCATTTTTCCCTGTAACAATAAAAGACTTTATTAATGGCAATGCTACAATAAACTGGTATCAGTAACATATGCATCTTTAATTGGAATCTGTCTATTTGTATTTATTCGTAAAACTTAAGTAGAGGTAAAAGTGCAATTATTAAGAGAAGATCCTGCTGTTTAGGTAAGGGATATGGCACTTAGAGAAGTATTTAGTTTTCAGTACCAAAACTCATTCTAGATGAGTGGTTTCTTTGAAAATTCTGTTTTGGGCAAGAAAATGTCACATCTCCTGGGTTAGGCACAAGACATGCATTTTCCCTGGCTGATTCCTGCAGATAAGCTTTAGACATCTGTCTAATTAATCTGGACAGGGTAGAGAACATATAGAGGGGAAATGCAGCCTCTAACAGAAGCAAAAGGGGCCCATCCTGCATTTTTAAAGCAGCAATACAGTGCTGAGACCCTCATCTGTCTTTCCTATAACACACAATTAAAAGAAAATTTTCTCCTCTAGTTTCCAAAGAAGTAGCTCATTGTTTGGGGAGTTGTCACCTCACATGGAAGCAGAGGGGGCATTTTCTTTTCTGGCTAGAACTCACTTGTGAGTGAGGTTTGGATGTAAGACTTACTAATATGTTAAAGATAATTTTTCTGCTTTTCTTTTTCTCCCTACTGGGACCATCAGTAACATCGCTTGTTTCTGTTGTTGTATTTGTTGATCTTCCTGCTTTATAGTGTCATATGACTTCTGCTGAGTAAGGAAAGCTCTGTTAAATTTCAAGGGTAAACAAAGGTCAAGGCTATAATGGCTGCAACAGAAAGCACCCAAAGGCTATGTGAAGCCTGGTTCATGCATTGTGTGTGTATACACATTGTGTGTACATACACTATCTGGATTTCTCATTTGAAAAATGTTATATAAGTTCATCTCTGGCCTGGAATAAAATGCTAAGTCTGGCACACTCCTGTCTGAGATTGTAGATATTCCCTTCTTGACTCTTATTCTCTCATCTGGTCTCTCCTCCATGTAAATAATGGCTTTCTGTTTTCTATAGGCTTTCCTGAAGCCTCTTGACAGAGACCACAGCTAAGACAGGCACTTGTTGTAATCACTTCTAGTGTGACTAACAAGCCCACTAACCCATTAGTATTGATCAAGTGGTAACTACTCCTTGATAATGTTGAAACATGGAACTACAAATTCATTCAAGCTACTGTTACCACAAGGAAGTTTTCAATGCAGGAATAAACTGTTAAGGCTAAGGCTAAATAACTATTCCTAGTAGCATAGAAGTGGCATAAACAAGATGAAGCATAGGAGTCTGGCTCTACAATCATTCAGAGGGTTAAGATCAATGTGGATTTGGTGAATAGGTTAAGAAAGGCAGAGAAGGCTGTATGAAGGATCCAGGATTCAGTTCTTGATAGATGGGGGTGGTATGGAAAGGTAGATATTTTTAAGAGGTGATAAAATCCTTCCTGATAAATAGTGGATTGGGATTTAATTTTTGTCTGGATTTCTAGATATTGATGAACACTCAGAGTTGATTATGAGGTGATGTTCAAAGAGAAAGATGCAGGCTTGAAATCTCCCATGTGGTGGGTCAACTTGGAGGAATTAGGATGGGGGAGAGACAGACAGAGAGAAAGAGAGAGAGAGAGAGAGAGAGAGAGAGAGAGAGAGAAATGGACTGAGCCAAAGAAAGTGATAGAGTGAAGATTGGGGACACTAGATAAAGGGAAGAACTTTCTAACAGAGAGCAAAAAAAGTGACACCAGAGACAAAACAATTCACCCTTATGTAATGTTTGAGGTTTTGCCAAGTAATTTTCATACATAATCTACCACTTAAATTTGAGGTAGTAGATCCTTCTAGAAATGCCAGTTAGGGCCTTTTTGCTAAGCCGGAAGATTTACATAGTAGTAAATACAGGGAAAGAAGATAGAGATCATATGTGGAGCCACTTAGATATCAGGTTATAGCTGTAGTCAGTGGGACCACTAAGAATGAAAGTAGAAGCACTCTGGAGGTAATTTCAATGGTGCATATGTGAAGCAATAAAGCACCAAGTGTGGTAGGCTGGCAGAAGAAATAAAAATGAGTACAACCAAAAAGTACATAAAAAGGAACTGGCAGGACTTGGTTTCTGCTGGTGAAGAGAGAGAAAGATGAAGAACCTTAGGTCTGTGCCAGGGAGATCTGAATGAATGAAAGAGAAGAGAAAATCAAGGGTTGCTTGCTATGGTCTGCTTTTCTAGCTTCATCTGTAAATGTGAAAGTGCTTTAGCCTCTGTGAAAAGCAAATCCAGCCCAGATGGCAGGGGCCTGCTGGTGAGGGTATTGATTCATGTCACAACATTTGAGCAATCTGCCATTTGGGTGAGTGTGTGTGAGGAAAGCTACTTTGCAGAGCAGTAGTTGGATCAATTCCCTGATTATTTTGTAACAGTTTTTCCCTATTAGAACATGCTAGTCATTTTGTGAAGAAGTAACAATTCCAAAGGACACAAGTCTTTCAGGAATAGGAGCCCAAAAATACTACTTGTAGTATGTTAAGAATGACACTTGAAGCTTAAAAGTTGGGTGTCCCCAAATGGCCAGGGGGAGAGCAGAGTAAACCAGTTTGTTTTTACAGTTCACTGGTCCAGGGCCATAGAAAACCTATTTGATCCTTACACAGGCTATTCTTGGAAAGTCTAGATCCATGACTGTCTTTGTTTGGGCTGCTCTAACAAAATAGCATCAATGGAGTAGTTTATGAATAGTAGCAAGTGTATTGCTCACGGTACTAGAGGCTTGGAATTTCAAGGTTCCACAGGTACAATGTCTGGTGAAGTCTTGCTTTCTTGCTCATATATGGACATCTTTTTGCCATAATCTTACATAACAGAAGGGACAGGGGAACTCTCTGGGACCTCTTTCATAAGGGCTACAATCCTATTCATAAAGGCTTTGCTGTCATGACCTTATCATCTCTGAAAGTCCCCCACCCCTGATAATACCATCACCTAGGTGATTAGCTTTCAACAGTTGAATATGGGGGGATGCAAACTTTCAGACCACAGCCATGATGCTAAAGTATTCAGTGAATTTCTTCTATTTTCCTATGTTCTTTCTTTATACAACAATGGTAAGAATGGGGAACTAAGTCAACAGATATTTCAATATCTAAGGTTATCACAGACATTTCCATACCACTTGTACGTAACCCTAGTCAAATGACCAGCCTTTTAAGAAGTTCCCAGGCCAAGATTTTAAGGTGCTATCTTGCATTCATAAGTGGCTGTTCTATCCTATCTAGGCTGGTTTTATTCTTGACAACAGAACCTTCCCCCGCCAAACAAAACCCCCAGAAAATAAAAAACAACCCCAGGCTGCCTAGGGGCAGAAAAGAAAGGAAAGGAAGGAAAATGTAATGAGACTCACCTGTCTTGTTACACAGCTTTGAAAATTTGTGGGAGGTTGTTGTGAAACTTCTTCAGGGTCTTGAAAGGGGAAACACTCTATGAAATACAGTGCACTTCATAGTCTCTGAGAATAGTTTCAGTACAAGAACTAAAGACAAGAAATAAGTAATCTGAGTTTTGCCTAAAAGGATATAGAATGCTAACTGCAAATGTTTACCAAAAATGCAATTTGTTGTAAGTATCTGCTATAATTATTTACATCAGAGGAGGGAGCGGTTTAACTCAGAAGTATTGGAAAAATGATCCATCCATTCATTCTTTCAACTAATAATTATGAATCATCTACAGGCAAGGCACTATTTTACTTCCTCTGCTTATAGCAGTGACACATTAGATGAAGTTTTTCTTGTACACTGTGTGCAAAACAAATGGCTCTTATGATTCCCTTCTATGTGTCTACTTCTTTTGCAGTGCAATTTTCAGCTTCTTCCCTTAAGACTTAGGGGATGTTTTGTATACCCTGAACCTGAGCTGACCTTGTGACTTGCCTTGGGGAAGCACTGGTGTGATACTAGTTCTGATCATGGAACTCAAGAGGCGTGCACTCTCGCACTTAATCTTTTAGAACCGTGAACAAGATTGTGCTCACTTGCCAAAGCCTGGGAGTCCAGATAGAACAAGGAACATCCTATTTGAGATCATCTTGGACCAGTTATATTCCAGCTGTCTGAGCAGCTGACTGCAGATATGGTGGGAGCACAGCCAAGATCAGAAGAATCTCCCAGGTTCATTCAATCCAAATTGAAAACTTAAAGTGTTGTTATTATAAAGCACTAAACTTTGGGGTAACTCAGCATACTGAAAAAGGTAATGAATACAGTCTCATTATCTTAAGGAATTTATACTCAAGAGAAGAGAGAGAAAGCAAACAATAAAGCAAATTAGACAGAGAGATAATAGATGATAATCTGGTAAAGAATTTAACTGGAAGAAAATATATAGGGGTGCTGACATGGGGAAAAAGTAGATTGCTATATTTTGTAGATGTTCAGGGGACACCATGAAAACAGTATCAGAGGTGTGATTTTGAGGCTTGTTAAAAACTGAGCACTTCAATAAATAAATCCTATGATATTTTATGCAATTTACCCATGAAAACTATAATGGGTTTTATTTTCAATAGGAAAAACCAAGAAATTGCAGAGTTGGTCATTTGTATACTCAAATTCTAAGTGTTTCTCATTTCCAACTAGGAGGCTTATTTATATAGAAAATCTTTGCATTCAGCCTATTCAAAATAATGCTCAACTAGGTCATGGGAAGTCCTGAAGAGACCTTATCAAATTGCAAGTGAAACTCTGACATATATCCATGAAACTTTGGCACATTCCTCTACATAGTAGAAAAAACTGTCTTAGCAAATCAGGTGACCTGAATTTAAATTCCTACTATGTTTAACATTGCCATCTTTGTATATTGTACAGTTTAAAATAGCTTGGTCTAGTTAATTCACACAAATTAAGCTATGTGAAGTATGATCCAAAAGTTTTCAGTATATTCATAGAACTGTGTAGTTTTTGTTACAATCAATTTTCACTTTCATCTGCTCTAAGAAAACATTATATATTAGCAATCCCTGAACTCTGGGAAAAGACTAATGTACTATCTGTCCCTATATGCATTTCCATTCTGGACATTTCATATAAATGAAATATTATAACTTGTAGCATTTATATCTGGCTTCTTTTATTTAGAATAATGTTTGCAAGGATCATCCATGTCGCAACATGCACCAATACTTTATGTATTTTTATTGCCAAATATCCCATTTTAAGGTGATACCATATTTCATTTATTCATTAACCTCTTGGTGAACATTGGGATTGTGTCCATTTCTTCCTTATTATGAGTAATGTTGTCATGAACATTGGCATAAAAATTTCTGTGTGGGCATATGCTTTCATTAAGCTTGGTTATAAACTTAGAAGCGAAATTGCTGTGGAGTCATGTGGTGACTATATTTACCTTTTGAGAAACTTCCAACCTCTCTTCCAGAGGAGTTGAAAAAGTTTGATTCCTAACAGTGCAGGAGGGTTCCCATTTCTTCTCATCATTCCTAATATTATTTTTTATTTTAAAGTAATACAAGTAGATATTGGTAAAGCAAATATAAAAAGGGAATCTTCCTACCTCTATGAAAAAATAAAACAAAATTTAAAAACAAAATAATTAGACAATAACAATAGTTTGTGTGTGGTGAAGAGACAGCCTACAGAATGGGAAAAGTGTTGCCAGCTATTCCTCAGAAAAAGGGCTAACATCTAGACTATATGAAGAACTCAGAACAAAATTAGGCCCTCCAAAAATGAAAGATCAAATAAAAAAAATGGGACAAAAGATATAAATAAATAGTTCTCAAAAGAAGTGCAATTGGCCAATAAGTACATGAAAAAATGTTCAACATCACTAGCCAATAGAGAAATGCAACTAAAATGACACTGAGATACTGTATTACATCAAAAAGAATGGTCACCATCAGGCAATCAAATAGTAACAAATACTGGCAAAGATGTGGAGAGAAAAAAATTCTGCATTGTTGGTGGGAATGGAAAGTAGTACAATCACTATGGAAATCAGTATGGCACTTTCTCAAAAAAGCTATAACTAGTAATTCCATTTGACCTAGCTATCCTTCTAGGTATCTTTTGAAAACAGCTAAAGTCACTGTACTACAGAGATACAAACATACCCAGTATTGTTATTGTCTGTTTTCAAATAGCTATTCAAGTGTGTTTGAATTCATATCTGTATTTTTTTTATTTTAAAGAGAAAAAAAAACAATAAAAACGACGATACAAAATTTCAAAACAAGATAATAGGAAATTAACAATGGTTATTATAATGCATGTTGTTATCTTCAAAGTAGTTGCTCAGATTATAAGATATAGGTATGCAAAACTGATCAAAAATGTAAGCACAAATCGTTCTTTTCAATGAACTAACAGAAGTTAGTAGTATAATTATCTTAGCTATCTTGTTTATATATGTATATTTTTCCCCCATCCAGTTGTTCTTTCCTTTTGAGCAGTTTCTTTCCCTTTCACAATATTTATTGTACCTTTCAGATCTCATTTACTCTTTCAGTTTCTTACACTAAGGAGACAGTGCGATGTTTACACATGTGAGTCTGATTTATTTCACTCATGAGTATGGTCTCCAGTTGTATCCATTTACCTATAAAAGCCTCAATTTTGTCCTTTATAGCTGAGAAGTACACCATTGTATAAAAATATCACATCCTTTTTGTGTATTCCTTGGTTGAAGGGCATTTGTATTGTTTTCAGGATTTAGCTATTACAAACTAAACTGCTATAAACATCGGTGCACATATATCACTGTGATATGATGTTTTTAATTCTGGGAAGATATCCAGAAGAGTAATAGCTGGGTTGAATGGAACCTCTAATCCTAGTTTTGTAAGGAGTCTCCACACTGAGTTCCACAGTGGTTGCACCACTCTGCACTCCCACCAGCAGTGGAGAAGTG
>NW_004955446.1:4924697-5044334 GCF_000276665.1 Chinchilla lanigera
GAGAGAGAGAGAGAGAGAGAGAGAGAGAGAGAGAGAGAGAGAAATGGACTGAGCCAAAGAAAGTGATAGAGTGAAGATTGGGGACACTAGATAAAGGGAAGAACTTTCTAACAGAGAGCAAAAAAAGTGACACCAGAGACAAAACAATTCACCCTTATGTAATGTTTGAGGTTTTGCCAAGTAATTTTCATACATAATCTACCACTTAAATTTGAGGTAGTAGATCCTTCTAGAAATGCCAGTTAGGGCCTTTTTGCTAAGCCGGAAGATTTACATAGTAGTAAATACAGGGAAAGAAGATAGAGATCATATGTGGAGCCACTTAGATATCAGGTTATAGCTGTAGTCAGTGGGACCACTAAGAATGAAAGTAGAAGCACTCTGGAGGTAATTTCAATGGTGCATATGTGAAGCAATAAAGCACCAAGTGTGGTAGGCTGGCAGAAGAAATAAAAATGAGTACAACCAAAAAGTACATAAAAAGGAACTGGCAGGACTTGGTTTCTGCTGGTGAAGAGAGAGAAAGATGAAGAACCTTAGGTCTGTGCCAGGGAGATCTGAATGAATGAAAGAGAAGAGAAAATCAAGGGTTGCTTGCTATGGTCTGCTTTTCTAGCTTCATCTGTAAATGTGAAAGTGCTTTAGCCTCTGTGAAAAGCAAATCCAGCCCAGATGGCAGGGGCCTGCTGGTGAGGGTATTGATTCATGTCACAACATTTGAGCAATCTGCCATTTGGGTGAGTGTGTGTGAGGAAAGCTACTTTGCAGAGCAGTAGTTGGATCAATTCCCTGATTATTTTGTAACAGTTTTTCCCTATTAGAACATGCTAGTCATTTTGTGAAGAAGTAACAATTCCAAAGGACACAAGTCTTTCAGGAATAGGAGCCCAAAAATACTACTTGTAGTATGTTAAGAATGACACTTGAAGCTTAAAAGTTGGGTGTCCCCAAATGGCCAGGGGGAGAGCAGAGTAAACCAGTTTGTTTTTACAGTTCACTGGTCCAGGGCCATAGAAAACCTATTTGATCCTTACACAGGCTATTCTTGGAAAGTCTAGATCCATGACTGTCTTTGTTTGGGCTGCTCTAACAAAATAGCATCAATGGAGTAGTTTATGAATAGTAGCAAGTGTATTGCTCACGGTACTAGAGGCTTGGAATTTCAAGGTTCCACAGGTACAATGTCTGGTGAAGTCTTGCTTTCTTGCTCATATATGGACATCTTTTTGCCATAATCTTACATAACAGAAGGGACAGGGGAACTCTCTGGGACCTCTTTCATAAGGGCTACAATCCTATTCATAAAGGCTTTGCTGTCATGACCTTATCATCTCTGAAAGTCCCCCACCCCTGATAATACCATCACCTAGGTGATTAGCTTTCAACAGTTGAATATGGGGGGATGCAAACTTTCAGACCACAGCCATGATGCTAAAGTATTCAGTGAATTTCTTCTATTTTCCTATGTTCTTTCTTTATACAACAATGGTAAGAATGGGGAACTAAGTCAACAGATATTTCAATATCTAAGGTTATCACAGACATTTCCATACCACTTGTACGTAACCCTAGTCAAATGACCAGCCTTTTAAGAAGTTCCCAGGCCAAGATTTTAAGGTGCTATCTTGCATTCATAAGTGGCTGTTCTATCCTATCTAGGCTGGTTTTATTCTTGACAACAGAACCTTCCCCCGCCAAACAAAACCCCCAGAAAATAAAAAACAACCCCAGGCTGCCTAGGGGCAGAAAAGAAAGGAAAGGAAGGAAAATGTAATGAGACTCACCTGTCTTGTTACACAGCTTTGAAAATTTGTGGGAGGTTGTTGTGAAACTTCTTCAGGGTCTTGAAAGGGGAAACACTCTATGAAATACAGTGCACTTCATAGTCTCTGAGAATAGTTTCAGTACAAGAACTAAAGACAAGAAATAAGTAATCTGAGTTTTGCCTAAAAGGATATAGAATGCTAACTGCAAATGTTTACCAAAAATGCAATTTGTTGTAAGTATCTGCTATAATTATTTACATCAGAGGAGGGAGCGGTTTAACTCAGAAGTATTGGAAAAATGATCCATCCATTCATTCTTTCAACTAATAATTATGAATCATCTACAGGCAAGGCACTATTTTACTTCCTCTGCTTATAGCAGTGACACATTAGATGAAGTTTTTCTTGTACACTGTGTGCAAAACAAATGGCTCTTATGATTCCCTTCTATGTGTCTACTTCTTTTGCAGTGCAATTTTCAGCTTCTTCCCTTAAGACTTAGGGGATGTTTTGTATACCCTGAACCTGAGCTGACCTTGTGACTTGCCTTGGGGAAGCACTGGTGTGATACTAGTTCTGATCATGGAACTCAAGAGGCGTGCACTCTCGCACTTAATCTTTTAGAACCGTGAACAAGATTGTGCTCACTTGCCAAAGCCTGGGAGTCCAGATAGAACAAGGAACATCCTATTTGAGATCATCTTGGACCAGTTATATTCCAGCTGTCTGAGCAGCTGACTGCAGATATGGTGGGAGCACAGCCAAGATCAGAAGAATCTCCCAGGTTCATTCAATCCAAATTGAAAACTTAAAGTGTTGTTATTATAAAGCACTAAACTTTGGGGTAACTCAGCATACTGAAAAAGGTAATGAATACAGTCTCATTATCTTAAGGAATTTATACTCAAGAGAAGAGAGAGAAAGCAAACAATAAAGCAAATTAGACAGAGAGATAATAGATGATAATCTGGTAAAGAATTTAACTGGAAGAAAATATATAGGGGTGCTGACATGGGGAAAAAGTAGATTGCTATATTTTGTAGATGTTCAGGGGACACCATGAAAACAGTATCAGAGGTGTGATTTTGAGGCTTGTTAAAAACTGAGCACTTCAATAAATAAATCCTATGATATTTTATGCAATTTACCCATGAAAACTATAATGGGTTTTATTTTCAATAGGAAAAACCAAGAAATTGCAGAGTTGGTCATTTGTATACTCAAATTCTAAGTGTTTCTCATTTCCAACTAGGAGGCTTATTTATATAGAAAATCTTTGCATTCAGCCTATTCAAAATAATGCTCAACTAGGTCATGGGAAGTCCTGAAGAGACCTTATCAAATTGCAAGTGAAACTCTGACATATATCCATGAAACTTTGGCACATTCCTCTACATAGTAGAAAAAACTGTCTTAGCAAATCAGGTGACCTGAATTTAAATTCCTACTATGTTTAACATTGCCATCTTTGTATATTGTACAGTTTAAAATAGCTTGGTCTAGTTAATTCACACAAATTAAGCTATGTGAAGTATGATCCAAAAGTTTTCAGTATATTCATAGAACTGTGTAGTTTTTGTTACAATCAATTTTCACTTTCATCTGCTCTAAGAAAACATTATATATTAGCAATCCCTGAACTCTGGGAAAAGACTAATGTACTATCTGTCCCTATATGCATTTCCATTCTGGACATTTCATATAAATGAAATATTATAACTTGTAGCATTTATATCTGGCTTCTTTTATTTAGAATAATGTTTGCAAGGATCATCCATGTCGCAACATGCACCAATACTTTATGTATTTTTATTGCCAAATATCCCATTTTAAGGTGATACCATATTTCATTTATTCATTAACCTCTTGGTGAACATTGGGATTGTGTCCATTTCTTCCTTATTATGAGTAATGTTGTCATGAACATTGGCATAAAAATTTCTGTGTGGGCATATGCTTTCATTAAGCTTGGTTATAAACTTAGAAGCGAAATTGCTGTGGAGTCATGTGGTGACTATATTTACCTTTTGAGAAACTTCCAACCTCTCTTCCAGAGGAGTTGAAAAAGTTTGATTCCTAACAGTGCAGGAGGGTTCCCATTTCTTCTCATCATTCCTAATATTATTTTTTATTTTAAAGTAATACAAGTAGATATTGGTAAAGCAAATATAAAAAGGGAATCTTCCTACCTCTATGAAAAAATAAAACAAAATTTAAAAACAAAATAATTAGACAATAACAATAGTTTGTGTGTGGTGAAGAGACAGCCTACAGAATGGGAAAAGTGTTGCCAGCTATTCCTCAGAAAAAGGGCTAACATCTAGACTATATGAAGAACTCAGAACAAAATTAGGCCCTCCAAAAATGAAAGATCAAATAAAAAAAATGGGACAAAAGATATAAATAAATAGTTCTCAAAAGAAGTGCAATTGGCCAATAAGTACATGAAAAAATGTTCAACATCACTAGCCAATAGAGAAATGCAACTAAAATGACACTGAGATACTGTATTACATCAAAAAGAATGGTCACCATCAGGCAATCAAATAGTAACAAATACTGGCAAAGATGTGGAGAGAAAAAAATTCTGCATTGTTGGTGGGAATGGAAAGTAGTACAATCACTATGGAAATCAGTATGGCACTTTCTCAAAAAAGCTATAACTAGTAATTCCATTTGACCTAGCTATCCTTCTAGGTATCTTTTGAAAACAGCTAAAGTCACTGTACTACAGAGATACAAACATACCCAGTATTGTTATTGTCTGTTTTCAAATAGCTATTCAAGTGTGTTTGAATTCATATCTGTATTTTTTTTATTTTAAAGAGAAAAAAAAACAATAAAAACGACGATACAAAATTTCAAAACAAGATAATAGGAAATTAACAATGGTTATTATAATGCATGTTGTTATCTTCAAAGTAGTTGCTCAGATTATAAGATATAGGTATGCAAAACTGATCAAAAATGTAAGCACAAATCGTTCTTTTCAATGAACTAACAGAAGTTAGTAGTATAATTATCTTAGCTATCTTGTTTATATATGTATATTTTTCCCCCATCCAGTTGTTCTTTCCTTTTGAGCAGTTTCTTTCCCTTTCA
Source organism: Chinchilla lanigera (assembly GCF_000276665.1). Classification (NCBI taxonomy): domain Eukaryota; kingdom Metazoa; phylum Chordata; class Mammalia; order Rodentia; family Chinchillidae; genus Chinchilla; species Chinchilla lanigera. The sequence continues at coordinate 4,929,566 of NW_004955446.1, forward strand.
CAATATTTATTGTACCTTTCAGATCTCATTTACTCTTTCAGTTTCTTACACTAAGGAGACAGTGCGATGTTTACACATGTGAGTCTGATTTATTTCACTCATGAGTATGGTCTCCAGTTGTATCCATTTACCTATAAAAGCCTCAATTTTGTCCTTTATAGCTGAGAAGTACACCATTGTATAAAAATATCACATCCTTTTTGTGTATTCCTTGGTTGAAGGGCATTTGTATTGTTTTCAGGATTTAGCTATTACAAACTAAACTGCTATAAACATCGGTGCACATATATCACTGTGATATGATGTTTTTAATTCTGGGAAGATATCCAGAAGAGTAATAGCTGGGTTGAATGGAACCTCTAATCCTAGTTTTGTAAGGAGTCTCCACACTGAGTTCCACAGTGGTTGCACCACTCTGCACTCCCACCAGCAGTGGAGAAGTGTTCCTTTTTCCCCACAGCCCCACCAGCATTTGTTACTGGTTGATTTCCTGATGATAGCCATTCTTTTTGGAGTGAGATGGAATCTCAGTGTTACTTTAATTTGCATATCTTGAATGATCAATGACGTTGAACACTTTTTCATATATTTATTTGCCATTTGTATTTCTTCATCTGAGAAGTGTGTATTCATTAGCACTTCTTTAATGATCAAAGATCGTGAACATCCTTTGGCCATTTATATGTTTTCTTTAGAGAAATATTTATTCAAATTCTTTGCTTATTTTTAAACTAGAATGTGTTTTATTATTAAATTGCAAGAGTTCTTTATATATTCTGAATGTGAAATGCATCAGGTTTGTGATTTTTAAATATTTTCTCCAATTCTGTTATCTCTTCGCTTTCTTAATGTTGTCATTTGCAATAAATGGCTTTTAATTTTGATGAACTCCAGTTTGCCTGTATATTTTTTGGCACTTGTGCTTTTGTAAGAAAGTCGTGAAGATTTACTGCTATATTTTTGCCTAAGTTTTTTTCCTCCACAGCTTTAGCTTTTACAATGAGGCAGTTGATCCATTTTAAATTGTTTTGGGGCTAGATGTCAGGGAAAGCTCAATTATAATTTTGTTTTCTCATTTTGTCTTCTTGCTTTGCTTGTAATTTCAGTGTTCACCAAAGGTCCATAAAAGGGCTTAGAATCCAGGGTGATAGCAGAGTGGTGTTCACAGATATTGTGGACTTTTTTCTTTTTTCCAGTACCAGGAATCGAACTCACGACCCTGCACTTGCCAGGCAGGTGCTGTGCCGCTGAGCTAAATCCCCAGCCCGATATTATGGACTTTAAAGAGGTCCAGGTAGGGTGAAAAGTTCTAGATAACTGAAGGGATGTCCTTGAAAGTGATTCAGGAGTCCTGGGTTTCTTGGTCTCTTTTTGATTCCAGGCTTGAGATGTGACTGCCCACTCTGACATATTCTTCGGCCACAGGGTGCCACCCTGATTATCAGTCCATACCAAAGGGGCTGCCCAATCTTAGACTTAAGCTTCCAGAACCAAGTGCCAAAATAAATTTTTATCTACTTCCAAATGCTTTGTACCAAGAATTTTGTGTTAGTGATAAAAAGCTGACAAATACTATTCAATAAAAAACTATTCTTTCCTCATTGACTTTTTTAGCACCTTTGATGAAGAGCGTTTGAGCACAAATGTAAGGGATTACTTTTGGCCTGTCATTTCTATTACACTGGACCATATAGCTAGCTATTCTTATGCAGACCCCATAATTTTATTAATATGACTTTGCAGAAAGTTTTGATTTGGGAAATGCGAATCCCCTTCACTGTTCTTTTTCTTGCAACATCATTTGAGCTACTTTGGGTCAGAGTTTTAGATATCAACTCTAAAGTTTAGAAAAAATTTTAGCTAGGATTTTAATAGAGATTATATTGAATTTGTACATCAACATGTGAGGCATTATGATATTAACATTATTAAATCTTTTTATCTGTGGACATAGGAAGCCTTGCCACTTTCTTTTGGTGTGTTTTACTTTGTTCTAATGATGTTTAATTGCTTTGAAGAATGAATGTGTTGCATCCATGTTGTTAAATTTATTCCTAGGCATTTTCTTCTTTTTGCTTTCATTATAAATTAAATTGCTGTCAATTGTATTTTCAAGTTGTTCATTGTTAGTATCTAGAAATAAAGTTAATTTTTATGTTGATATACTTCAAGTCTTGCTAAATTGTTTATTTTAATAGATTATTAGTGAATTCTTTAGGAATTTTTGTGTTCATAGTTAATGGTATCTGCAAATAAATATACTTCTTTTTTAAGTCTTAGTGCTTTATTTTATTTTATTGCTCAGTTCCCTTGCTAGAACTTCTACAAGGCTAAATGGCAAGAGTGGACGTCTTGTCTTGTTCTGATCTTATGGCAAGAGCACTGAGCTTTTTTACCTTTTGACATTAAAAGTGAGTTGTTCATAATCACCCTTTATCAGGTTGAGAAATTTTCTTTCTTTTCCTAGTTTATTGAGAGTTTTCTCTCTTTTCAAAAATTTCACAAGCCTTGACATTTTATTTCTTTTAGCTATTTAACTTTGCATGTACAAAAAAGTTGAATCAAGTTTCTGTGCTTTTTTAATTTGTATATGTTTGTAGTACATAATAATTACCCTTACTATGGGGAGCTGGTGCATGTACATAATACATCTTAACTACTTTTGTACCCTTGTCATCATAGAAGGGTATTGGGTATGAGTAATAATTTTTTTCTATGTGAATTGTGTTTAATGTTCATCTTTTGTGCTTTGTACTATTGACTATGGTAAATTATATGAATTTTTGAAAAATATGTAAAACCAAATATGCAGTCTTAGCATAAACCTCATTTGGTAGTTTTTTGCTATTCTGTTCTTATACTGCTTTGGATTTGATTTTCTAGGTTTTTGAGTTTTCAATCTATACTTATAAGCAATATTGATGTGTTTTTTTAAATTTTAATTTAATTTTATTAGTGCGTATTTGCAGTACATGATGTTCACATTCTCTGTGTGGGGTTGATACATGTGCATGATGCATCTTAATTCCTTTTGTGATACCCTTTCCTTCCCGTCCTTCCTCCCCCCTTTCCTCTCTTGGCACTCTTCCTATTTAAGAAAAATCTATCTCCTGATTTCTCATTATCTTTTATTTTCCTTTTAATTTATAATTTGGGTTTCTCATATAAAAGAAACCACAATATTTAAGTTTGTGTGTCTGATTTATTTCATTTAATATTGTGGTCTCAGTGCACCACTATTTCCCTACAGATGGCTCTCCTTTATTCTTCTTTATGCCACAGTAGTATGCCGTTGTGTGTAACTACCACATTTTCTTTATCCATTCATCTATTGATGGACATGTGGGCTGTTTGCAAGGTTTACCTATTATTATGAATCTGTGCTGCCGTAAACATGAGTATGCATGTGTTACTGTAATGTGATGTCTCTAACTCTTTCAGAAAGGTACTTAAAAGGGGAATATCTGGGTCAAATGGAATTTTTTGTTTTAGATTTTTGAGAACTTTTCATACTGATTTCCACAGTGCTTGTACTACTTTACATTCCCATAAACAATGTAGAAGTGTTTCTATCCTCCGAATCCTCTCAGCCTCACCAGTGCTTGTTACTAGTTGATTTCCTGATGATGACCATTCTTTGGGGGATTACCAGAGGCCCTTTACACTGTGCCAGTTATCAGGGACCCCTGCAGTGAGTCTGTAGTTATGTGTCAAATGTTACATCATATGGTGGGAAGAAAGAGCAAGAGACAAAACAGCAGTGCAGCAGGGATCTGGATGACCTGTAATTTGCAGGGAAAAAAAGACCATAAGGCAGCCAGAAGCTTGGTATGTATTGATTGCATCTATGTCAAGGACAATGTGTGAAGGGCGGTGAGTGTTTCTGGGAACAGTAATGGTGACTAGGGTAGGCTAGTAAGAACAAAGTATTCCTGCAAGGTCAACACACGGGCAATAATGAAGCCGTAGTTTCCTCAGGTGCGTTATCAGCTTTTGCAGTTCTCTTGGCTTGGTTGTAGTCAAGGTTTAAAAGGGAAAGTTTTAATACAGAACTCATAATTTGTAAGATTATTTTACACTATTCACCCAAGGAGTTAAATACAAAAGAATGTGGAGATCTATCCACACATGAGAGATCCAAAGAATCTAGCTGAGGGCTTGGATCTGATAGCAGTGTCCTACATGAATCCATCTGAAGACCTAAGCTTGTGGCAATGTCCTCCATAAGTGAAGCTACAGGCCAAAAGCCCATGACAATCTCTCATGCAAGTCTGTATCAAGGATCTGCATCGGAAGAACACAAAGATCAGTGGTGGAAGCCAGCAAGTCTGCTTCAGTAGGATGAAGGATTTGTTTCAGAAGGCTAAAGGATCTGCATTGGAGCCAAAAAGCAACACTCAAAGTAAGGACCATAGCTCCCCCAACGTGAACCACTGCCATCCTCTGCAACAGCAAGGTCCCAAGCTCTTCTGATGATAATAATCAAGTTCGTATCAGGAAATCCAGCATAACAAGCTTCTCTATGAGAATCAACAGCCACCATCTTCCCCTCCAGTTCTCTGGTTATTCCATTGGCAACACTCCTCAGGTAGGTCACTCACATCCAGTACCTTGCTGATTCAAGTCAGCTGGGTGTTACAAGTCGACCATTAGTTAATCCACCATACCCTGTGAGTGCCACAGCAGTCACTAGCTCTGGACTTCCAGCTGTGACCAGAAAAGAGCAGGGAGCTTCCATGTTCCAATCTGGCTCACAGGGCAGGACAAAGATGTCCTTGGACATCCTCTAGATTCAATTTATAATTTGTAGTCCCAACATAGGGTAAGATGCTATCTCACTGTAGTTTTAATTTGCATTTCTTTAATTTGAAACAATATGTTTCTCTCATCATTTAGAGCCCTGGGGGGCTCTTTTTAATTCTGTATTAGAGACATTGTGAAATGGTTTGACATTATGCAAAAAAGCCTTATAGAAATCTCATGCTTTAGTTTATTCTTATATTTATAATATATAATTTATTTCAAAGCACGGAGGAAGGACTGAAAAGGAAGTGATTAATAATAGAGGGCTGCAAAGGAAGACTTGCAAGAATTTGGAGACTAAGAAAATTATACAGAGACTGATTGGCTGTGAAATGGGCTGTTAAAAATCATTAAGAAATCAAATAATAGCAAATGCTGGAGAAAAAGAGAGACTTCTACATTGTTGGTGGGAATGTGAAGCCATTATAGAAATCAGTGAGGAGATTCCTCAGAAAACTAAATATAGATATTCCATTTGAAACAGTTATTCTTTTTCTAACTATCTTTCTGGAAGAATCAATGACATCATATTATAGTGACACAAACGTACTTATGTATATAACAGCTCAATTCGTAATAACATGCAAATCTTCCAATCAGCCTATAAGTCCATCAATAGGTGAATGGATAAAGAAAATTGATATTTACACACAATGAAGTACTGTTCGGCCATAAAGAAGGAAAAAAAAAGTTGAGCCATTTGTAGGAAAATGGATGTACCTGACATCACAGTGTTAAGTAAAGTATATCAGACATACAAATTTAAATATTGCATGGTCTCTTTTATATAAGAAATCCAGATATAATTAAAAAGGAAAATAAAATATTGAACATAGGAAATAGATAGATCTTTTACAAATGAGAAGAGGACCAAGAAAGGCAGAGAGGGGGTAGGAAGGGGAGGGAGGAAGGGAGGGTGAAAACAGAGTTCAACTATATTATGTACGTATACCAAGTCCTCATCAAACATGGAATCATCATGTACTTCAAACTTATACTAATAAATAGTAAAGATAATTCTATATTTGAATATTGGAGGAAATCAGAATAGAATAGAAACAGAGAAGTTAGGAAGAGAGGTATTAGGTAGAAGAAATAGAGGGCCCTTGAAACTCATCCAGGATTCAATTTCATGGGTACGTAAGAGGAAGAAACGAGCTATACTGCTGAGAAACAAGGGACAAGATAGCTATGCAGTCAGTGCCTGTACAAAGGTAGCATATGAGGATGTGCTGTTAGAGGCACTAAAAGGAAGTGTTGGATAAAGTAAACGTTCATTCTTTTTGTTCTTCCTCAGATAAAAGGTCAGCGTATGTCTGTGAGACTGGGGAGACAGAAACAGCAAATAAGAAAATGGCAGGTTGGGAGGACTGAAATTCTGGGGAACCAGGAGTTCACTGAAGGAGCAAAGTAGTGAGGCAGGCAAAAGGCTGAAGGATTAAGCTTTGAGCCTGGAACATCTGTAAGGTGGCCAAGGAAGAATGTGGGAAGGGGCAGGGACAAAATCCAGCTTTGGGGAGGAAGCAAGATATTCGGTGAGAATCACATTGTCAGTGGTTTCATTGGAGAGTTACCCTTGTAAATGGATGCCCTAGATGATGAATCCAGCTGAAATCACATCTGGATCAGAAAAGCTATGCCATGGAGCCAGAGAGAGAGGTGGAATTGAAAGCTGTTGCAATATTCACTGAAAGTTGTTTCAGAGTTTGAGCTGACGTTTATGCTACAGGACGCGAGATCTCTCTTTCTGGCTCTCATACGGTCTTCTCCCATCTTCGGCATGATTTAAAATCAAGGCAAAAGGAACCAGGTACCTGGGTCCATTCCGGGCCTCTCAGTGGGGTGAATTTTTTCTATTGTACTGTTGTTCTCTGAGGATCTATAGGAGCCTTCATTACTGGAACTTTAATAAAGAGGAATAAATTTGCACCTGATACTCTCTATGGCAATAAGTAAGGCAACAAGTAATAGTGTGAACGATGGCTTCAGAGGATAAACAAGAGCTAGAATTGTTAATATGGCTAAAATTGCACGGGCAGCTTCATAACAGATGGATGCTTGATCTGTCAGGCTACTCGGAGTTATTCACTGATATTAGATAATCTGGCTTTGTAGTGAATTTAATCTATGTTAGGCTGACTGTTGGCTTATTTCACTATTTATTTACAACTGCTCCCCTCACCAAGTTTTATGTCTTTCATATATTCCTTGTCCATTAAAAAAATTCGCACATTCACATTATCATGCAAGGTTTTCATTTGTGGCCTCGTGATGACATAAGCTTTCACGTTTCCTCAATTGTCTTCCATTCCTTTCTTCTCTTTATCCAGTTATTCTTTTAATTTTTATCTTGAGTACCACTGCCAAATAAGCATTCTTTTACAAAAGTATTCTTTATATTCAAGTTTACTGATAAATATGACAAGTTCTTCCTAATCTGGTACTAGAGGTAATTGGGATAATTTATGGAGATGCTAAAGTGTCTACTATGCACTTCTTATTGAAAAAGAATGGTATTTAATCTTTACTAAAAGGAGTACCTTGATGGGATGTTTGTAGGGTTTGTAGCTGTAGAGAAGGAGGAAAAAATGCTATCTAATGTTATAGGTAACATGCTTTTGTAATCACCTGAAATGGAAGATAGAGATAAATAGATGCCAGACTTTCTCATTTTAATGACTATTTTTTACTTTCCTAGAAGAGAAACGAGACCATTTACTAGCTACCATTGCTATTCTAAAGAAATAAGACAATATAAAAGAATGAGGAGTGAGCTTAGTAACTGGTAAAATACAAGAAAATATATCCTCTCTAAAACTTCTTCCTTCCTTCCCTTTATTTTGCCTGACCTTGATATGTAGTACCTCACCCCCTGCCTCTACAGGTTGTAGAAACACACTCACTAATTTCTGCTTCTAGTTGGGGTGGGGGCTTACTGCTTTCAACTCCCCGTATTTCTCACAGTGGACCACCCACCCTGTTACCATTCTTTAGCCCTTCCAGAGGGGGCAGACAGCTAGTATAACTGAGCTGCCAACATAGTAGCAATAAAGCCCATCAAATGCTGAGAGGTGGTATTCCCTGCTTTATTGTATGCCAACTCTGACAGAGTACTTTTAGGTAATGAGAATTTCAGAGCTGACTAAATTCACAAATTATTGATAGCGTTGGCCATTATTCCCATTCTTCATTTGTAAATAATTAAGTGCTGGTCATCTAAAACATCTATACTTCATTGGTGTCATCTGATGGCATTACAGTTTTGCTTGGAAGATAGATTGTTCTCCAGGGGAGAGGGATCCAGAGATGAGGGAGTGGGAAGGAATAGACGATGAAAAAAGAATCTGCATGTGTTATATACATGTATCAACTCTACGCAAGGAAGGTACACATTATGTACTGCAAATATGTACAAAAAAGGAAGGGACAGAGAGATGGATGGAAGGGGGAGGGAAAGGAAAGAGGATGAAAAAAGGAATTAAGATGTGCTACATAGATGTACCAACTTCTCCTAAGAAATGTGAACATTACATACTACATACATGTACTAATACACTAAAATTAAAAATAAAAAACAAATTTGGAATGATAAGTACCTGAACATATATGAATATTCCGCTGGTACGAGTTTCTCATGTTGTCTTCTTACGTTTTTATATATATTTTTTGATACCAGGAATCGAACTCAGAGCCTCCCACTTTCCGGGCAAGCACTGTGCCGCTGAGTTACATCCCTGGCCCACCTTGATGCTTTTGATGTAGAACTTTTCATAGTGCTTGGTTTAGTAGACCCTCATCTTTTTAATAATTCTTTACTCGTATCTTGTGTATTAATAATGTATTTGATAGTTTGTTGATTCTTCATGGATACTAACACATATACCCACATATGACTTAAAATTTGGCATACTTAATCTATCATTATAAAGTTTCATACACTCTTAACAAAATTGAATGTGTGTTCCAATGAGTAAAATAAACCATGTGTCAGTGGTTCTCAATTGAGGATATGTGGCAATGTCTCAAGTCAGTCTTCAGCATCACAGGTACAGGGATACTACTGGCACTTAGTGGGTAGACACAGAGATGCTGCTAAACATTCTAGAATGTACAGGTTGTCCCTCACTACACAAAATATAAATTGTGTGGAGGATTGAGAAATCCTCTACAGAAATCAGATTGTGACTGCCTTCTCATGTTTTACAGCAAAGAATCTCCAAAGCACTTCTGTGGCTAGCAAAGGTTAATGCAGATATTTAGGAAGTCTTAAGAACAATACCATATACTCTATTTTTTTATAATGTCTGTTTTCTATGATCTTTTACACATAGAATGTCATGTAATTTATATATTATTTCTGTGATGTTGAAATGGAAGACTTTGCAAAATGTACTTTTTTCGAACAGATACAAAATGACACAGAAACTTCAGTCATTACCCTAAGTTTACTTGAGTGATTAGTGACCCTGTTGCCTACTCTGATATTAGGAACAGAATTTAGAGACAGATTTTTTTTTGTTTTGCTAGGAGAAAAAGAGGGTAATAGTGATAGTGTACAAAGTATTCTGTTCATTTTTCATTTCCTCAACAATATAAAAAAACCCAAAGGAATAATTTCACCATTCTATCACTAGACATTGAATAATCTCACATAATCATTTCAACTAAACTATTTTTCTTTGTCAATATAAAATTAAATTTATTTATGTCAATTTGAAATTTACATTTAATATTAATCATGGTGTGCAAGGGAAGTAATCTCAACTTCATCCTATAAATTCTGCTAGTGTAGCTATGGTGAAAATGAAACATAACAAATACATTTTGCATATTTTTACAACACAATTTCTAAGTCCTTGCCTCCACTTTTAGATGTTGAATAATAAATGAAAGTGTGACAGAATGCCATTAGCCAGGACACAGATTTAAATGAGAAATGAAACAAACATTAATGGCTAATAAGTGTGGTGTTAGCTATGGATGACGGTATCAGTGATTTTCAGAATAGTTGTATTCCTCAGAGGAGGAATATAATGGCATATCCATAGTTTGAGTAAAGAACTAAGATCTTTAAGCTCTAAACAGGAGACTGATAATACTATGAAATAATATTTTCTGTTTTAGTACTAGTATTTTAAGTGAAATAAAGCTATAGTCTAAATCATCTTTATATACATACTGATCACTCAGAATAAGTCTTATGCTTTTCAACAAATTTTACAGAATTTTGAAAATGAATTCATACACAGGGGAAAGTTACAAAGGCATTCATTTTACCTTAACATCTTGCCCATAGGTTAATCAAGGATTTCCTGAAATTTAGCATCTATAGATTGGAGTAAAGATTTCTGGTAATATACTTGCTGAGTGTCTGCCAGATATTTAACACCGTGGATATAACAGAGAGGCGAAGTGGTTTTATATGTATTTTCTGTTGTTAATCATTTTATTGGGGTAAATTCTGGAGTAATCCTGAGGGACTGAAAATGGCCCAGCAGCAGAGAGGAAGGACGGTCATTGATGTGTAACCAAATGGATATGAAGGAGGGTTTCACAGGAATTTTTAGTATGGTGGCAGAAGATCAGAAAGCTGAGAAAAAAGTTAAAAGGATGAGAAAAATCAGAAGAGGAAATGACTCTACAGAAGCATTTCAAGCTATTTATTTAATTGAATGGCTAAACAGTGAGGTGTTATCAAAGCTACCCACATTATCTACTGAAATAGTATGTTGAAAATGGATAAATTATTTGTAAACAGTTATATTCTAAAACTTATTCTTAATTCTAGCTTTACATCAAAAATTACTAAGACATCTTTAACATCTCAACTTCATCCTATAAATTCTGTTAATGTAGCTGTGGTGAAAATGAAACATAACAAATACATTTTGAATATTTTTAAGGCATTTGAATAACACACCCCCACCTAAAGGTTTAACTCATTGACTCGGGAAATTACATTTTATAAGACCAAGAAAACTTCCCAGATGTTCTAAAATGTAGAAAACTGGAAATACAAAGGAGCTAGAAATATCTGGTGGGATCTTATGAACTTCATCATATAGGAAGATGCAGTGTATGTTTCATATGAATGCTAACTTCATAGGACTGATACTTTATAGTAAAACTGGGTGAATTTAGTGCTACATTCTACTCTTTGGAAAGAAGAACAAGAAAAGTTCAATAACACTTTACTCTCTAGTCCTCATCTCATGGAACCTAAGTGACCTAGCACAGCAATGGTAACAGAAATTACATAGGACAATAAAGGATCATTAGTACCATTTTAAGTTTACTGAATGGGCTTTAAGAGATGCCTTTGACTAATATATTTATGAGGTAACAAATTAGAACTCAGTATAAATAGGAACAAACTGAAAGTCAACTTAAAAACAAAGTAATTAACATTTAGGATGTCTACATTATACAAATGCATCAGTTGAAGTTCTTATGAGAGAAAATGACTTCCAGAATTGAAATGATAACTGTAGTCAGGTGACAACCAGAATGAGGCCTTATCAGTAGCAAAAGAGTCACTATTCGGTTTCAGGAAACACACACAAACACACACACACACACACATGAGTGCACACACACACTGTACAAATCAAGTGTATAGGATAAAGAACTTTTAAAATCTGGATTTGTGAGTGATAAAAAACAATGTTGTGAGTGTGGGATGAAGAAGGTGATTGATCCATCCAATAACTCATATAAGAACTCAGTAATGCAGGAAACATTAACAATGAGCTGGAAGATAAACTAGTGGTTATTTTGATAATAAGTTCAATTTTGGTCTCCTGCTAGTCTAATTCTCATAAATTTTGATGCAGAACACTATGAAGCAGCCCTGAGAAGGACTTAAATTAACCAATTGGCTTTCCATGTTTACTTGTAAGTTTGTCCATGGCCTAGCCCCCCTTGTCTGGGGATGGGTGGCAGACTCATAGTAAGTGAACCTCTGTGAGTCACTGGTCCTGGCTGAGCCCTGTAATGGTGGGTGAAACTGTGAAGCCTCAAAGAATAAGACAAGGTCACAGCTAAGGACACCTGCCTCTAACCTCAACTAGATAAAGACTGTAGCCTCAGGCATCTCACTCTGGGGAAGAGACCTTTCTGGAGCTAACCTATCTTTCCTAAATTAATATAATGCTTTACTTGGGGAAGTCCTTGAGTGGTTCCTGCCCTTCTTGAGTATTCCCCTCCCTTGTTCTGATAACTAAATACACATGGGCTGCCCAAGGAAGATCTCTGTCTTAACCCTGAGAGAATCTCAAATTGTGTGAGAAGGTTTTGATTCTCCAGGAGCCCTGAAATCATTCCATTTGTTTCTTTTATTTGGCCTTCAGAGTTCACTCACTTGGGAGATTGTGGACCTGCTCAGTCTGCAATATCTAAGGGATAATATTAACCTGATAAAATTAATCGTTGTTCATAGATGTGATCTAAGATAGGTGGAACGATTTATTTGTCACTTTAATAGGGATATACTTAGAAATACAGATTATTTGAGAAAATTATATTCTTGGAGGGAAATTTAGGACTAACTTTGATCATAACAAACAATGTATCATGATGGATGGAAATTTTCTTGAGTTATCACTGCTTTTGCTGTCTTATACAATCTGGTAGATTTTTTGTTGTTGTTCCTATCATGTCTAACATGTCATTTGTTAAAGGTAAAAATGGAAAACTTTAAAATTGTACAATATAAAAATTTTCTAGTTTCTGATAGCCATTTGAGTTCTTACGCTTATTTTTCATCTTTCCAAAGTTGCTAGCATGATCAATTAAGAATAGAAAAAATTTTAAAAACCCACAAAGATTATATCAGCAGTAGAAATGGAAAGCAGAGGTTCTGTGGAAAACACTTCTGAATGGCATCTGAATAATATCTTCCCAAATGTGAACTGAAGGCTTGGGAGCAAAGTGGCCAGTAAATAAAAGCTGAATCTTAAAACTGCTAATAGGTTTGAGGAATTTGCCATGGAATGAAACCATGACATAAAAGGCTAATGAGATATTTTAAAATAAAAAGAATGATAATATCCCTTAGAGAAAGCATGGTGACAATGAATTCTCATACATAGAATTGATAAAAGGTAAATTGGAGTCAATTTCCCAATAGAAACATTTTTTGAAGAATAATTTGTGCTAATCTACACATCATGGACTATTAAATTTGTGAATCATTGGTTTAGTAATTCTACTTTTAGAATATTTTGTGGAAATAACCATACTACTGATTAATGAAATGTTTATAAAGATCCTCTCAACAGCATTATTAATAACATACAAACGGCAGAGGTTAAATATTTAACAATAGGGTCTAAGTAAATTCATTATGATATTTCACACAATATAATTATAGGTACTAATTCAAAATGATGTATAAGCTCATATGTGTTGGTTTCGGACAATGTCAGTAACATATTGTTAATGATTAAATGAAGTTACAAAATATTTGTATTTGAAGAAATATTTGTTTATACAAAGAAGATGAAGTCTTGAATAAATAGCTACACGTTAATCTTTATTTCTCTGTAGTAGATATAAAGATGATTTCTTTCCTTTAAAATTTTTTTCCTATGAATTTTAATAATGTGTGACATAAAAATAATGAAAAATTTAATTGTCAGGATGAAATACTTTATTTTTTATAGAAGATCCACATTGCGTTTGTTATAGCTTTTGATTGTCTGAAGCGAATACTTTTTGCCATGTGGGATGCATTTCATATGCAGCTATAATCCATTAAAATTTTATTTCTATAATGTTAGTTGCAGAGGCAAGAGCACACACAGGACACAATTAGAAGGAATGAAATGAGAATAAATGATCTACTGCAAGTCATATAGGTGATACAGTTTGCATCAGCAGATCAATGGGGCGAGAATTTATTTATTTTTATTTTAAAAAAACAAAAGAAGGAAAACATATTAAAGAACAGACATCCATTTACAAAATAGCATAAGAACAATACAAACAAAACAGAAATACAGACCAAGTGGTAGGAAATTAACCATGGCTGCTGTATTGCTTATTGATATCCTCAAAGTGCTTTCTCAGGAAAACAAATAGAGACATACAAGATTGATCAAACAAGTGATCATTAACTGTTCCTTTCTGTAGAGCAATAGAAAACAGTAGTACAACTATGTTAGCTATCCTGTATACGTGTACTTACATAATTTCCCCTTCTTTCCCTTCTCGTTTCCCACACCCGGGAATTTAAAGTAACGTGGGGAGTCAGCTCCCTCTGCCTTTTTGAATGAATTGAAATGAGTTTGGCCTTTCAGGGTGGGAGCATTGGATTTAACAGATACAAGAAGGGCTTGCTTGGATGCTGAGAGCAATGATTCATGAGAGAAAAACCGAAGTGCTTGGTGTGATCAAACATTGTCTTCATATTGAAAAAAGGAGACAAGGTCCAGTGAACAGTAAACTAGGAAGAAGAATTCACAAATTCCAATGCAATTCCAAACTCGACAACAAAATAGGAGTCAAGAAATTATCATGGTTTCTTGATCAGTGGAGGAATGAAATACGAGAGCATTTTACTAAAATTATTGTATACAAGAAGAATTAAGGAAAGAGACTGGCGATGAGAACCTACTGCCCCCTGCTGGATACAGGATGAGGGCAACCAATCCACTGAAGGAAGCATCAGCGGTAATAATGTTCCGAAGAGAGGAGACAGGAAACATCCATGTATTGTCAAAGTGGGAGGATGAAGTAATGCGAAACCATTCTGCAAAAAGTCGATGTAGATCGTGGAGAACAGTGGTTCTTGATGTGAGGAGGGGTAAAATACAGAGCAGGTTCTGAGATATTAACGCGGTCCGTCAGTCCATTATGGCTGCTTGTGAGTCTGCTGGGCATCACATAAAAGGGCGCTGCTTTGTGTTACTGCGTCAAATCCCAAATCATCCTTCTTTCAATCTTCTCCACTCTGTATGTTCTAATTTGGGTATTTGGGCCACAGTACTGGACACTGTGTCTTTAATAAGCATTTTTAATTCAACTCTCACTTTTGATGGTGGGGAATTGATACACGTAAAACATTCCTCTTTATTCTTTCCCTTCCCCTCGCCTCTCTTCCCCACCCTCGTCCATTTCTTAGCCTCGGGCGTTCTGTGAGTTTTTCAGTCTTTGCTTGTTATTTAGGTCTGCGACATTTTTGTAAAGTAGTTAATTCATTATATGTTCCTCATTTGGGATCTGTGTAATTTTTCTATTGATTAAACTAAGATTATTATCAGTGATATGGCAGCACAGCGGCACAGCGCTTGCCTGCCTAGTGTGAGGTTCTGAGTTCAATTCTCAGTACCTAAATAAATAAATAAAGGTTGTTCCTTCTGTTTTGACAAGAACTCCCGCGAAGCGATGTTGTGCTTTCTCAGGGCAGCACATCGGGGTGAACATGACATTGACACTGATGTAATTTACTTTACATACTAATTTCTGCACCTACTTACTTCTGCATACAGATACTGCTATCTCTGATTTAAATCCAACAGAACAAAAGGTTGATTTTAGCCTTCCCACTTTTCTTATATGTACCTTACTTCTCTGACAGTGAGAAACCTGGCCCTCGTTTGCTATTTTATATATATAAACATATATATGTAAATTTACATATATGTTATATATTTGTATATGAATACATAAAGCATAAAATTATTGTTATTATAAAATATACAATTTACATATATGCATGCATATATGTAAATTTTGAACCTTAGTATACAACATTTAAAAAAAAATTAATAACACACTAATGCATATTCCTATGAGAAATAAATTTAGAAGCTACAGTGGAGTTTTCATATATGACTCTTTATGTCTTTAGCTTTATACTATACACTGTCTGGTCAAAATATTACTTTCTAAAATTTCTTCGTTCTTTTACCCAATCCCTTTCACTGTAGCTATATTATCTATTAAATTCAGTGAGAAAGCTGGGCATGGTGGCACTCTCCTGTCATCTCAACTACTGGGGAAACTGAGGCATGAGAGTGGGGACATTGAAGCCAGCCATGGGCAACATAGCAAGACCCAGTATCAACAGGTTAAATGAAATTTCAGCTAATTCATTACAATTCACATTCAATTTTGTATTCCCTCCACATCTGGTTGTTTAATATTTGTATACAGGAAATTGAGTCTCTCTGGGGTAGAGTTTTGTGGGTTTGTACAAATTTGGAGAGCTGTATCACCACCACCAATCTTGATACAGAACAGTTCTACCGCCTCAAAAATTCTCTTGTTTCTTTATAGTCAAATGAGCCTCCCATTTCTGTTTAATGCTGTACACTGATGTTCAGAGACTGCTATAACTTTATTTCACAAATTGTGACTTTTGTTTTCATTTCATTAATTAAAAGTATTTTAAATTTTTGAGACTTTTTTGTTGTTCCTTTGGATATTTAGAAGTGTCTTTGTAGTTATTCACTGTTTTATATTTTCCAGATGTTTTTCTATTATTGATTTCTAGTTTAATTCCCTTATGTTCTGAGAACAGATTTATTAGAACTTCTATTATTTTAACTCTGTTGACATTTTGGATCATTATTCTAATATTATCTAACTTGATGGATATATTGTATGTACTTCAAAAGAATTTGTGGCTGGGTGTGTTGGCACACATCTGTAATCCCAGCACTTGCGATAATCTCAGCACTCAGGAGGCTGAGGCAGGAGGATCATTGTGAGCCTGAAACCAGCCTGGGCTACCAAGTGAGCTCAAGGCCAGTCTGGACTGCATAGAGAGACCCTGTCTCAAGAAAGACAAAAAACAATAAAAAAAAAAAAAAAAGGAAAAGAATTTGTGTATGTTGCTATTAGAGAATGAATTATTCTATAAATGTCAATTATATCAAAATAGTTGATACTACTGTTCAGGTCTTGTATGTCCTATTTTCTAACTACTTATTCTATCAATTACTAAAACAGTATTCTTTACAATTAGTGATTTATCAGTTCTGTCACATTTTGTTCATAGAATTTGAAGCTCAGTGTTATGTACTTGCACAACTGAGGTTGTATCTTTTTGGAGAGTTCAATTTCTGTCTTGATTTGATATCACTTTATTCCTGATTACATTCCCTATTCTATAAAAATATTTTGTCTGATATTACTATAGATCTTGCTGCTTTATTCTGGCTAGTAGTGCTAAGAGGCATCATTTTCCCTCTTTAATCTGTGTCTTCATATATCAAGCATGTTGCCAATATTTAGAAATTAAATTTTGTTTTATTATATGATTTGAAATTTTGTCTTTTAATTGATGTTTTATATCATTTGAATTTTTGTGTTTATTGTTGTAGTTGTATTAAAATCTACCTGATGTTTTAGATCACTCATATTTTTATGCTTATATCATTGGATTAAAATCAATCATCTTGTTAGCACTTTTCTGTTTGTTCTATCTGTACTTTGCATTTACTCTTTGCATGGAGGGCTAATTAAGTTTTCATTAATTACAATTTACTGCTCACTTATTATTTATATCTCCTGCTAAAGTGCTTTAGTGCTTGCCTAGAATTTACAGTACACGGATCAATTAGGACATTTTAAATAACATCTACTTCATGTGTAACACAAGGATCTCAGAACAGTTCATTTCCAGTTCCTGCCTTGCACCCTTTGGGCCACTGTCTTCCTAATTTTTACTTTTGCATATGCTATACATGCATAATACATTGCTACTCTGTTTGATTCAGTTAGTTTTAGGATAGTTACAGATTAAAAAAGAGTAAATTTTCTCTACCTTTGTTTGTTCCATTACTTTTCATCTTTATGTGTATGACAAGTATTTCTGTCAAGCATTTTATTCTTTCTACCTGAAAAACTTTTTGTCAACATTTCTTGAGAGCCTACCGACAATGAAATTTTCTCTAGTACTTTTTTCTGAGAGTTTTATTCCTTTTGCATTTAAAAATATTTTTTTCTAGGTACAAATTTTCTTTCAGTTTTTTTTTGTGATTTTAAGTATGTCATTTAATTTTGTATGGCAACATCTCTCAGGATTTTTACGTTTGTTTCTGTTATGTTATGTCTTTTTCTGTTATGTCTTTTTCTTCTTGTCTTTTTCTTTGTGTTTTAGTAGCTGACATATGATAACTTTAAGTTTCCCCTTTTAGTCTATTACCCTTTTCTGTATTCTTTCTCTCTGTTTCCTTCCATCTTTCCCTCTCTCTCTTCCACTCTGGGGACATTTGTCACTGTCAGGATCAGCAGCTAGTTTTGCTTGTTGCGCTTGAATACATGCTTGTGCTGTTGGACTGGTGAGGCAGCTAGACATCCTACAATAAGAGAACAACCCCTTCAACACAAAAAAATCACATGGACCAAAATGTGAATAATGCTGAGGAGTCTTGTGTTTTAGTTATGAGCTTAAGCATATGAGGTGACTGCAAATTTCTTACTTGACAACTCAGTGTCGGAGTCAGGTACTGTCCACAGCTGT
The DNA here is from genome assembly GCF_000276665.1 of Chinchilla lanigera. Lineage (NCBI taxonomy): Eukaryota > Metazoa > Chordata > Mammalia > Rodentia > Chinchillidae > Chinchilla > Chinchilla lanigera. Next base: position 4,947,840 of record NW_004955446.1, read on the forward strand.
CGCTTGTCTGCATGATATTTTTCTCGCCCTTTACATGCCCCGTACTTTTTGTTGAAAGCTGGACATCTTGTAGTAGGACAGCTGTGACTGAGGTAATTGTTTTTGTTTGCCTGGATATAAGCATGATTTTCCTTTCTTTCAGCCTTTAGGTGATGGCTTGAGTTAATCTGATCACAAATTGGGTTCGTTTGAGGTTTGTTGTTGCTATAGTTATTCTTTATGCATCACAGGCTCCAAGTGCTTCTGGCAGTAACTTTTGTTTAGGAGAGGGCTGGCTTTCAAACCTGCCTGATCCTCAGCTTTGGATCTTCTCAATGTGCTGTACCTTGGAGAAGTTCTGTTCCTTCCCTCTTGTATCCATTAAGGCAGGATTTCACTCTCATACTAGAAGGGATGATTCTTCTCTATGCTCAGCAATGCATTGTCTGAGTGGTCCTTGAGATCTGTGTATGGAAAGCCAGAAATATGGTGGAAAATCTCCCTGAATTTGTTGCTTCTATAAGTTCTCGTATTGTTGCCATGCCGCACTCTGCCTCTGACAATTTAACTATCTTAGCTAATACCTTATAGGTGTACATTTGTTCTAAGTGAGAAATGTTTATGTTCTGTCTCTCCTTTCATGTACCTGTGTCTTCATAGCTTTTTAGGTTAGTTGGATGTCTTATAACTTCAGTTCTTTTATAGATTCAAGGAAGATCTATATTTAGAGTTTGCCTTAATTTTCTCTTACCATTCTAAGTGTGGGAGTGGTGCTCTTCCCAGCTCTCATGTCTCCGTGTAGAAATGGGCAATGTCCCTTTCCAGTTGGGTACTGATTAATGGAACCAACTCCTTGGGTTCTTCTCCCACATGGCTCACATTGGTTCAGAGAAAGGTAGGGAGCGTGGTCCCAAGATTCAGCATAGCAAGAGGGCAGGACAGTCCCTCTGATGATTTTGGGTTGGGTGACAAGTGTGAGCTCCTAAAGTTAGAAGCCTGTACCTTATTTAGTAGTACAGAGAGAATCCAGAGTTCAAAGATGAGTGTATGAAGTCTAAATGAATTTCTCTACTTGGTAGTTAGTGGCTGAGGAAAGCTTGATAAATATGAAAGAAAAGCAATGTTGTTGGTCAAATATATGTATTTTGCAGTTTGGTGTATAGGTCTCGCCTTTCAGATAAATGATGAAGCAGGAGGGTTATTGTAAGTAATTAATATTCATAAATTTAAAGTTGACTACAAATCAGGTTTAAGGCTCAAAGATGTTTCTCAACTGGTTCAAAAACATGGGATTTAATTATCTTCAGAGGTAGAATTTTCATTGTAGAAAATTTGAAACACAGAAATGCATTGTGAAGGAATACATTTTATTCATAATGCTCCTACCAAGAGACAACAGATTGTAACATCTTCGTATCTTTTTCCCTTATGTATATATTATATGACATATTATTTCATGTACTTGAAGTAATATATTCACTGGGTGTGGTGATGCATGCCTAAAATTTCAGCACTCAGGAGGCTGAGTCAGGAGGATCCCTGAGAGCTCAAGTTCAGCCTGGTTTACATAGTTAAGTTCAAGAGACTGAGCTACATAGTGAGACCTTGTTTCAGAAAAACCAAAACCAAAACCACAAACAAAATATACTCTGTTTGTGGCCTGATTTTTCTCACCTTGTGAGAATGTTCTTATATTCTTAATTATTTTCAGTATCACTTCTTAAAATCACTATAGTATAATTTATTTACCCATTTCCTTAGCTGTGGGCATTTACATCACCTTAAACATTTTATTATTACAAATAGTACAACAAACATTTTCTATTGAACTATAAAATGTTTTGATTTTTTTTAGAAATTTGCGAAAAGTAGGTCTGTTGGGTCAGATAATTTGTCCAGGTGTAGACTTTAGGTGCTCATCGCCCAGTATCCTTTCAGAAAGATCATGCCAATTTAGTCTTCTACTGGGATTACATGAAGTGTCGGTTCTGGAAGAGGAGTTTTTCTATCCAGTCTTCACCATCTCCAAGAGGCCAGAGGAAGCAGCAGAAGAGGGAGACACACTGGTTTTATTAACTCAGATGCCTCCTAGTTCAAAACACAGCTGAGAGCAGTTCCACAGGTGAAATGATAGATGAAATTTGAAAGTTTATATGTTTTAAGCATTAATATAAAAAAGAATTAGATTATGCATTTTTATGGGTCTTAAAAGTTCCCTAAATGTTCATTTCCTAATGTGACTTGGGAATTTTCTCTCTTCCCCTAACCATTTGTGGAGGTGCTTTGCCTTCCTTGTGACCTGCTTCCAATGCCCATCCTTAGGGGCCTGTCTTTCTTTTATTTTTTTGGTACCGGGAATCAAACTCAGGACCTTGCGCTTGCCAGGCAGGAGCTTATGCCACTGAACTATATCCCAGGGCCCCTTAGGGCCTTTCTGATTTCCCTAAGTCTAGCTATCATTTAGTCATTCTTGGGATCGTGTATGGACCCTACCATTTGTACTTTTGGGGCACAAGGTATGATATTCAATCATTTTATGTTCATATCCTGTCTTAGATATGTTTAAACATTCTTCAACCACAAGGCTGGTATCTTGTACTTTTTCTCTTTCAAGGATCAGCCCAGGAGTTTTGCATTTCCATACTTTATATATCACTTGCTCATGATGATCAGACTGAATTTCAAAACGGGATCAATATTTATTCTCACCATTCCATCTCCTTTGCATTTCTTACAGCTTGAGACAGTTGGAAATCAAAAAATATTTTTAATTAATGAATCAAAAAGTAGATGTATTATTAATTTAGTTTAGCAGTGTCACCTTCTGAGAAATTAGTACAAGTAAATGATCTGTTTTCTTTTGGACAGGAAGGAAGTAAATGGGATTTTCTTTCTCTGGAGGGTGTTAGGCTTTCAGATTCCTAGGACCTGAGGTCCTAGGCTGGTGTGGGACTTCTGGAAAAAGAAAAGTAATTAAAAAGTCTTGCGTGGCCTGTGGTTTTTTGGTTGTTTTGTTTTGCTTTTGCTTTCTAAGGCAATTAAAATAATTAGGTCTAATTCTCTCTAAAGGGAGACAAAAGAACCAATCTGGATTTATAGTGTGGAAAGGAGAAAACTTACATAACTGGGTTTTGTTCTCCAAGACTGAGAAGGGCAAGGGTTTTAAGTTTCTTGCTGAGCGGAGCCTGAATCAACTTAGATGCTGTATCTCTGAGGGTCAGGAGCTTGAGGGGTGCCTGTGAGGATAGAGTTGGGCTACAGGGGAAGACAAGGCCATTAACAGAGAGCTTCGCTTGCTTCACAGATGCTGCAAGAGCTTGGACAGATGGTGAGAAGCAAGTGCTTCACGATGGCGTGGTGTAGCCTCAAAGAGCAAATAGCAGTGGTGGCAGCTACAGACTGTGGCTTTGCCCTGCTCTAAAATTCAAAGGCTGGAAAGTCAGTCTCTGCTCTCATTCTCCCTCCTTCCTTCTTTCTCTCTTTCCCTTTCTCTCTCTCTGCAATCCTAGGGAGCGTGTAGTACCTAATGACTGATTTCAGTCCTCTTCTCAATTTTAATGGGAGAAAACTTGAGCTACTTCTAATTAATTGGAAGAAAATTAAAGGTTGTAATATAACATAGAACTTGTGTGTTCCATGGCAATGGCAATCCATACTTCATATAATTATGATTTTGTTTTCTGCATTCACATTCACTAGGACTTCCCAGGGTTAGGAGGTTCTTGCATAGATCTGTAGGGTATTATCATCTAATAAGCCATCTGCTAGTAAGAGGACCATTTTGGTTTCCAGTCCAATTTTCAGTTTGGGTATGCCAAGTTTTCTGGAATAATTTCGAAGCTTTAATGCCTTTAAATTATTGTTGTTAGGAAATAGGAAAATAGCTCTTTTGCAAAAGGGACGGGTATCAAGAGACGGAGGGAGGCCGAGGGGAAGAGAGGAAGGGATTAAAAACAAGAACTCAGATGTGTTATGTACACATACCAACTCCCCACCAGGATGATAATAATTATGTACTGCAATGTGTACCAATAAAAATAAAAATTAAAAATTAAATTATTGTTGTTGACCTTAGTCTCCTTTTTCTCTATAAGGAGCACCCGTGGGTGAATATAAGCAGGGCTGTGTCAACGGTCCTGTTGAAAGTCATAATTGTAACAAACAATGTGTGGTGCGGGGGTGTTTGAGGAAGTAGTCTTCCAAGCTTTACATTGAACTTAAAAAACAAGCTTGACAGCCAGCTTTTGTTTCAGACCAGCTGTTTAGGTTAAATTTAAATTCCTTTTAACTTCCTCATTGAATATGTACAAGATACATTTTGGATGTGAACACAGCAGTAAGTAGGTGCAGAGTTCTCGACAGCCCCTTCCTTCTCGCTTCTTTCCTTTGTCTTTATTCCCTTCCCGCTCTATGCCAGTTGAATGGGATTCTCTGTACATGGTTAATTATGAATAAGTTGAAAGTGGAGTCTAAAATACGGAGCAGGACACAGCTGGAGTGAACGTGTTTTTCTTCCTTTCTCTCCCATAAGCATTGATTTGAAGAACACTTTGCTGGATATTCGTATAAGTTTCTTACTGCCATATAATCTATAATTCTAAGAGAAAAATTAAAAATTTGCCTTTGGAAACTGACCAGGTAAAAGTTTATGAAATCAGCTAGTAGTTTAAGAAACTAAGAAAAATTTTGTATGACAGTGAAAAGGTGCCCCCTCCACGTAAGAGGACAGAACCGAGAAAAATTATCTTCTGGGGAAATCTTCCTGTATATATAGTACTAATTATATGGGTGCCTCAGACTCCACTGCAACTATATTCACATGGCTTCCGAGATGAAATTTAGTAGTCATGGAAGCACCAGAAATGCTATTATTTTTCAAGTTTTACTATGCTGGTTATTTTCGATCATGTTCCTGTTTTCCCCTCTTCTTAGTTCTGGGCTGTGCACTGACTCTACTTGTGCTTAGCACTCTGCTTCTTCTGCAGCAGATGAAATAGCCAGAGGTGCTGGTGTCTCTCCACTCTTCCACTTCCCTTGGACCTCTGTGCAGTGATTACCAAAGCAGCTTTTCTTTCTGAGGGAGGGAGTCATGAGTCCTGTCAAGAGTCATCATTCCTGAAATGAATTTTTAAACACGGTTTCTTTCCCCTGTCTGTCCTCCCCTCTGCTCCCCAGGTCCTAGGGATTAAACATGGGGCCTTTGCCTGAGCTACTTCTCTAGTTTCATTCTTTCTTTCTCTTTCTCTTTCTCTCCCTGCCTTCCCATCTATCTAGATACAGAGTTGTGCTAAGTCGCTATGTTCACAGGTTATGCTCAAGCTTGAGACCCTCCCGCCTTAACCTTCCAGAGTTTTTGATTATAGATTCCTTTACCTTTTCAGGCTGGGAAATGATAACAGTGTCCTGCCGATTGGCCCTAGCTGTTTTCAGCATCCCTTATTGCTTCTCTTAACCCTTGCCTCACCTCTGTAAACAGTTTCTTTATTAGTCTACTTTCAAATTCCATGCCAAAGATATCTTCCATTTCTTTTCATGATATTGAATGCTAAATTACTACACCTTTACCCCAACTACTGGGCTAATGGATTGGAAGTAGTTCTAGAACTACTCTGAGTTTATAGTTCTTTCAGATTGCTTTCTGTATATTAAGTGATAATTTTATGTTTTTAGTAATAAGTGGGGTACAATTTCCAAGAGGAAGTGTTGTTAGGGAGAGTTTAAAGAACGCACATTATAAACTAAATTGGCCCTCTATCTCTGGTTCCCACTGAAAATAGAACTTGTCCAGTGAGTTTAGGTCTAATCATGTCTTCTGGGTCAAATGAGGATCAGATTCTGTGGGAAAAGTAAACAAATAATGATGTTCCACCTTAGGAACTGTTGATGGGTGGATCTCTGCTTGTGTTTAACTGTAGGCAGGGCATATATTGGGTAACCAACACTAGGTGGATTCTATTTGCTTTCCTAGGGTTTTCAAAATACCCATGCCCTTAGCATCTGGCTTCCCAGCTTTGTGAACCATGACACATGGCAGAATGGCACCAAGTAGCTCGGAAAGGTAGGAACAGTGGATGTTGGCATTGTAGTCTATGGTGTCGCTTTTCTCTTAATTTATTAATTAATCTCAAGTTTAAAATATGAGTGTGGATATGGTGGTAGAAGTTCATTCATTTTATTTAATTTTCCAAGCAATTTTGTCTTTCTTCTTAATATGAAGGATCAGAAAAGAAAGGAAAGGTTGGGAATTAAGGACCATGTCATTTCACACACCTGAGCTGGGCAGGGAGCAGAGCAGGGATGTATTTAAGGACTTGGTTCTCATAATCCTTGAGAAAAGGATTAGTTATCTCTAGAGAAGCTTTAGATAAATAAGACTTTTAAATAAAACCCAGAAAAATATCTATTGAGGAACTTGGAATCTTTTATATTTTTACTTGTTGGAAAATAATACCTTGAATCACTACTGCTCAGTGTTTGTTAAAATTTATACAGTGTTGCTTGAAGGGTGTACAGTTTAGCTACCTTTCTCTGTCCTGTAAAGTGTATTCACTGGTTGTCAAACAAGAAAGAGCTGCTTGCTTCCACTGTATCATTTTAGCACTCTCTCTCCCCAGAGGCTTTCACTCAACTGCATTTTTTGTTTTGTTTTTGCATTGTTTTGTTGATCTGACTGAGAGGCATTGTTAGCAACAGCTGAGTATCTGGTCTTGTGTGTACTGCGGGGTTTGTTTGGGAAGGCTGTTATTTACATTTCACAAATCCTGTACGTGAAGATCCACAGGAAAGAGTCTCTCAACCCTTAGTTTTAGAAATACTTAGCTTGTGAGAGTAACCAGTTTACTTTTTAAGTCAATGGACCATCTGAGTTACAAAACTGATAGTTTTTCTCAACCCACCCCCTCTTTTTGACTGCCAGAAAGGTCAGACTAATTCATGGTCTCTTCAGTGAAATATATTATAGCAAAAGTGAACCTATGAAAGCAGAGATTGTAAAAGTGTGTTTTTTGGCAAAACAAAGGAAGGAAAGAGAAAAAAACTCCACAAAGCATCAAACCAACCCATTATAGCAAAAATGTAGAAATACCAAAAAGATGGTAAACCAAATCTACTGAATTTTTGTTTGGTATTTCTTAGACATACAGTGGAAGCAAAGGGCTCAGATGTGCATGTTTTCTAAAGATTGCCTATGAGATTCTCATTAAAATAAATACTGTTTCTTCAGAGACTATTAATTGTAAATTCACACTTCGAAACAAAAAATTTGAGTCAAGACAAGGAAGCACTCCATAAGTACTTGTTGAATTAAAACAATGATTTCATATATAACTGGAGTTATATATATATATTTATATATAAATATATAGTCATACATTATATATATATATTTTATCAAGTCAAACTGGAGTTCAAAATGAATGATGTGATTCACATCACATGAACTGACTTGAAGTGCTTCAGGTGGTAATGTTCTATGTTTGGGCATTTAGAAATGGACAAATGGTGTCTTCTAAATTCTCAGTCAGCGGCCGTCACTTCTGATCAGTCCCCCAGGCAGGCATTAAGTCTGCAGGATGTGGCACTGTAAATATTCAGTCTTCTTTGTTAGCTCAGTCTTGAGCACCATGTTTTAGAAAACAGAACTGGACTGTTTGGAAAAACCTAAGAATTTCCTGTTGCATTTTTCCTGAGTTGTGTAGTAGGACAAGGACTAAGGCAACTCCTAAACTCTTTCCTATTTAATGCTACTTTGGTTCCCTTTAGCTATTCAGGGTAGGTGGGGAAGAAGTCTGGATTTACCTTACTGAATCAGTAAAATGGCAAGAGGAAGAGTGATCCAAAAAAAAGTTGGGAAATCTAAGTGACAGAAACAAAAAAGATGAAATATGTTTCCCACGAACCCTGGAATATAATTGTTTTCTTCTATTGAACACTTTGAGCATTTTTGGGCCAGTAACTTTCTTGATCCTGCATCCAGGGAAAGGAGTTGGGGAAAGCCTTCTTGACCTGGCTCCTAGATCCAATATTAGATGAAATAAGTCAGATACATAAGCTTAAATATCACATGATTTATCTTATATGAGAAACCCAAAATATAAATGAAGAGCAAAATAAAATATAATGGGTAACAGGGAAGTAGAGCTTTTGTAAAAGGAAAGGGGACCAAGAGATGTCCGGAGAGAAGGAAGAAGGAAGGGAGAGAAAGGGGGTAAAAAGAAGGACTAAGATGTGTTATATACATGTACCCACTCCCCACAATGAGTGTAACCAAAGCGTGCTATAAACATATACTAATACAAAGATAAAAAAGAAAAGATGTCAGGATATTTCTGCCCAAGAAAGGAATATTATTGTGTTCTTACCACTGCAGAATTTTGGAATAATGTATTCTTATTTTTTGAAATTTTAGACATTGTGTACTTTGAAAAATCAGTTTTAGGGAATAATTTCAGGTAATGTCTCTTGAGAGTTCCTTATATGCTAAACATCAATTGTTTTATGTGTGTTTATTTATTACTCAAAAAATCCTGGGACATACATATATTAACATTGCCAAGATGCAGCATGACACAGAGCTTAGAAATATGAAATCTGAGGTATATTTCCCAGATTTTGAATTCTAATTAAGTCATTTACTGCACTAGATGTAAGTGATGGACCACATTTCCTAAACATGGTTGCTGTAAGGATTAAATCAGTCAATACCTAAATATCTTCCCATTTTCTGATGTCCTCTTCATTCCCCATTTTTAGAGTATTATAATTTTTAGTATATAGATCTTTTACTTCCTTTGTTAGATTGATTCCTAAGGATTTCATTTTTGGGGATGCTACTGTAAAGGGTGTGGTTTCTCTAGTTTCTCTCTCAGCGAGTTTGTTGTTTATTTATAGAAATACTATTGGTTTTTGAATTTAGATAATAAATCTAGAACCCTTTTGGTGGCTTTGGGTGTCTTCTATGTAGAGTATCATGTTATCTGTGAATAATGATAATTTAACTTCTTCCCTTCCTTTTTTTTTTTTTTTTTTTTCGGTACCAGAAATCAAACTTGCCAGGCAGGCGCTGTGGCACTGAGCTAAATCCCCAGCCCCAAACTTCTTCCCTTCCTATCCTTATTTCTTTTATTTCTCTCTGTTGCCTAACTGCTCTGGCTAATTTGTTTTAGAGCTATTTTGAATAGGAGTGCTATAGTGGACATCCTTGTCTTGTTTTTGATTTTAGAGTAAAAACTCAGTTTTTGTCCAGTTAGTATGACATAGGCTGTTGGTTTGTCATAGGTGGCTTTTATCAGATTAAGGTAAAGATCATCTATTCTGATTTTCTGTAAGGTTTTTATCACAAATGAGTGTTAGACTTTATCCAAAACTTTTCCTGCATCTATTGAGATGATCGTGTGATTTTTGTCTTTGGCTGTATTGATTTGATGTATTACATTTATTGATTTGTGTATGCTGAACCATCCCTGCATTCCTGGGATGAATCCCACTTGGTCATGTTGTATAATCTTCTTGATGATTTGTTGCATTGTGTTTGTTAGTATTTTATTGAGAATTTTTGCATCTATGCTCATTAGGGAGATTGGCCTATGGTTCTCTTTTTTCGGTTGGGTCTTTCTCTGGTTTTGGTAACAGGGTAATACTTGCCTCCCAGAATGAGTTAGGGAATATTGCTTCCCTTTCAATTTTGTTAAAGAGATTGGAGAGTATTGGCATACAGTATTCTCTAAATTTCTTGTAGAATTCAGCCATGAATCAATCAGCACCTAGGCTTTTCTGTATTAGTAGGTTTTTCATTACATTTTCAATCTCACTAACTATCCCTTGCTCATGGATAAGAAGAATCAACATAGCAAAAATGTTGTTAAACAGATTGAATGCAAAATTGCTATATAGATTGAATGCAATCCCTATCAAAATGTTATTAGCATACCTCACAGAACTAGAGAAAATAATTCTTAAAATTCATCTGGAACCAAAAGAGACCTAGAATAGCAAAAGCAGTGGTGGGCAACAAAAGCAAGGCAGGAGGCATCACAATCCTTGACTTGAAATTGTACTACAGAGCTACTGTGATAAAATCACATGGTACTGGCAAAACAAAACAGACCTGGAGATCAATGGAAGAGATTAGAGGTTGCATATACAACACAAACACACTCAGGAAACCTTATCTTTGACAAAGGGGTCAAACACGTTCACTGGAAGAAAGATAGCCTCTTTAATAAACTGACTGTCTACATGCCAAAAACTAAAATTAGACCGATGTCTATCAAAGTGCATAAAAGTCAAAATGGATCAAAGATCTAAATATTAAAACAGAAACACTCAACCTATTGGAAGAAAAAGTAGGTAGAAATCCTACTGGAAGAGAAAGTAGGTAGAAATCCTGAAGACATAGAGGTAGGTAGACAGTTCATGAACAAAACTCAAACTGCATGGGAAATACTTTAAAGAATGAACAACTGGGATACCATCTTACTAAAAAGCTTTTGCACATTAAGAGAAATCATTAACAGAGTAATAAGACAGCCCACAGAGTGGGAAAAATTTCAGCCAACTGTCCCTCAAAGGACTTATATCTAAAACACATAAAGAATTGAAAAAAATCAGACATCCCTCAATCCAAAGACCTAATCCAAATATAGGCATCTGAGATGAATACACACTTCTCAGATGAAGAAATACAAATAGCCAATAAATACATGAAAAATGTCAACATCATTGGTCATTCAAGATATGTAAATTAAAATAACACTGAGATTTCATCTCACCCCAGAGAGAATGGCTATCATCAAGAAATCAACCAATAACAAATGCTGGTAGGGCCGTGGGGAAAAAGGAAATCTTCCCCACTGTTGATGGGGGTGTAAACTGGTAAAACCACTGTGGAAATCAGTGTAAAGAGTCCTCAAAAAACTAGAATTAGAGGTCCCATTTGACCAAGCTGGGTATTTTCCCAGAAGAATTAAAACAAATCATACCGTGGTGATATATGTGGATCTATGTTTATAGCAGCACAATTTGTCATAGGTAAATGTTGGAAACAGCCCAAATGCCCATCAGCTGAAGAATGGATAAAAAAGATATGGTATTTTTCACAATGCAGTACTACTCAACTATAAAGAAAGATAAACTTGAGACTTTTATAGGTAAATGGATGCAACTGGAGACCATACTCATAAGTGAAATACATTGGACTTGTATATATAAACAATATATTGTTGCCCTAATGTAAGAAGCTAAAAGAGTAAATAAGATCCAAAATGTACAATACATATTGTGAAATGGGAAGAGACTGTTCAAAAGGAAAGAGAAACTGGGATGGGAGAAAGCAGAAAAGAAGGAATGGAAAAGAAAAAAAAATGAATGTATGTATATATATATATTTACATAATAGTTAAGAAAGTTATGTAAATTAAATAGTTAAGAAAGGAAAAAAATGAATGTATGTATATATATATACATAATAGTTAAGAAAGTTATATTAATTTTGTTAGTTCATTGAAAAGAAAGGCTTGTGCTTATATTGTTTGATCAATTTTTCATGGCCATATCTTGTAATCTGAGCATCTACTTTGAAAACTAAGAAAGAGCACTGTACTGACCATTGCTACTCTCCTACTATCTTGTTTTAAAATTTTGTATCATTGTTTTTATTGTCTTTTTTCTTTAATATAAAAAAGAGCTAAATATCTAAGACCTTTAGGATGATGACTGATGTGCAATAGACACAATAAAATTAGTTGCTAGTGTTTTCTTCATTTTACACATGAGGGAACCAAGGTTTTGAGAAGTAAAGTTTCGCAGTTAGGCCCACACACAGAATTAGTGAGAGAACGGGGTATCACATATAGGTTGAAAGTATCCAAATACCTCAGTCTAGACTGTTGAGCTCACGGAGAAAAGGGGACAAATTTCTGAGGTTGAAGTCAATATCATCTCCTGATGTGGTTTCTTTCTTCTCCCAAGATGTTTGAACTGTATCACTGCATTCCCTTTTCTTCTAGTTTTGCCAAAGGGTAGTCATGGCAGAAGGTCAGAGGGAGAGTAGAGGTCTTTGTTATCTCTTGATTTCCCACTTGAATGATAGCTTTGGGTTCCGTATTTCCTTTGGTATTGTAGTTTCAGTGGGCAGCAGACTTGCTTAAAACTAAGTTTGTGATATATTAGATTTTGGAATGACTATTCTTTTGTTTCTATGTAGCTGTAAGAATGCAGAAAGAATCATCTGATACTTCAGAGAAAAAGCAAAAAAGCAGACTGGACTCCCAGGAGAAATGTAGACCACAAGTCTTTTCCTAAGGGCTCTCTCTGAGCTTTCTTTTTTTCTACCAAATTGGAAAAAAGATAGACCCTGAATTTCAGCCACTACAGCTATCAATTCTGACATTTCTCTGTGTGGACAGAAAGTCATAATATTTTCCCTTAGGATCAAAGATTTTAGTCCTCTATCTAGGCTCTTACACCTCCTTTTTGTGCAAGTCCAATAAACTCCTGCTCCATCCAGAGTTGGGAGAATTCACAAAGTACATCACGTGTATATTGGGTCTTGAACTACTTTGCAACTTCCCTTAAAATATACCATGAGACCAGAATCTTTATGAAGAAAAGGGCTCCTTCATTAGTATTATAACTTATATTTCATTGTTCTTGACTAATTTAAATAAACTGATATAGGTTATTTGAGCTAATGGATTAATGTGCTTTATTGTTGAGGATATGTAAAATGAACTGGTCCCTGTCTTAGCTCATTTCTATGAATAATTAATGCAGCCATCTATCCATCATCCTTCACTGAGACCTTCTATTTTTGAGGGAAACATGAACATGATCTAATTTATCAAGTTAGGAGTGATGTCTTCAAAAAAAAGAAGTAAGAATGATTTGAAACTTGTCTTGCTGTGACATTAACAAATGAACACTTGGCTATTTGACTGAGAACCAGGGTCATTATTATACCAAAAGGCAGCCTCAGGTAGCTATTTAATATTTGGTCCTAGTTGTCTATTTATGAAAGGGGACAGTAACTACACTTTCCTCATTGAGAATTTAGTGATAAAACTAACATAAAATTTATTCAATGTCTATGTTCAGATAGAATGTCAGAGAAAATATAAAATGCTATATTTACAATTTGGGGAGATTTAATTTTGTCATCTTTAAAATGGGAGAATTGAACTCAATATATAATTCCCTCAAGCCTCAATTTGGTGGCAATTATAGTCACTTACTAAGCATTTGCTAGATGTAAGGAGTGTGTGAGGCGCTTTCTATATATCATTTCATTTATTATTCACAACTTCACTGGGAAGGTATACTATTTTTTACTCCCATTTTAGAGCTGACAAAATCAAAATTTAGGAAGACGAGTATAACTTGCTTAAGAACACACAATAGTAAACCATGAATCTAGACCCTGTGACTTCAGCCTATCTCCCTACTTTCTCTTGAGAGTCTGTCTTCATCTGGGTTTTGAATTTGCCTCATGGAATGCATGTGATCTGTTCCCAGATAACTATCTCTCCACTTTTTACTTCTTTCACTAATACCATTGCCTTTACTTAGTGGTAGAAGATTTAGAATTATGGCTTATATAATTAATCTAGACTAGGGTTCTTTTTTATTTTAAAGAGAGTAGTAAATGAGAGAAAAAAAGAACAATGGCAGCACACCAGCATTAGAGTTCTTGACCTTCGCACTATCTATATTTTACTTGGGAAAATTCTCTGTGGGGAGCTGCTATATGCATTCATAATGATTAGAACCATCCTTGGCCTCTACTCACTAGGTATTAATAGTAACTTTTCTACTTGTGATAATCAAATACATTCATAAAAACTTCCAACTGCCTTCTGAGGGTGAAGTTGACACTATTTGAGAATCACTAAGATAGATCTTGACTATGGATTCATAATATAACTCTTTATTTTAATTTTTTTATTACATGAAGCAGTTTGAACACTTGATCATGACAGGGCTAGAATACTGGTGAATTCATGGTTTAGCAACTTCCTGATTTCATACTGTTTGAGTGAAGATTGGATTACTGGGATCATGTGTGCACACACATGCACACATACATGAGAATTAGATGGACATAGCCAGCTTTCTGCCCTTTGAGATAAATGCATTACACTGGTCTATGTGTTATTTCACAGAGAGGTTGTGTAACTCAGTAAAGGCACAGACCTGGAGTTAGATGAACTTCCTTCAGTGCACAGCACTGCTGCTATCTGGCAAAGTAGTTTCTTTGGGTCTTTATTTACTTGCCAAGTGAGAAAATGGCCCAGTGACCTCCAAGGTCCCTTTTTGCTGTAAGGACTAATGACTTAATGTTCAAACGATAAATAATTCAAAGGAAAATTACTTATTTCTGAGAACAGTGTAGTGTGTGTCAATGCAGCTGTTTATTCAATTGCAATGCAGAATAAATGCTACCTGCTACCCTCTGCCTAGTTTATCTCTGGACTTTGAAAAAAATCTCTGTTCCAGATATAAATATTAAATATCATGAGTGAAAGCCTGATTGTAAATATGTGGAACCTGGAAAGATCTGACTTAAGGAAATTAGAGAAAATTTCCACTTCCCGCTACAGTTAGCCTAAAGGAATGTAGCAATACCTAAACCAGATTTCTGTGCTCCACACATTTTATCCAGCACGACTTCCATTTTGCAAATAATAAATACAATCTATTGGTCTTACCTTCCCCTAAGTAAGGACACTGTCTCTATTTTCTTCTTAACCTCCAAATTTTATTATAAAATATTTAATTGATGAATAAAGATTGAACGTATTAAAGGTATACAATGTGATAATTAGATATACATATACATGATGTAGTGATTACCATAATAAAATTAATGCATACTCCACTGCATGTTCTATGCATTAGTTCCCAAGATAGTCTTTATTTTATAACTGAAAATTTGGGCCCTTTGACCAACATCTTCCCATTTCTACTACTTCCCAAGACTAGCAACCATCATTCTACTGTGTTCATCTGTTAGGTCAACTTTTTAGATTTCACACACACATGAGATCATGTGGTATTAGTCTTTCTGTGTCAATTATTTCACTTAGCAAAATGTCCTCCAAGTTCATGTATGGTGTTGCAAATTACAGGATTTCCTTCATTTTATCATATATATATACATATACATATACATATATATATATATATATGTATGTATATATCCTAAAAATTCTTTATTCATCTGTTGATGGCTGCTTAGGCTGTTTCTATATCTTGACTCTTGTGAAAATAACACTATATTGAACATAGGGATAAGAATATCTCTTTGATAAACTGACTTCATCTCCTTTGAGTATATTCCCAGAAGTGGGATTACTGGGTCGTAGGATAGTTGCTATTCTTGCATATTTGAAAAATATCCATACTGTTCTACATAATGGCTATACAATGCAGATTCCTACCAGCAGTGCACATGCATTCCCTTTTCTCCACATCCTCACCATCGCTTGTTTCTTGTCTTTTCCATAATAGCCATAGTATGACATGATATCTCATTGTGACCTTGACTTGCATTTCATAGATAATAGAGATTTTAAGCTCCTTTTCATGTACCTGTTGGCCATTTATGTGCTTTCTTTGGAAAAATATCCTTGCTGATTTTTGAAAATTGTGTTTCCTTTTCTTTATTTTCACTATGCAGTTGCTTAAGTTCATACAGTTTGTATATTAACCTGTTGTTATACATGTGGCTAACAAATATTTTATTCTATTTCCGAGGTTGTGTTTTTATTTTATTTTATTTTATTTTTTTTTCTGTGCAGAGGCTTTTTAGCCTGCTGTAGTTCCATTTACTTTTGCTGTTTTTGCTTGAACTTGTGGTGTCATATTCAAATAAGCATTGTCAAGAGTGATGTCAAGGAACTCTCCCACATGTTTTTTTCCAAGAGTTTACAGTTTCATACCTTAAACTTACCTCTATAATACACGTCCTGTTAGTATTTTATCTGATATACAAGGGTTCATTTTCATTTTTCTATGTGGATATTCAGTTTTTCCAACATCATTTATTGAAGACTTTCTTTTACCTGTTGTGTATTCTTGGCTTCTTCATCAAACAGTATTTGTTTATATATGCATGGATTTATTTCAAGCTTTTTTTTCCATTCCACTTGTATGTTATTTTTATCACAGTGCTATACTGTTTAAATTTCATTGCTTTATATTATAGTTTGAAATCAGAAAGTATGATTCTGTTTTTGGTTAAGATATTTTTTGACTACTCAGGGTCTTTTGTAGTTCCATACATACTTTAAGATTGTTGTTTTTACTTATGCGAAAAATAGTATTGGAATTAAACATTTATTTTTTAGACCTAAAAGTACATTGTACATCAAAGTTGTTATGTGAATGGTGCCCCATCAAGCAATGGAAGGTGGACGTTCTGTTAGAAACCAGTGTTTCTGTGTAGCACAAGGCTCTGATGACATTGGAGAGTGTGCCTTAAGTTTCAAGTGTTAAGCTAGGCATGGCACCCACATGCCTGTAATCTTAGCACTCTGGAAGCTGAGGCAGGAGGACTGTAATTTTGAGCACAGTGTGGGCAAATTAGAGACTTGGAAATCTTGTCTCAAATAATAATAATAATAACAAAAGAACTAAAGATGTATCTTAGGGAAAAGACCCTGAATTCAATCACCAGCACTGAAAAAAAGAATTCTCAGGATCAGAAAATATGTTCATGTTCAATTCTGAAAGAGCACTCCAGAAAATTCCATTGGTTGAACTCATGCAAGCTTTGCCAGAGAACTGTGATTTCTCTTACAGGACGTCTTTGGTTTTAAATGCCCAAAACATAACTGATCATAAACTATCTATTGCATTTTTTTTTTTGTGTGTGTGTGTGTGTGTGTGTGTGTGTGAATTAATCAGTGGCATTATAGTCACACAGCTTCCCTAGCCAGAAAATGGTGAATTCCTTGGTTCTTCTCTTTTTCTTAACAAGGCAATAATACAGAATTTCAGTAAACAAGATGGTAGGAGTTTACCATAGTAATTCCATTGCGTATTGTTACCTTCAAATGAGTCACTGAGATTACCAGATATAAGCACTAAAAATTGATCAGAACATAAAAAATTTTAAGCATTAACTATTCCTTTCAGTATGCCTTCAGACATCAGCAATATATATATATCACAGCTATTCATATATATATATATATTTTGCCTTCTTTCGTTTTTCTTCTTTCCCTCATCCTAGTTGTTCCTTCCTTTGAGCAATTTCTTTCCCTTTCCTATCATCTATTGTATGTTTTGAGTTTTACTTATTCTTTCAGGTTCCCACACCTAGGAGACAATATGATGTTTCCACATGTGGGTCCGATTTATTTCACTTATGAGTATGGCCTCTAGTTGCATCCATTTACCTACAAAAGCCTCGAGTTTATCTTTTTTTACAGCTTGGTAATACTCCATTATATAAAAATACCAGATCTTTTTTATCCATTCCTCAGTGGATGGGCATTTGGGTTGTTTCCAAGATTTAGCCATAACAAATTGTGCTGCTATACACATGGGTGCACATATATCACTGGGGTATGATGTCTTTGGTTCTTCTGGGAAAATACCCAGAAGGAGAATAGAGGAATATTTAATCACTGGAAAAAGTGTCATCTGTAAAATATTACCCCACAATCCATTTATCATCTAGAAATATCTGGCTGAAAGCATAACGAATCTTTTAAAAGACTAAATAAAATGGATATAACTGAGAAACTCCATAAGAACATATCTGGGAGGAATTAGGTGAAATATATAACAGAAGTGCTGAGAAAATAGTAGATAAAAAGGTCTCACAAAGTATCATGTAGGGGAGAGAAGGAAAAAGCTGCACCTGAACACACTATTTATGTAAAATTTAAACACATAAAAAATGCTACAAGTTTCCAGAAGGAAAGTATAGACCACTGAAAAATTAGGTTCCATCTGACTTCTCAATAGTGATTGCAAGGCACCATAGTGTAATAATTTTTAAAATGTTAGAATAACTTTGAATTAGCATTTTGTAAGCAGCAATGCATCATTAAAATTGATAACTCAGTAAGTAATCTCATGTGTGTTTGAAACTTCAGAAGACTTATTGTGCAAAGTAACTTTTCTGGAAGCACATTTAGGGGTAGTATTCTAAGTACAGGGGTGAGGGGATAAATCCAAGTGAAATAAAGAGGCCTCTTAATCCATGTCCCAGGAATTCAATTTCTGAATATTTATTCAGAATAATGGAAACATGTTTCACCAACATTCACAGCAAGTGTATTCCTAATAGCCAAGATACACTAGCCAGTTGTTCATCAATGCATTAATCGATCATTTATGTTATATTTAGAGAAAGTCTTCTCAGTAGTTAACAGGAGAGAACAAATAACACGTACTACCATGTAGATAAATCTCAAAACTATGTGGAGCCAAAGAAGCCATAAACAATAGTTTGTAGGTTTCCATTTATGTGATATTTTAGAGAAAGGAAGTTATGATGACAGAAAGCATTTCAAAGATTGGGGTTGAGTATGTTAGTATAGGTAGAGTAAGTTTGCTAGGTCAGGGAATGAGATTCTCCTTCCCAGTGTCATATTTATAGATCTTGAATTCAAAGAATACATGCAAAATACCTAGGAAATACAACTTTTTTTTTCAAAAATACTCTACAGTTAAAAGTTGTACAGATAGGGTTGTGGGAGAATATTTGCGTTTCCATGCCCAAGGAGCAGTATTAAGCTCAGTTTTCAGAGCTTGGCCTCAACAGTAGTTGTACAAGTGTGAACTAGCATAACGTTATGCTCAGTTTTCTGGAAGTGAAGCTCCCATTGTTCACTCTATTATCTTCTATCAACAGAGTGTTGGGAGCAGCTGAAGCTGGGAAGTAATTATGCACGCAGGACCAAGCCAGCCTGGGAACACAGGAGCTCCTCCAGGCATATCAACACGCTGCTGCAGTTTGTTAACTGATTGTTGGGTGGAGAAGCTGAATTCAATAACCTCTCTAGGGTATGAATAAATACTGTTCTTGGGATGTTCCTCTCCTTGGATCTCCACCTGACCCAGCTATTGTCTCTTTTCTATCTTTTCCTCATTCTCACATTCCTCCCCCTGGGTACAGCAAGAGCCCAACGGATCCCCACAACAGAGCAGGGACTAAATTACTATAGTTACATACTTCTGTTCTTACCTAGTCATTCAGAAAGAGACCTCACCATTGCAAACCCAAGCAACACAGGAGATCGAAACAAAAACCCTTCCACTGCCAGTGGAAGGAAGACCTCTACTGAACAGATCCTTTTATTCTTGTTTCACAAGGGGGCCAAAGGATACTCAGCTAAGAGAAGGAATATCTAACATAAGACTTAATATCTTGGTATACTGTTCAAGTCTGAGGTGAAATTTATACAACTCAAGCTTGAGAAATTTAAAGATCAAAATCAGTAACAATATAGATTTTTTTTAAAAAAATACCTACTAGTACTTGCAAGTGTCCATTTGGGTTTTTGAAAAACAAGCCATAAGGGGCTGGGGATTTAGTTCAGCGGCAAAGCGCCTGCCTGGCAAGCGCAAGGTCGTGAGTTTGGTTCCCGGTACCGGAAAAAAACCAAAAACCAAAAAAAAAAAAAAAAAAGAAAAACAAGCCATAAGTAGACATGCAGGAGATTACTGAAGGAAACGCTGGGGAAAAATAGTGAGCAGAGGGAGCAGGAGGAGTCAGTGGAGGGCTTCACACGATATAGAGGTCTGACACCTGTGCAAGGAAGGGGACAGGGAGGGGGGAGTAGGGACGGCCTCTTTTACTGTGGGCTCAGAGAAATGCATGGTGCATGGGATCTCAGATGCCTGTTAGCAGAGATCTGTGATATTTGGAGATGGTTTAATTCTAGCATGCTGCTGTGCTGCCTGGAGGAAGTTAGTCTTAGCATGAAAACTGCCATGGACCTAAACTCTCCGTCGCTGGAGGGTTTCAATTGATTACACTTGTCATGGCAGGCTCTCTTGAGAGCTCTGTGTAGTGCGGTGCTGTTGCCTCCTATAATGGAGAAGGTATTTAAACTTGATTACAGTACATACTTTAAGAAATATTTTCCATTAAAATCAAAACCTTTAAAACTTGTTAATTCAAATAGTACTAATAGGTGGACACTTTTTTCCCCCCAAGAGCCAACTAAAGGAGAACTGTGTATTAAAGAGTAATATCATTGGGAATGTCACTATCCATAGGAACCATGTTTTTAACTTAGAGGAAGTGATGGAGATTCATAATATAGCTATGTATTCTCACTTGGTTCTCTTATTACCAAAATATTTCTTTTTTAAATATCAGCCTGGCCTGTGGGTGCAGTTATACCTCTGATATCAACAGTACCATATCTCATTAAGAATATGGGAGAAACAGGGCCAATCCGTTGACAATAAACTAAGAGGGAAGAGAATAAGCATTTGTGATTATCATCATTGGTGGAGTTGGGAAGTTCCAAATTTGAATATGTTGGAAGTTAATATTTTTCCATATGTCAAAAGTAGCAGGCTTGCAGACTTACAGGTGTGCTGACCATGCTTATTTGTGTGAGGAAAAACAGAAGATAAATTCTTTTCAAATGAATGGATGGAGATATCTATTTACATCTCAAGTTTATGAAATTTGTCCTTATTTTGCACTGGATAAACACTGCAGTCCCTGTCACAGTTGATGTGAGGGTACTGTATGCTGTAAGAAGTGTCCTTGTGTTGTGTTACTTTCCCTTCCAGAACTAGGTCCTAACTTTAGATGAAAAAGAGCAGCGTAGCTACGTGTGTGAGAGGGCAAGCACTGTGAGAGGGCAAGGTAGGAGGACTGCAAGTTCAGGCCTAGACTGGGCAAGTTGGTGACTTAGAGAGACCTTACCTCAAAAAAAATTTGATATATACGTATATGTATGTGAAAAAAAGAAAGAGAAAGAGAGAAAGAAAGGAAGAAAGAAAGAAAGAAAGAAAGAAAGAAAGAAAGAAAGAAAGAAAGAAAGAAAGAAAAAAAAGAAAGAAAGATAGAAGGAAAGAGAGAAGCTGGTGGTGTAGCTTAGTGCAGAGGCTCTGGATTCAATACCCACTACTGGAGGGGTGGGGCACACAGCAGGCGGGAGGGGAGGGTTCAATACATCTGACATAGTTTTAACTCGTTTACTTATAGTTTCCTTGTATCACAAAAAGTAAGTCAGTGCAGTGGAAGAGGAGAAATGCAATGCAGACTACTGATTTTTAATTTCTTTTTTGCCACATTTGATAGTATTTGAATAAGGGAAATCTTTTTCCCTTGTGAATGTTCTCTTATTAGGTTGTGTATAATGTTAGGAATTTAAGAAAATTCTATTTATCAATAGAGTATTTATGAATTTAATTAGAGCAGTTACAAAACATGAAGCTAATGGTTGGGAAATGGGAGTTTTCCTTCCCATGGCAGCATAAATTCACGTTACGTATGGAACAACTCTTTATATTGGTGTTAATTATGTTAAAGCTAGTAATCATTGATTATTTCTTAATGACACAAGAAAATACTTTGGTAATTTGTTTCTGCGTCCTTTGGTGTACATTGAAGGTACATTGATTTGAGCTATATTCTATAGAGTTCTTTTCTCTTTCATAAAGGAGGGGGGAAATATAAGTAAAATAAATTGCAAAATTTTTACCTATAAATGTTAACACCTAATTTTGTATTTGCACCAGTTAATGACTTTTTTTCTCCCACTTTACGTACTTAAAAATTCAGGATTTTTGTTGCTCTTTCCGTGTGAGTTAGCAAAATACTTCTAGAAATGGAAAGGCAAGGTTGGAGGGAGGGGGTTTCCCATCACAGGGTCATGAAGAGGAAGCAGGGGGCTCTGTAGAGGGGATTCCAGTACAAAATGGGTGATTGGATTCATTAAATCAGAGCCTACTTATCTCTGATAAATCACTGTATAACTTTACTTATGTTCACCCAGAGTACTCCTTTCTTCTTCCTCCTCTTGGCCTTCTCCAATTAGCTGTTCCTTCATCTTTCTGAAGAATCTACAGCTTATTTTGAATGAAGCCTAGCAAGCATGCAAGACTGTATGTGAGTTACTCTGAAAGAATCAGGTTAGCTGCAATGGATGTGACATGTAAAACTTTGTAAATTTTAAAATGTCCTTTTTTATAATTAAAACTAGAGGAATGCAAAATAATACACAAATAAAAGGAAGGTCATACAGCTCCTGACCTCAAGAACTTACAACTGTAAAACAATGGGTAATTCAGAATAATTTCTTAAAGATCACGAGGCTTTGGTCATTTTAATCAAGCTAACAGCTCTCCATCAATTCTGCATATTGTCAAAACTGTTATGTACATATGCTGTACATGGCTTATGAATAATTAGCATTTAAAATAAGTTGAATAACCAAATTACTCAATGAAAATGACTATCTTTTACACAAGAAAAAAGTTAGTATATTAAAAACAAATACTAATTTACTGTGAGATACTAAATACTGTGTTAGAATGAAGAATTTTTTTAAAGCCCAAGGTTATAAGATATAGTAAATCAATACAATTCATCAAAATCTGTGTTTTTTGTAGTCTAATGAATAGTTTGGATTAGAATAATGATTTTGAATCACTGAAAAAATCATTAATAAATATTAAATAGCATACATTATCAAAAGTAAGAACCTAAAACAATGAAAAGTTCTCAAATAATAAGAAAAATGAATCCATTTTTTGTTTTAAACTTAGTTTACTTAAAGTTCAATGTATCAGAATATTTCATCCCTTCCTGGTCTGAAAAGTAGGGTTTCAGTGCATATTTTTTGTTTCATTTTTATTAATATTGCATCCATCTGCAGTGTTAACAATTTGAAGTCTATGGCTAATATATAATGAACAGCATGAACATTTGATAATGTAGTTAGCTTAATTAACTGTTTATTCCCTTGCATAATGATTATTAGTCTTTTATTGGATTATAATTTACTAATCATAGTATTTTTATTTATTCAACATTTATTGCACAAGGGAGGCTCATCACTGTGTCAATAGTAATGGCTAATGTATCTGTAGTAAAGGAAACTGTAAAACTGTAGAGATCGTGGTAGTTAGTGAGGTTTGCAGATATTTCACATTATCAACTTTCTGGAAATATGGTAGGCTTTGCCTTCCTTACCTCTTTTACCATGAGCTAGAGCCACATAATTTGTTTTGACCAATTAAATGAAAACAGAACTCTCATGAGTCATTTCCAGGCATTAGCCTTAAAAGCTTGTATATAGTTACCATGCTATCTGTCCAATACTTCTGTGATTGTTCAGGGAGGCTTTGAAAAGAATATTCCATTAGGTTTTTGTTGTTGTTGTCTTTGTTTTTGTAACTAGAGCCTAACTCAGAACCTTGTGCTTGCCAGGCAGGCGCTGTGCTGCTGAGCTATATCCCCAGCCCATTCCATTAGTTTTGAGTCTCTGAATATTTACATGAAAAGAGCCATGCTTCATCCCACGTTAGATGTAAACTGTGAGTCTCAAATACATTTTTGCTCTAATAAGCTTCTAAAGCTATGTAGTTATCTGTGACTACAGCATAGCTTGGCTTGTCTCATACAGAAATTGGTAATAATCACGGGATGCTGCCAAAACAGAAATTATAAATATGCACTGTTGACCATGAGACTGGGTAGTGGAGACACTGTTATTGGAAGCTGTAAGGATAAGTTACAGGTGTCCAAATATTTGGCAAATCTCTTGCTTGTGATAATTTGCAAGGCAGATTGCTATGGTTTAATTCTAAAATATCCCCCGAATTCTCATGTTTTCAGAGATGGCCCCTTTAAAGGAAATTGGATCATAGAGGCAGAAGAGTCATCAGTGGATTGGCCTACTGATGAGTTCACAGCTGAGTATGCTATTAGGAGGCGGGGCCAGCTTGGATAAGGTGTATGACTCAGGATGTTCTTTTGGATGGTACATCTCCTCCCTGGCTCCTCCCTGCTCGCTCTCTCTCCCTCTCTGCCTTCCAGCTGCCACGAGGTGTACAGCTTTCATTTGTCATGCTCCCCGTCATGCTGCTTCTGTCTTAAAGCCAGCCAGTCATAGACTGGATGGAATTCTACCAACTGTGAGCACAATTAAACATCTCCTCCTTTCAGGTGTGGGTGTCGAGCATTTTGACCCAGCAAGAGGAAAGCTGGCTAATACACAGAGCATACATTCAGTGAACTTATAACGCTAGGGAAACGGGCTGGAAAATAGACCATTAGTAGTTTGTTTAGCTAATTTTCACTGTATTTAACAAGACACTACAAGGAACAGATAAGCTTTAAAATGAATTGGCCAGTGTTTGAAAGAATAAGAAAAAGAAAAAAGAAAGAAGAGTCCAGAAATTCAGAGACTTTTGGGCATGGACCATGCAATTTCTTCACAAACCTTAACCAATGAAATACACAAAAAATGGCCTTTAAATGACAAAGTCTGACTGGCCTTAATGCAAGAATCAAATCAAATGTATGGCTGTTGGAATCATTGCTTAAAATACAAGGCCAGCTGTGATAATTGTATTACTAATGTCTATAGGTTTATTGAAAGGAACAGTTAATGCTTAAATTGTTTTTCTTGACCAATTTTGTATGCTTATATTTGGTAATCTCAACAACTAATTTAAAGACAATATGTAATTTAACAGCCATTGTTGCACTTCTACCATCTTGTTTAGCGAAGCTCTGTATCATTTCTAATTTTTTATTACTTTTTCTTGTCTTTAATTGTTTGATCAACCTTGCATTCTTACATCTGGTAATCTGAGCAACTTCATTAAAGATAATAACATGTAATATAACAACCATTGTTATTTCCTATCATCTTGTTTTGAAATCCTGTATCATTTTTATTGTGTTTGTGTTTTGTTTTTCTCCTCATTGTTGTTCTTTTTTTTCTCCTTAAAAAAAAAAAAAAAAAAAGAAAAGCAACTCTGAGTAGATTAAGGTATTCCAGTACAAAGGTCAAGTTAGGTTTGTGGGACACAGAATTGCTCATTAGACATGAAAGTATGACTCTTATCCAAGGCCTAATTAATCTGTATCTCCAGAAATTAATTAGTGAAAGAGGGAGAGAGGCATTGGTGAGAGAAAATAAAAACAGCATCTTTAAGAAATATGGAACTGAAAAGAATTAAGATGTGTTATGTCCACGTACCACTCCCCACAATGAGTATAACTATTATGTACTGCAAATGCGCACTAATGAAAACAAAATAAATTAAAAAGAACTGTGTGTACCAAAGGACTGTAGAAGCGGCTGGAGATACATGGCTCTGACTTGAATCAAATTAATACAAGTAGTTATGTATTTAACTTTGCAAAAAATTTAAATTTGGATGAAAAGTAGTCAATGATCTGCAAGTAGAAAGCTTTATGAGAAAGCTGTCATCTCCTAAAGGATATATTCTGTAATATTTACTTCAGCTGTCATTAAAGGGTATAGAGGAAGAGATTAACCTTTCAGAGAGAAGAACCCCAAGCTAGAGAATCAGAATTATGGTTGATCTACAAATATTTCCTACCTTTGGGATAAGGAGTCTTCAAATGTCTGTCCAGTGGGGTTTGGGATTTCTGTAGAGCAAAAATATTTTGTGCATTTTCTGAGGGAAGAATGGCTTAAGAATTCCCTAATCCTTTCCACTATAATATAATTGATTGCAGTGAACAGATAAACTTTCTTTTAAGTATACATCTATGTATCAAAAGAAGTCATATTGCACTTGACAAGACTATATCACCCTAGGATCTGGATGTTGAAGTTAATGCTAATTACGGACTAGACTACTAGATTATCTCACTTGTAAACTGTATCAAATGAATTTTATAAATGAAAAAAGGGAATCAAATCTTTGGTGTTCAGAAAGATAGAATGTGGCATATATTGTGCTGTTCATAAAATATTCTCTCCATTTCCCAGGCATGTGGTAGGATTATATTTTCTCATCCACTACAAAGCTAACAATAACTTTATGATTTTTTTGACCAATGAAATGCAAGGAGAATTGGCACCTGTAACTTCTTGACACAAGTTTTGTAAACTAATTCAGAATTTGTTACATTTTTTTCCCTACTCCTGCCATGATTGTGGAAACAAATACTGGAGTCAAACTTCAATCACTTTGGTGCTTTGAACTGAACTGTGCCCCCTCCAGTTCATATGTTAGACCCACAACACCCAGTGTGCCTGAATTTGGAGTAGAATGTACCTATGATGAAATGACATCATAAGTGTGAGACCCTTGCCTTATGGGATTAAAATCACTTTAAGAAATGCTGTAGCATTTGTTTTCTTTCTCCATAATGTGAAGACAGTGTGAAGGTGGCCATTTGCAAACTAGGAAGGCAGCCCTCAGTGGAACTCAGCCTTTTCTGGCACCCTGGACTGGGGCTTTCAGTATTTCAGTCTATTGTCTTTCACTGTGTTTGTATGAGCTGTATAGTGCTCACAGGGAACACGGTGAGCAAATTCCCTTCTATTCTGTATAAATATACATTAAAGCATGAAATAAACCTGCAGTAATTGGCCACCCAGACTCATATATCAAACTAAGTTTCTGACATCTCCATTTGTATGCCTCAGAAGCAACTCAAAGTTAAAATATTTTAAACAGAAAACTTGACTTTATCCCTATCCCTTCTACTCTTACCCCTACCTATTTTAATATTACTTAATAGTGTGATAGTACAAAACACTGGTACACCCTACATGCTGCTCAAACTAGAAGCCCAAGAGCACCCTTGGTTCTTTGCTATCTCTCTTCCCCCATCATAAATCCAATGTCAAAGTCTGCTAAATCTGTCTTCTAAAAATACATTACATTTATCCAGTTTTCTTAATCTTCATAGCTCCCGTCTAGAAAATCACCATTGTTTCTTGCATGAATTCTTAGTCACTTGCAAACTGTCTTTCCCACCTATCTTTTTCCAACATATTCTCTGCAAGTAACTAGGAGTTCTGTATAAAACATAAACATCAATCACCAGCATGCTTAAAAGGCTTCAGGGATTCCCTATTATGCTATTTTACAATTACTACAAACCATGTCTATTTCATCAGTCCCAGCTCTTGTCACTCTTCTCCATTTTAATTCATCATATTTTTTAATCTGTTCTTTGAACATGCCAATAACTTTTTTGGCCATAAGCTTTTTGGCCATAAGTAATCGTAATACCAAGAGTGACATTAAAATCAGTATTAGTAACTAATATGTATTGAATGTTTACGAGGTTCCAGAACTTTGCTAATCACTATACACATATTAATTCATTTAGCAGATCAATGAAACAAGCACTATTACAATATCTGTTGTACAGATGAAAAAAATCAAGGCACAAAGAATCATTGTTGAAACCAAAATTTGAACCTAGTCTTACTTTGTAAAAATTTTTTGTGGAGGAACTTAGAAATATATTCTTCTTTTATTTTAATTTTTTTCTTAGCATGTGTTTACAGGGCTAAATGATTCTATTTCTCCTGGGGAGTTGGCACATGGACATAACACATCTTAATTCTTCTTTTTTCACCTTCCCCTCTCCTTTTGCCCTCCTTCCTCTCTCCCCCCAGGTCTTGTTACCTTTGGTTTTGCAAAGGATCTATAGCCTTATTGCCTATTATCTGTCTTTTATTTTGGTCTTTTTTATATTTTGTGGTTTTCATAGAAGAGAAAGCATGTGATATTAAAACATGGAACATACTGTCTTAGTTACTTTTCTCTTGTTGCTAAGACAAAATACTTGACATCCAAAGTTAAACAAGGAAAGTTTTATTTATGTCACAGTTTGTGGATGTTTCAGTCCGTAATCAGCTGGCTCCAAGGCAGAGTGGCGTGGTGACAGTTCATGGAGTTGGAAGGCAACTTGTTGGAAAGCAACAAGAGCAAAAGGGAAAAACAGCCCTCTTTTCCTCTCTTATGTTTTATGCAGGCTACGCACCCTAGGGTGGGTGTAACACTCACATCCCCAATCCCAGCACTAGACAATAAATCAGTCACATGCTCTAAATCTAGCTGACTCTGAAAAGCACACCTCCATGACCACATGAGACTTTAGGGGGCATCTCAGTGCAAACCATAATAGTGTGTGATTTATTTTACTTAATGTTATGGTCTAAGGTGCATTCATTTTCCTACAAATGACTTACGTTTATCCTTCTTTATGGCACAGTAGTACTCCATTGTATATAAATACCACATTTTCTTTATCCATTCATCTCTGATGGACATACGTTACTTCCAAGATTTAGTTATTATCAACTGTGCTGCTATCAATGTAAGTATGCCTGTATCATTGTAATGTGATGTCTTTAAGTCTCTTGGGAAGAGTACCAAAAGATGAACAGAAAGAGAATATCTGGTATTTCTATTTTTAGGTTTTGGAGGCCTTTCCATACTGATTTCCCTGTGATTTATCCCAGGAAACAGTGACACTTTCTTCAATATTATTTTTCCTGACTACTCTGCTCCTTTCTCCTTTCGTTCTCATGTGGATGACTTTTCTCACCATTTAATCCCAGTTTAAACGTCGTTCTCCGACTGGGCTCACTGTGTTCAAGCAGCCTTTATCGTCATCCATCATACCAGTTTGTCTGCTTCATAGTACATTTCACAAGTTGCAATTGTATATTTGTCATTTATTTATTTATTTCAAAATCAAAGTTTGGTAAATTTTTTCTGCTTAGGTTCAGAGAGTAGATAATTTAAACATTGGGGCAGTATTTTCTCCATGGCCACTGCTGAACTGAGATAATACAAGGAAATAGGCATGGATGAGTTACAATAGAACTTCATTATGAAACCAGGTGATGGGCCAGAGTTCAGCCATCGACCACTTTTTTTAACCATGGTGTAACCCAGCGGTGGTGAACTTCTGGCATGCACATCACAGCCAGTAGTTTGTTATCCCTGAATGTTCTAAAAATTTTCCCATCATTGGCCTAGCCCTTCCATTAGACTGTAAATACTAAGAAGCTTGGAAATCAAAATCATTTTGTTTATCATGTATTCCAGATTCTAGCCCAGAGCAGGGCACATAATAATTATTTTCACCTCTCTCCTGAATGAATCCTTGATAGGCAGCACAACATCCTACAGTCCTTCTGTAAAAGGCAGCAATTAGCTAGTCATGGGGGCATATACTTACAGACCCACGCGAGGCTGAACCAGGAAGACCACAGGTTCAAGTCCACCCTGAGTAACTTAGTAACTCAGTGAATAGGCTCTGGGTTCAAACCCTAGGACTTTAGGAAAAAATAACATTGATTCAACTTCTACACACACAAAATTTGACATTTACATTTCATCTGACTCTATTTTAGAAATAAGTAGAAGTACCAATATAAAGAAGAAGACATGATGCAACGAAGTATACAAAAATATAGAGAAAGTGCCCAGGAAACCTTATCAAGCTAGGGTATCAACTCTTCCTCTTAATTATATCAAAAGTAAATTGACTGTAACATCCATTAACAGCTGAGTCTATTCTGAACAATTGAAGTGGATTTCCTTGATTGTATGATTTTAGGAGAACCCTTTTTGGTCTTGAGATTTTTCCTTTGTCTACTATACACACAGTGTTGGACAAATGAAAATCACTGACTCATCTTGCTTCTGGGTGGAAGCAGGAAATCATGTGCATCTGGGCAAGGAGGAGAAAGTGTACAGATGAATATTTGGAAGAATCAGTACAATAGAATGTGTTTATTAGCATCATGTTCTGATGGTGTCTCATTGACTTCCTGCTAATCTGTTACCAGTGGGCTTGGTGGGTAATTATTCCCCTTGCTATGGTGAGGATGCTTCAAGAACACATAAAATCAAGCAGCAGTTTTTAATGTCTGTGGAAATCTCCTTTTAAATACTCAGGAGCCATTAGGAGGCAAAGAGAACTTGGAAAAAATTCCAAGCTCATCAAGTCTTACAAATTTTGCATATTGGATCCTTTAAAGAATTAGGAATAAATAATCATAAAGCTTAATTAACAAATATTTCTTGAGAGCGTTATGTGTAAGTTATTGAGGAGAAGAGGGCAGTATCTACCACAATAATCCCTCAACAATTTTCAGTTGCAGCACATTTTAATTGTCTAAATTGGAAATGTGCTTTTCCCTATGTCTGAAAATAATTTAACCTATACGTAATTATCCACCTAAAAGTGAGCAAAAACTTGCTTCAATTTGTAACTTCACAAAGTTTGTCTCAAAGTTGGACCTGATGACACACCCCTGTCATCCCAACACTTGGGAGGCTGAGGCAGGCAGTAGCACTGCTGTGAGTTCCAAGCCAGCTTAGGCTACCAAATGTGTTTGAGGCATCCTGAACTGCACAGTGAAATCCTACCTCAAAGGGCAAAAAACAAAGCAACACAAAGCAAAAAAGACAAAAAACAAAAAATGAAAACTATCTCAGATGAAATTAAACTGAAGATCATTTTAGGGGTCAATACTGTATTTTTGGATAACATGTTAGGTCCATATGCAAGAGAAATGAATAACACGAATCCCCTGACCTCCAAGGAGGATTCTGATTTGATCTGATTTGTTCTCTTCTTTTACTTTACAATGATACATTCTTGAAAAAGTCTTTGCTAACAGATTAGATATTCTAAATTTCTGTTCATACAAAATCAGGAAAGAAACAATGGAGGAGAAGAATACATGTGTGGTTTAGAAATTTCTAAATTAATCTGAGAAAGGAAGAGGATGAAACAGATGATTATGAGACAAGAAGTTTTAAAAAGATTAATGTATATCTGCAAGGTTTTTTTTTTTTTCTTTTTTTTTTTTTTGGTTTTTCTCCGGTACCGGGAACCAAACTCATGACCTTGCGCTTGCCAGGCAGGCGCTTTTGCCGCTGAGCTAAATCCCCAGCCCCTATCTGCAAGGTTTTGAGAAATACAAGTAAAAATTTGAGCTGTTTAAAAATCTTGGTTTTGTTTTTGTTCCTTTTACTTGTTGGACTTTTCTTTCTTTCATCAAGGTACTGCCAAGTGCTTTGGTATCATGTACACAAAGATGACAGCATTCTACCTTCAGAAACAGAAGGCTGTCCCCTCTTGTATCATCTCTGTCAATTATACTGGGTGAAGACATGACTCACATGACACGACATGTCCATAGTCCTTTATTGTATGCATCACAGAGGTGTCACAGCTGCATTCCTTCTTGACTCTATCTGGAAACAGAATGGCAACAAAAGGAAGCTTCTCATATGTGAGAAAATATCACCAATTGTAAGATTGCTTTGAACATAATTCTTTGGCTTTGTAGTATGCTGTTAGAGTAAGTGATTGAAATATGAAAAGCTTCCATATTTACATACGGCAGAATGAAATAAAGTCACTAATCATTTAGTTTTGTTCCAGTTTCTCTTTAGTTGCAAATTAAAGTGTCACTTTTTTGTCACTTTCATTATTGGTCAACTGCTCTTAAGAGTTATTCAGTCCAAATTGTAGTTAAGTTAAGAAAGATGTAAAGTTGTTTCCATTGTGGAAATGGAGATATCTAAAATACTTTTTTAAGTCTGACATTATGCAGAGCTCAGAAATGGGTCAGAATTATTTATATGCTGAGAAAATAGTCTTCGATTTGGATATGTTTTTCAAAAGAAAAATTAAAATACAAGCACTCCAAGGGTTTTAATGCCTTATCTAGATGACATAAGATATTTAGGATATGTTTTATATGACAGAATGTTAAAGCTGGTAATTTAAGGAGGTAGTGAAAAGTACTTCTGAAGTTAGGACTGTGTTGAGCTAATCTGGGGATGCAAGCAATGCATTCATGCACAGGGGTTGTTATCTGTATCTTTTAGGCATTATCTATTCAGAATTTCATGGTTGGAGCTTCAAGTCTTCCTGGATGGTATAGCTTGCTATTATCACCTTTTCTACCTAAAGAACTTGACACTTCTACTTGTTGGATCATGGATAAATCAGGAGGAGGAGGAGGAGTCTTTTTTCTGAATTTCTTAGTTAAGCAGGCAGATGATTGGAGAGGATTCCTGCTGCCTCTCTCTTTGGCCCAGTTTAGTGCACCAGAATGGTGTTGCTTGCTGAATAGAAGGAGAGAGATATAGGAGGGAACTTTCAGCTATGGAAACACTAGCCCCTGAATGTGTACAAATTACCACTGTCACTGTGAAGGCCTTGGAAATTAATCACAGGTCTTGGTACTTAACAGAATTTTAGAGCCTCCAGGAAGGACAGATTTGGTGGTAGCTGAGGAACAAGGAAGTTGAGATGAGATGAAATGAGATAAGAATTGAGCCTACAAAGGTAAGACAGAGCTAGATAATTGGACTTATCTGCTTGGATTTTCCTTCAAAGAGTGCAGAGAATGGGAAGTCTTTGAAGGGGCAGAATCAGGTAATACCCAGATTTGTTTTTAAATATATTATTCTGATGGTGGAACATTAGCAAAAATGTAAGGGACTTAGACTGGTTGATGCGGATGACAATTTAGACAATAAAGGTCTGAACTGGGTCAGTGTTAATGGGAATAGAGAAGACAGATTCTTATCAATTTTTGAGGAGGAAATAACAAAGATCATATAGGAAATAGTTTCAATAATTGCAATTTTCTCTAATGAGAAGGGCAATGTAGGGAAAGAAACACAGTATTCAGACAATCATTTGTCTGCATAATGTCAGGAAGGGGGTGATGGGCCCTGAGAATGTGTGCTTTAAGCTAGTGCCAAGGGGATGCTGCTGTTCTTCATTCAGAGATCACACTTCAAGGATCACTGTCCTAGATCACTGTTTTAGGCAATGGTTTTATATATATATATATATATATATCTGTTTCTGGCAGAGGCAATCTATTTATCAAGATCTATAGCGCCTAAGGGAATTACAAAAATAAATGGATGGATCCTATTCTCATTTGCCAAACACATTTTTCCCTAATACATTTTAACTTGGCTTAGAACATAATTGATTTTAGAATGGATACTTTCATCCTATTTTTAAACCATCACTCTTAATTCTTTCTAAAATCTCAGAAATTGTCTCTGTGATTGTCAAGCAGTAAAGTTGTTTAATCTTGCTCCTCTAGTTTATCAGGCAACACTGTAAAGCCATAGATTCAAATCATTCTTTAATCTGCTTGGTAAATTTGTTATTATAAATATTTAAGAATCATAATGTTTTTCTGCTTTCAGCCACTTTTATGAACTCCTAGGTCACAAAGTTAGAAACTGACTATTTCCATTTAATGGAATTTCTCTATTCTGAATCTCAATATTGGTGAGATGGTTCCATGGATTTTGTGTTCTCTGTAGTTTATGTCAATAAAACTTTAAAAACTAGTGTCTTACAAGGAGTTGAGAAGACAGCCCAAGCAAACATGGAAGTCAATATTACATGAACACTGACAAATATTTCATGCAGAAATTGCCTTTATACTCACTGCATATAAGCAACATAGAATAACATAGAAGAAGCATGCATGGGGTAAGATAATTATTGTATTTACTTAACCAGTCAGAAAAAGGAGGATGAGGGAAAAGAAATTTACAAGGAAATGAAAAATAGTGTTGCTGCGGAGATGTGTTTTTCACAGAGATTGATGTGATCAGGCTACAAAATGAAAGTTTGATCTGGCCACCTGTTATGTTTTCAGTATGGAAACAATCTGTGTAGTCTGGGAATAAAAAATTGTTTGTAAATTTCTCTTCTTGTGAATTTTATAGATAAAAAAGCATGCCATTGCTAAAAATAATTTTCATACTTTCCTTTTAAACCTGGATTAACTTTTTCTGTTCTCTTTCAAAAATCTTGCCCTTTCACTTCCTTCCTAGCCAGGGCCACTTTAGTTCCTTGCAGCACTCACATCCCTGGTGTTTGTACTTGCTTTGGATGCCTCTGAGCTTCATGGAACCAGAACAACCCACTTGAAAACCAGGTTCTACTCTGCTCATTTGCTTGAGAGAATTAGCTCTGTGGGGAAAATGACTGAAGAAGTCTTTGAAATATTTCCTCCATTAACATTTCTCAGAAAAATTCCAAGTTTGTGACTTTTGGCTTCTCATCCAAGTGCTCCAGCAGGGAACTACACATGGCCGGTGCTCAGTAAGAATAGCTAGTAACCTGTCATCATCCATCAAATATGTCCTGCCATTGAGGAAGAAAGCTTGGCCAGTACGTTAAATGGAACTCACACGAGCAGGTAGTAAGAGCTGTTTAGTCAATTTGATTAACCTAGCAGTTAGTTTGCGAAAAAAGCATTCTTGTCCTTCAAGCCTTCGGCTGCACACTCCAGGGAAGCTGCTACTCCATAGGGAAAAAATGTGCTGCTTTGAGGTTATTGTTTTTTATTCTTTCAGGTCAGTGAATCCTTTGTCTATGGATTAAAGCTCTGGCTTCATTATTTTCTAAAATTACATATTATAAAACACCATTGTTTTTTAAACTTACAAATGTATGTAATATAAAGCTGCCTACAATTTTCTGAAGACCATTCATAGACCATATTAAAAAAAGAACTGAGATGTGTTTTGCATGTGTGCCAATCTCCCACAATGAATATAATAATATGCTGCAAATATGTCCTAATAAAAGTTAAAAAAAAACAAAAAAGAATTAGCAGCGAAGGATGAGTTAAAAATGTAGAGTGTTTTGGTACTGATTTTTAAAAGAAATTGTATCTAATCTATTTGGACATGCTCAAGGCTGCAGAATTCAGTATAATGCTTGCTTGGCATAAATAAGGCTCTAAATTAAAACCCCAGCAGTAGAATAAAATCATAATCCATGTGTATATGTTAATACTAGTTAATATGTATTAAAAACTTTTGTTTCATA
Source organism: Chinchilla lanigera (assembly GCF_000276665.1). Taxonomy (NCBI): domain Eukaryota; kingdom Metazoa; phylum Chordata; class Mammalia; order Rodentia; family Chinchillidae; genus Chinchilla; species Chinchilla lanigera. The sequence goes on from NW_004955446.1 coordinate 4,982,647, forward strand.
AGAAAGCCTTTGGTATACCCTCTAATGTCTGATAATATTTACTATGTTTTGAAATTCTAAGACTTTTTAATAGATGATATCTAGACTTGCGTATTGGCTTCCATATACATATATGTAAGTTTGTATCAGTAAAACAAGAGAAATAAAAATGTCTACTTTTTTATCTTTACTTTTTTAAATTGAGAAATAAAAGCTATAGCAACTTGGATTAAGATTTGAAGGAGTCTGTGGACTCTTATCTTAAGCCATTATTTTTTGTTCTTATAAGATTTCCATGGGGGAAAAATGTAAAATAGAAACAAATTATGTATGTGTATGTTTTCCTACTTGGTAAATTTGTTATAGAACCTAAGTCATCCATCACCATGTCACAGAGTCAATAGAATATTTCCCTTTGGAGACTTCCCTAAAGGGTTTTGTGTGACTCTCAGAATAAAGGATTACTTGAACCTAGGGTAGCCAATGTTGTAGATCATATGGTGACCGAAAGCTTTTTTTGACATACATCCTTTCTAAGACTGACATTAACTTCTTCCTCACTGGATCATGTAAATTCTTCTTAGTTTTCCGTTGTATTCTCTAGTATCTAGTAAACCACTGATTGTGTTCTCCCTTTATTTCTTCCTAGAGCCTTGCTTCTATGCAGGTTGGATGGCTAAGGAAATTTTAAAAAGTATCAATGCTTACATGGGTCTTACTTGTAGAGATCCTGATGATTTAATCTGAGATGTGGCCATAGTATTGGAGATTTTAAAGGAGTTTTCAAGCAGCTTTACTTAACAGACATATTCATTGGCTCAGACCATTTTCTGTTGCTACAACTGAATACACAGAAAAATAAAAGTATTTAGCTCATGGTTCTAGCATCTGGGAAGTCTGAGAGTATGGTGCTGGCATCCATTGAGGGCCTTCGGGTATCATATTTTGAGACAAAACAAGCATTGGTCTGGCTTCCTCTTCCTTTAAAGCCACTAGTATTACTCTTACTGACCTCACCTAATTTGAATTATGTCCCAAATGCTGTACCTCTAAATGCCATTAACATACGAATTCGGTGATTACGTTCTAATCGTAATACACTAACTTGTGGGAGACACATTTAAATTATAGCACACATCTCCCTCACCTTTTTAGAAATGGAGGAATTCCAATTCATGTTTTGATAAGAAAATTTTTGTGTAAAAGATCACTGATAATTTCAGTCACTGTTCTCTGAAGCAACTGAAAAACAGTAGACTGAAAGTGAGGATTTTGTCTTTGGCGTATAGAATAAAGGAGTCCACAACAAATCCTCTTCTTCTAACACACTGTGTGATTTTCCACTATACACAAGAACTCTACCCTTACCCTGTGCTACTACATTTACTTCTTATCACATTGGTCACAAAGTAGGTTTTATTTTCCCAATAAAATCATTGGCCTTCATATGGAGAAGGACATTCTATAGTTTACCTTACAACTTATAACCTATATGGGACTTTGATCCTGACCAGGCTATATGATTGTTTGTTCTGGAGGAAGTCTAGCAAAATCATTAGTGTGAAATGAAATGAAAACAGGAACTTAGTCCCAGTGGAATGCTGCTGGGACAGCACAGATGTTTTGCTAAGATATGTCCAAAGGAATGATAACCTGATGGCTAGGTAAGCCAAAGTACATTTCCCGGGAAGTTAAACTATAATGTCCTCACTAATCTTGTTAATCATTCCTCCCATTTCCCCTATTCCTGTTCTATGCAAAAGAATCTTAATAAAAGCCTGGAAAAAATTGCAATTGAGGCTTCAGTCCTAGAAGCTATCGCCTCCCCTACCATCCCATATCTTTGTCTCTCTTGTTTTCTTTTTATCCACTGCACCACATTTTTGAGCCCTGGTGCCCCACAGAAATCAGCATGTCAAAAGTCAAAACGTAAGCACATCAAGAATCCAGTCTGGAACCCAGTCTGCTTGCTTAAGGTTGGTATCAGTAACAAGATAATAAACGAATATCCTGAGATGTTAGAAGAGATGCATCAGTGATATTGGAGATTGTGCAAGACCAGAGGTGTTTGGTGAACTCAGTGTGGAGTGCAATTATCTTAACTCATGATTTTCCTAACATTAGCCATTTGAGTGTCACCTTCTATTTATGCCATAACTAAAGGCTATCTGAATTATTATTTCTCTTTAAATTGATTCATTTTACTTAAAATTTATCTTAAATAGTAATATCCATATGAGCATGTGCTAATCATATCTATTTTTTATATATAGCAAAATAAGTATAAACTATTTAACTATTAAAACAGTAGCTGATCTATATCTTAGCCAAAGTTGGTCAGGACTTACATTATCTGGCCCTGTAGTCTTTACCTTCATATCCTGACTTTGGAGCCCAAATGGTCTCTTACGGCAGTTATTTACTAACGTAGACCTAGCATTGAGGTGATGGTGTGGAAATCTCTTTCTCATCATTGTTGGAACTGGTTTGGTGAGAAGATATAACTGGAAGATGAAACTCCTAAGTAACAGTTCCCTCTATGTTCAATAAGACACAAATAGCCTTTCAATAAGGTGTACTATTAAACAAAGGTTAGCTTTTAAGAAAAATTACCTTATTAAATGGAAATCTATCTGTTGGTATTTGACTGGCTAGGCTGGATGAAAAGCTTAGAGAAGATGAACTCTAAACCAACATTATTGTTTCTGAAAAAAGGTACCTAATAATACATTAGTGACAATATACACCTAAAAGAAAGCAGGTTGGTATGTCATATTTTTCCTTCTTGATAAAGAAGAATATTACTCATATGGATATTACTATTTAAGACAAATTTTAAGGAAAATGAGTGAATCAATTTAAAGAGAAATAATAATTCAGGTAGCCTTTAGTTATGGCATAAATGGAAGGTGACACTCAAATGGCTAATGTTAGGGAAATCATGAGTTAAGATAATTGCACTCCATACTGAGTTCACCAAACACCTCTGGTCTTGCACAATTTATCAAGAAGGTTCATATTTTTCCTTCTTGATAAATTCATCTGATGTTGAAAACATGGCCCAGCTAGGGAAATAAGCTTCATAAATTCTGAAATACCGCCAGCAGAATAGAATAAATACCTGAGTTTTGGTTCACAACATGAATATAGAATTTTGACTCATATGAAAAAAAATTCAAACCTTTCAAAACCATATCTTCTCATGATCCTATCATCAAACAGCTGGGAATGGCATAGCAGGGGTTTTATTTATTCATTCTGAGGCATTTGGTTTCATTGGGTTATACACAGAGAATAGCAATCAAAAGAAACTCATTTTGAATCTGTTCTCCTGCTGATAAACTATAATTGGTGACTGATTGCATGGAGACATTTTCTTTCTTCTCTGACCTTTCTGTCCTGATAACCTGGTCATTTCCTGCCAGGGTTGGAACAGGACACATTCAGATGGAAAGTGCTTTTACTTTACAGAGATGAAGCACTTCCCTGGCACGTTGAAATGCTTTTCATTTGCAGTACAAAATAAATTGCTTTTTGAGGGAAGTATTGGGAAAGGAGAATAAGGTATTTTAAAACATGCTTTCCATAACAGATAATCAGCCACTTACTTGGCTGAGGATATCACCATGTAGACATGGATTTCTTCTAGCCAGAGTTAGTGAGAGCCCTCATTTTTTTTTTTTTCTTGCTAAGTAATAGTTAATCTCAAACAAACTTCAGCCATTAAAACTAGAGCTGTAGGCAAATACCTGTCCAATCCTTGGAGAAGAGAAAGCTGTTTTCTGGAACTGATTTGTATGAGTCGTGCAAATTTAGGATTTTACTTTCATTTGAAGAATGAAATGGTTGTTCCTGTTATCGGAAATAGATAATGAGATTTCAGAGAATAGTGGCTCTCTACCTGTTATACTAATATCAGATCTTATTTGAAATTACTGGGCTAGTCCTCAGTAGGAAGAGGCATGGCATCTGGGGCTGCTTAATGCTTTTACCAAAAAGAGAATGTGCAATGCAGGCTAAGCACAAAATTTAAGATCAAAGGGAAAGAATATCTTGAGACATATTTGATTGTTTGAGTTTTTGATTATTTTTTTGAAACAGGCTCTCACTATGTAATTCAGGCTGTCCTCACACTCCTGGTGATCCTCCTGCCATATTCTCTGGAGTGCTGGGATTACAGGCATTGCCACCGTGCCTGGTTCCATTGAGACATATTTGAAAGTCACTTACAGCAGTTTATGTTTTTAGTTCTAATTAGTAGCAGGTCAGTTCCACCTTTGTGAAAGAGGGTCCAGCAATCTTATTTTTATCCTTTATTTAAAGTACTCACTGCAGAGTTTGAGCATGCATATCAACATTGCTTTTTGTCACTCACTTGGTCTGAATGATGATTTGAAATACATTTTTCATTCCATTGTGTTGTAGTCAGGGTTTGAAAGAGAAACAATTTAATACAGGAGACATAAATTATAGAATTATTTTATAATATTCCCCCAAACAGTCAAATGCAAAAGAGTGTACACCAAAAAATGTTTATTACTCACATAAGGAGACTTTCTGGGGCAAGCAGGGGAAGCTTCCTAAAGTAGGTTTACAAGTGGCTTGAGAAGCAAGAAAAGGCTTAGGAATACTGTTGTAATGGAGATCTGTTCACACATTAGAGACCCAGAGGATCCAGCTGAGGGCCTGGATCCCACAGCAATTTCTAGCATGAGTCTAAATCATGATCTAGAGCCCATGGCAATGTCCTACATGATTCCAGCTGGAGACCGAGAGCCCACTACAACGACTCATGCATGTCTGTATCAAGGATCTGCACTGGGAAGGTCAGTGATGGAAGCTAGAAAATCTGTGCCAGTGGGATGAAGGATCTGTGCTAGCAAGCTGAGGGATCTGCACTGGAGCCAGGAAGTGATGCTCAAGGAAAGGACCAGAGCTCCTTGAAAAGAACCACAGCCTTCCTCAGCAACAGTGAGGTCCTCAGCTACTCTGATGATGAGAACAACTGAGTTAATACCAAGAAAACCAGCATGATAAGCCTCTCTAGGAAGATCAGCAATGTACCATCTCCCCCGCCAGTTCTTTTATGCTGTTGGCAGCAATCCTCAGGTGGGGCTATCACATCCAGAACCACGCTGATTCAGTTCAGCTAGGACTTACAAGTTGACCATTAGGTAATCCACCACAAGTTGCAACTCTTCATTAAAACCATTTAATAATTTTCCTTATTAATTATTTAAAATCACAAATTTATATATGCATCATGTAAAAATTAAACAAGCCCAATGATGTATAAAAGATAACTAAATAACCTCCCCATTCTAGTCTTTATTCCTCTCTTCTTGAGGTTACTGGTATTTACCACTTAGTATGTGTGTCTTTGTCATTTTTCTTAAATTGGCCTAGCATTTTATCCATGCACCAGATATTGTTAGCTGCTCACTCAATGTTTGTATTCTAAAGTCATTGCATAATATATATGCCTCCCCAAAGTAACTTATTCTCTCCCCAAAAGGGACAAATCTCTCTTATTAGCAATTTAGAACACAGACTTGAAACTTGGAGTCCCCAGATTGTAGGCAATCCTCACTGTTAATGAAACTCTTCATGGTCCAGAGCCCTGTGTATATAACCAATTGTGTCAGTATTATTTTAAAAATTGCTATAATTTCATCATTGAATTTCTTTGGCACTTTGGTCAAAAGTCAGGTGAACATCAATGTGTTTCATTAATCTACGTTGGTCCTATGACAAGACTGCATCATCTTGATTTAAAGTTTTATAACTACACTTCAAAAATAGGTTTAGTTCAGATGTCAAGATGGAAAAAGCCACACACATACATCACAAAAGTCTTACTACTCCAGAAGGAGGCTTTCTGGGACGAGCGGGGGAAGCTTCCTAAAGCAGTTTACAGGTGGCTTGAGAAGCAAGGAAAGGCTTAGGGCTACTGTTGTAATTAAGGCCAGGGAGTAGGACAGTCTTGCTGATCTGACTTTTCCCGTGGGTGCCGTGTGAGAGAAGGCACTCAGGCTTCTCCTCAGCTGGGGGATGCGAAATAAAAGAGAGGGGGAGCGGGCCAAAATGCAGCAGCAGTCAAACATCAAAAATTGGGCTTCACTTTATTGCAAGGACTTTACTGAGAGTTTTGAAATTGAGAAGTGTAAGCTCTCTTACTTTTTAAAAAATACTGTTTTAGAAAGTCTTCTAGTCTTTTTTGTGCTAGACTAATTCATTATAGTAGTAAGGGTTTATTAGCTTCATAAAGTGAATGTAGATACTTTCTATCTTCCATGTTTCTTCCAACAGTGAAGAAAGTATCTTTTCTTTAAGAAGCAGACAGTTCTTTGTAAAATTGTCAGAGCCTCACACTTGGGAAAAAAAAATCTTTATTAATTTTTTATTGCCTTAGCAACTTCTGTGGTTTGGTCCGTTTTACCCCTTGTCAGTCAATGTTAGAAGCATGTAATAAGAAATTATTTTTCCAAATTTATTATGTAAATGTATTGTATAACTTTACTTCAGTTTTCTGATATGTAAAATGGGTAAATATCTATGTCAGACTCTATTTACATTGGTGGTAATGAAATGAGTAATACAAGAAAGGCTTGATGTAGTAAGCATAAAGTAAGTACTAAAATAGTAATATCACTATAGAATTACAGATATCACTTTGTTGACATATATACCATGTCTTTCATTCCTGGTAGAATTTTACTACCTACCTGTGTATTTAGCTGTCTATTTATCAGCTATTTTATTGGTTTTTCATAAAAACTCTTTGGTTTAATTTGTAAATTGCCTTCAAGTATGTCTCCTTACTTTCCTGTGGTTTATTTGTTTTAGCAGTACCAGGAATTGAATCCAGGGCCTTCTCACTGAGCTGTATCCCCAGTACATCCTAATTTTTTATCTTGAGACATGTTCTCACTATGTTGCTAAGTGGCCCTGCCTGAGCTTCAACTTCTCATCCTCCTGCCTCAGCCTTTCAGCATGCTGCAACTATAGGCAGGTACCACTATATCCAGCTTTTACTTTTTTTGATACATTTTTCTATTCATTTTCAATTTTTGGAATACTCATTTATTTTTTATTTATTGGTAAGTGATTGGTATCTCTGTAATTTTCCTATGTATTTCTTACTTTCTAGATAATTAAAATTTCATTTTGGTTCTCTTATCCAAAAGTTAGTTAAAAGAAAATGTCATACTTTACAAATGGTTCAGTTGGCATGGTTAGGTTGCTCACTGTCCGCTTACAATTTTTGAGTAATCATCTGGAAAAATAACATTTAAATGTCAGATTTTGAGTACCATATTAGTTTGTTAGCAAGTATAAGATAAATTTTACAAGTGTTTTATTGATATAAATAGTGTAAGTTGATAGAAAAGTAAAGAACTCATTTCTGTCTCTATCTCCTTTTTCTCAAAACATAGAGCATTTACATTAGAAAATTTGCACTTGTAATTTCTTCAATCTTATCCCACCTTCTTAGCAGTTCCTTAACTCAAAAATATCTTCCTCAGGAACTTGGAAGTCATACCTTTGAAGTGTAACCTGCAAGGGACTTAACATTCCTATCTCCCATTTGCTGTGGAAGGGTAGAAGCTTAACTTAGATAACTTCTAATTAGGAAACAGATGTCCTAATCAACTCAACTGATCTGTTTCTGTCCTCTAGTGCTTTTGAACTAGCCCACTGAGTGCTTAAAATTTCTCCTTTTAAGTTCAGTGGAGTTAAGTTCAATATTTCTCTCCTAATGCAATAGTTCTGAATAAAGGCTTCATTGTCATTTTAAAAAGTGTCAGTACAGTTTCTTGTTGCACCTGACACTTGTAAAAATGTAATGTACATTTTTATGAATGATATTCATCATTCAAGTTATTGATATTCTTTAGATTTTTATCTCCTGTAGATTAGTTGGACCCTTCACAGTTTCTATGGGATATAGTGAAATGGCCATGTACCCTTGCAAACTACACAACTTTGTTTGACTTTTTTGAAATAAATTTACAAGGAGGAACTGTAGTTTTTCTCCATGTCTTATGAAATGAGGCCAATGGATCTTATATGTATAAAATGTTTGAAATGAAAGAGTCCACAGAAAAATCAAATCCAACTAATTTATAAATATAAACTAAATAGGAACTTGTAAAATACTTTAAATATATCTTACAGAAAATCAGTGGCTGTAGGCCATAAACTGAAGCTTTTCATCTCGAGTCTGTCCTTTTCCCTCAGAGAACTAAGTGAACCTTTTGAAAAAAATAGTAGAGTGAAAAATGTATTGCCCTGTAACCTCTAATGGAATGGAGACATTAGGGTTTGTATCTAGATGTCCCCTCAGAGCCTCAAGCACTCATAGGCTCATAGGTGGGGCATTTGGGAGGTGTCTGGATCATAAGTGTGTGATGCTGGATTAGAGCATGTGATACTGGGATTAAGGATGTGTGACAACTATAGTAAATTGTTTTAACATAGATATGAGTATAGATGTTAGGAAGGCTCACTCTAGGTAGGTATGGAGATGTTAGGAAGGCTCACTCATCCAAATGGCTTATAGCCTCAATGAGACAAAAGGGGAGGGAAGCTTGCTGCTTGCTGCTGCTTCCCGACTGCTCTGCCATAGACTTTTTCTCCTCTACGTTGCCCCCTGCTATGTATCTCATCTTGCCTTGGAACTAGCTTACTATGGATTGAACCTCTATGAACTGTGAGCCAAAATAACCATTCCTCCTATACCTTGTGAGTATCTGGTATTTTGTCCCAACAGTGAGAAAAGTAACTAAGACAGAATTTGGTACCAGAGAACTGGGGGATTATTGTTATGATGCTACCTGGCCATGTGGTTCAGAAACCTTTAGAGTTTTAGGAAGAGTTTAGGAAAGTTTGAAGATGCTGGCTGAATAAGCAGTCCTAGAAAACTATAAACTGAACTTGAAGGGAGATTCTGTTCAGAGCTTAGAAGATCAGAATGCTGATAGAGATGCTGCTGGTAAAGACCAGGCTCAGGTGTTTTTTGCTGACTGTTGAACTTCAGACCATGTGTGTTATGTTTTGGCAGAAAATTTATCTGCATTTTTCTCTTGTCTAGAGACTTTGACTGAGATTGATATTAAGTAAAAATGAATTAATGAATCTGGTGGAAGACATTTCAAGGCAGTGTAATGCTGTGGAGGTAGCATGGCTGCTGTTGGTGTTTTTTGGCTAGGTCTATATTGAGAATCAGAAGAAAAAGCCTGTCAGAATAATTTAAAACATTTTGAAATTGGCCAGAAAGAAGTTCCAATAAAGTTTCAGACTGCAAAGATGTAGCAGAGAAAGCGATTGCTGAGAAGGGACCAGACAGTAGAAAAGATGGCCTGAGGACATCACAAGAACCAGTGAGACTCCGGCATTTGCAAATTCAAAGTTGCAAAGAAGGAAGACTTTACTTGAGAAGACATCTCCAGAACAAATTGTTCCAGAATGGCAGAAGCCTAGAAAATTTATTTTCAGGGTTTGCTTCACAGTGTCTGGCAGTCCAGGAACTTAACCCCTACAGCCAAGAGAGAAGAACATTTGTCTACTCCTCTAGCTGGTGGCATACTTTGGTGTCATCCATGTGATGCTGGTTTCAAGTGCATTTAGATTGCAAAAGCTGTGGGGTCAGGAAGACTTCCACACAAACTTCAGAAGAAGGCCTTGGAAGCCAAGGTGTGTGCTTCTGAGAGGGCAGTGTGTGAGGCTGTGAGTGTGAAGTGAAAGGTGCTGTGGAGACTCTACAAAGTTGGAGAAGCCAGGGATGTCCATCAGTCATCTGAGGAAAACTGCAAGGAGTGAGCAAAACCAGCCCAGCAAAGAAATCACGAGAGCCACAATCACCAGCACTGCTGTAGGATTGGAGCCACACAAGCACTTTGGAATCTTGCCACAGACTGGTCTGAATGTTGGACATAGAACTACAGGACTTAAAGTTTGCCCTGCTGGATTTTGGACTTGCTTTGATCCCATTCCTTTCTATCCCCCTATTTGTACCTTTTGGAATGAGAATGTTTATCTTGTGCCATTGTATGTTGGAAGTCCTTAACTTTTTCTTCCCTTATAAAGGGGCTTGCAGCTGAGAGTTGCCTTTAAATCTCAGAGGAGACTTTGCACTGGACTTTTCAGCAATGCTGAAATTGTTAGAACTCTGGCAATTCTGAGAGTTGGACTTTTCCATAAAGCAATGCTTATCCTTTTTTTAGTGGCCAGAGGTAGAATGTTATGGCTTGTATCTAGTTGTTCCCCCAAAGCCTAATGTGCTTATAGGTTGGGCTTTTGGAAGGAGACTAGGTCATGGGAATGTGGTGCTGGATCAGGGTGTGTGATACTGGAACTAAGGACATCTGCTAACTAAATTAGCTTAGCATAGGTGTGGTTGTGGATAATGGGAAGGCTGACCCTGGGTAGCCTGGCTTGTAATCTGAATGGGATGGTTACTTCTGCCTCTTGCCTGCACTGCCATTGACTTTTATTCTTCTTCAGGACCCTTCTGTCATGCCAGGCTGCCTTGGAGCCAGCCAATTTTGGACTGAACCCTCTACAGACTGTGAGCCACAATAAGCCTTTCTTCCTTAAACTTGTGGGTGTTGGCTATTTTGTCCCAGCACTGAGAAACATTAACTAAAACAGGAGGACAAGATACTTCAGACCTACTTGGTTTTCATTGTTTTTGCTAAGAAGCAGGCTCAGACTACAGGTGATAAAACTATTGAGACAATGTAATCAATTGTGGGGTACCCATATTTAGTCAACAAAATTACAGATATCTAATTAAAGTTGAACTTATGAGAAGCAATGAATATTTCTTTAGTCTCAGATAATATTCTGGGCACATCATATTAGAGAATATTTAGTGTTTGTCTGAAATTGAAATGTAACTGGTTATCTGTTCTGCCACCAGTCTAGGCTTGGAAGACTCACTTGAGAGTCAGACAGCTTGAAGAAAAGATGCGGAGCCATGGGAATGTCTGACATGCCTTTGTTATCTCAGTGACATGGGAAATAATGCTAAAAAGCCCCACTTCCTTGTATTCACTATTATACTACCTGACAAATTTCCAAAAAATATATAACACAGACTAGTTATTTACTTATTCACGGCACATGTGTGGTCTACATAATAAATGCTGACCCATTAGCAAGTAGAAATCCTAGATGAAGAGCCTGAGCTTGGGCTTCTTGGGTACTCTGATCATACATTCCATCTCTCTCAAGGGTTCTGCCTATTAGTCTATCTGTGACTCTTCTGTGTAGTTCCCTTCTTGAAAAGAATAGACCATTGCACTCGTAATCCACAACAACAATATAGGTTGCAAGAGCAAGCCTCCAGTAAGTTCCCTCCCCTTGCCAGCATGGCTAGAGCACATATCACTGTGAAGTTAGGGATGCCCACACTTCTTTCAGGGGATCGCCAGTCAATGTTTAAGTCATTAAAGCTTCCCCGGCCAAAGCATCTAATGTGTGATTGACACTGCCATGTTCCCAAATATGTGCATAGAACATTCACAACCTACTAGGGCACAAACACCACCTTGTGACATTTTGAGGCTACCCAAGGCCACCCTCTCTGCAGAGCCACACTGAGTAACTGGTCACTTCATCATTTAACAGTCCTAAGCCCCATCAGATATCATTAAAAAAGAAGCCATAAGCAAGGCAAAAGCAATCACCTCAACTTGAGTAACTGTGGTGTTGCCTTGTATTGGGGGGAGATGGAAAGTGGATAATACCACCATGCCGTGCACTTTGCTTGGTGCCTTGCTCTGAAAGCCTCCCAATTACATAAAGTTTTCGGTGTTAGTGCTGGAAGGTATGGTCATCTACATGTGCAGTATCCTGTCCAGATGAAAGACAGGTAAGGTAAGGTAAGGTTACGCATGCGGGCTGCTTATCCATGGACTGCCTTTTGGCACTGGAGACAAATTGGGTTAGTGTCATTTTTGCCACCCCATTTTTCTTCATTGTCCTTTTGAGAAACATTTGCACATTGAGCAACAGGAGCCCACCTCATCAAAGTACCCATGCCCCAGTATTTCATGCATGGAGAGACAGGCATTCTTAGTTCACTGCCTCCATGTGAGTCACCTTAAACCATCTCAAACAGAGGAGAATAGCCAGTCCAAGGATGAAAGCGAGTCACCTATTCCTATACTGTTATGGCTTACATCTAGATGTCTCCCCCAAGCCTCATGTGGTCATACGTGGGCCTTTCCAGAGGTGGCTCGATCTAGAATGTGTGACACTGGAGTTGGTTCACATGGCAAAACTAGGATTAAGGGAGTGGGTGCTACTTGCTCCAAGAGCAGCTTGCTGGATAAGAGACAGAAAGAGGCTTGTGGCTTTTAGCTTTAGCTCTCTTGCTTGGACTTGCTTGCTTTGCTTTCTTCTGTCCCTAATGAACTGTTCTCCTTTGTGATGCCCCTCTGCCATGGCACCCTGCCCTGGAGCCAGCTGGCTATGGACTGAAACTTCTACAATCTGTGAGCTAAATAAACCTTTCCTCCTTTAACTTTGGTGTTAGGTATTTTGTCTTAGCACCAAGAGAAAAGCAAGTAAGACACATACCACAGCAAACACATACACCTTGGTTCTGTTCTAGAAAATGGGTAGATTGTCTTTGGACCAAGTGGTCACCTAAGTCTAATTCTGCACTTTAGCAGGTGGTGTTCCATGACAAGCTGAAAGCTATATTAATGGGCAGTTCAGTGCATATTCAACAGCTTGTTTGCTTGGCAACATCAGCACGTGTGTGAGCCAAATCAATTAATGTGTTGCTAAGGGTGATCTAAGGGGTGAAAAGACATAGCAGTCAAGAGGACCAGCAACTATGGGTCCTTACCCTCCAGTGAGGTGTACACAAGTTTCTCATCTGAAGAAAGGAGGGTAGCAGGTAAAGGAGATATCCCTGGTATTGCATATCAGTCCTTCCTGGCTAGGGCATGTGTCTGGGATAGGGCCATGTCTTTCAGATCTTGCTTTAAAAGCCTGTTGTAACTTTCAATCATCCCAGAGATTTTAGGATTATAAGGCACATGGAAGAACCAGATAATACCCATACTTTTAGTCCACCATTATACCTTAGTGACTATAAAATTGGTTCTCTGGGCACCTTCAGTAATTGTGGGCTGGCCAAATGTAGCACATAACTGGGTGAGGGTACGCAACACTACTGATTAAGATGCAGGGCCAGGTAAGCTGCCAGAAGGCCAGTGCTGAGTACATCTTTATGGTCCTTTAGGCAGTCTTAAAAGCTGTTTCCACTTCTGGGAGCCAGTCCCAGGGCCTGCCTTTCTTTGTTAGCTCTTATAGGGGTATAACTCCTGGGTCAGGTGTGGCACAGAAGCTTTCTAATAGCCCAGCAACCCTAAAAAGGTCTGCAATGGCTTTAATTAGTAGGGACAGGATAGGCCTGGATCATATCTATGCTGGCATTGGTGATAACTTTTGTCTTACTAGACCAGAGAACCCCTAAGAATTTGACTGACAATCAGCCCCTTGCAGCTGGCTTTTGTTGATGACCCAACCAGGTGTGCTAGGAGTGTTGGTACAGCTGGCTCAAGGTATAAGATAATCACAATAAGCAGAATTAATCAATATAATGGTACATTTGCATAGATGGTGGCTTTGGCTCCACCAAACCATGACACAAGGTGAGGCAGTGCAGATATCCCTATGGGGGGATAAGTCCACTGACAGCCATGCCACATCAAAGCAAACTGATCCTATCTGTTGGGGGCTTTGTCGATAGAAAAGATGGTATTAGTCAAACCCACTACAACATGGTAAGTACCCGACCCCTGACTAGAGCAATCCACCAGGTCTCCCACACAGGGCACAGTGGCATGTATTAGAGGAGCAAATTTATTTAGCTCTTGGTAGTCCACTGTCATCCTTCAGGAGCCATCAGGTTTTAACCAGCCACAAAGGTGAATTATAGGGGCTATGTGCTGGCTGGATAATTCCTACCTTCTCCAGTGGATTATCCCACTTCTTCCATCAAGTCTTCCTGGCAGGCAATACTGCTCTACAGCCATTGCCCTTTAGGCACCACCATTATCAAAAGAAGATTTTGCATGGCCTGTTTTTACCACCTTCGCAGTGTGCACTTGCAGACCGAGTTCTCTCATAGTAGTCTAGAGTGATAGTCTGAGCAGTATTCCAACTCCTAAAGTGTACTCTGGTATTGGAGACACATAATGCCTTATATTTCTTAGCCAGCAGGGAAACTATACCTGAATGTACAAAGGTTTTCTACTACATTGGTGATACTCCAACCCCACAGCCATCTTTGAGTAATGTGGGGCCCTGGAACTTCTCCAGGCTCCCAAACAAGAGGGAACATTCAGCCCTAGTGTCTTCTAGAGCCAGAAGCTATGGGATATAGGTCTAAAAAATTGGATTGCTACTTCCTCATGTATCTTCCAATCCCCAACCTCCTCTGTCAGACAGGCAGTTCAACCGTGACCTTATTCAAAGGTGAATAGAGCATCAGGAAGGCCAGAAGTGAGATGATCTTACAACTTAATGGCTTGAGCAGCTCTGCACGGTGAAGGCCCTTCTCTGTGTTTTGCCCCTGCTCAGGAGGAAAATCTTCGATCCTCCCATAATGGCCTCCATAATTCACCTGTAGGCACTGGTGGTTTTTGTGGATGTGGGCCTGATTGATTCTTGCCCCCAACAAATTTACCCACAGCTGTGTTCATGTGAGCTTCGTGAGCTCCTCAACTGCCTCTCACCTCCCTTTTGTCTTGGGTGTCCATGATATAGTTTGAACATTATAGCTCTGGTTCTTAATCTCTGCCTCCCCTAGTCTAGCCACCATACTAGTTACTTCATTAATCCAGCACATCACACTGGGAGCCAGCGTGGCCATATGCAGCCCAAAGAGAGGGAGGGGTCATCTGCAAGACCACGTCTTTCATGTTTACAATGAACTGTTCATCTTGAGAATGCTGGGTATTAAGCTTAAATGTCATCTGCTGCACACCCGACCTCTGCAGGATCTGCCAGTGATAGAATGTCATTTCCTCACTGTTGCTCACATATTCCCCCACATTGGCCCACACCGTAGAAATGGCTTCTATAAGGCAATTGAGCATGCAGTAAGTGCCCTGTCCATACTGGTAACTGTTCTGCAGCTCTTATCTAAGGGAGAAGTGGTTATCAATCTAGTCTTCTGCCCAGTACAGATACTGTAATACTATGCACCTCTACATCCCACAGTTGCAGCAACCAGGCAGCTAAGGGTTCTCCCTGTCACTGTCTGAATTGCTTTCCCAAATCTACCAGTTCAGGCTGGGTATAGCAGTGGTACACAGTAAAATCAGTCATTTGGGTAGGACCCATGGTCACACCCTGCTGGCTATGCCAGTTGTTCTGACATGAGTCCAGGATGGGAAAGTTTATTTGAGATTTGGACAGCTCAAAGAGAAGGTGCAGACATATGGGAAAGTCTGACATGCCATTCATATTTCAGTTGAATGGGGAACAATGCTGCAAAAGCTCATTCCCTTGGATAGAATATCACACAAGGCTAGCAATTTTCCAAAAAATTATGTAACACAGAGTACCTGTTTACATGATCACTGGGCTACATAATGTAAACTGACTCACTACCAAGTGGAAGACCTGCCTGAGACCAAAAGCCTGAGCTCAACCACCTATGGTACCCTGACCACACACTATCCTGTAGGACTTTGGGTGATGACTGAGACAGATAAGTGAAAAAAAATTCCAAACCAGTGTAGTTACTTAAGAAAAAAGAGAAAATATGTTTTATCCTTCTATTACTGGGTAGTGAAGTTGGATATCTTGGGTATTTGACACTCATAAACTGTATCACAGATATTTTTTCTAAATTTTGTGTTAGGAAAAGGGCCCTCATTAATAGGCAAAGAAATAGGTGAAATTCTGTGCATTAGAATTAGAAAAGATAGCATTGAGATCAGGTCATCGGAAAGTTTCATCAAGTTTTTCTGACAATTCATGAGATAAACCAACTGTAACTCAGCTGCTTGATGAAGATATCAAAAGACAGTTCAATTGACAAGTTTTTAATTATAGTTAGAAAGTTGTAAGAGATAACAAGATAATAGAACAATTCTTCTCTGTGGGAACCAAAAGTTACAAAAACAATTGCTGTTAATACATTTTTTTAGAGGCACTGTTTTGGAGCATATGATAATGCTTTATACACATAAATCAATTTGCACTGAGTGTTCCTACTATGTCATAAAAAATTGCATTTGTTGCCCAAGTAAAGATGAAAACCAATACTTTCCCAATATAATGTGTCCAGAAAACTGTACAAGTGGCTATGACTGCAACTTGGCTTCGGACCTCTGCTCAGTTTAGTAGGGTTAGAGCCTAGTGGCAGCACTGGGAGAAGTTTTTACTTTCTGCAGGAAGCCAGAGGAGGTTTAGGAAGTAATTGTCTGTGATTATCTGAAATGTTCTCAGTTCTGGGGACAATCAATGCTTATTTAAGCTTCAGTAGTTCCTGTGCTTTTTGGTTCTCTTATTACTTTGCAATAAGAAGGTTAGAATTTAATGCAGTTGATACTTAGGCCATATTTTGAGCATTAAGTGGGGTTATATCTGTGTCATGAAGCACATGCTGCAAAGACTAGACTAGACTTCTGATTTGAACTACACTATACATCTAGGGTAAGTAAGGGAATTTACCAGATGTGTATTATAATAATCTCCTCATTGGTCAATCTGTCTCTGTCCTTACCTCTCTTCTTAACTCAGCAGTTGGGGTAATCCTGTTAAAATATTAGGTTTAATCTGTTCAGAACTCTACAACAGCTTTCCATCTCACACTCTTGAAGTCCCACAGGGTTCTCTGCGTCTGCCCCTCACCCCATCTTTGGGACATTACTTCTGGTGTAGTTTCTGCAAAGTGATGAAGAAAATTCTTTGAATATATCTAGGTCTCTCTTTGGCCTCAGGGCTTTGGTCTTTCATCTTTGCTTTGCCTTAAATGCTTTTTCCCTAAATATTTTATGGATAAATTACTCACTTCCTTTAGGTTTTAATCAAAAGCACCTCCTCAGAGAGAACTTCCTTGACTGATCACCTCTCAAAATACAACATTTATATCTCTCCTCCTGTACTTTTTTCCTTCTCTGCATTTATCACCAACATACCATATATTTTACTTATTTATCTTGTTTATTTTTTGTATTTCTCAGTGGGAAATCTGTCAGGATACAGATCTGTGTCTGTTTTGTTCAAGGTTGTGTCCCAGCACTTAGAATAGTGGTTAGCACTGGGTAGATATTAATGCATATTTGTTAAATGAAGCCAGAAAAGAAGAAGTTCTGTCATCAGTGGTGTGCTGATTGTTATGGTTTGTGTCTGGATGTCCCTACAAAGCCTCATGCAGTCATGGTTGCAGTCTTCTAGAGTTTATAATCGTTTCGTGATTCAATGCTGGGATTATGGGTGTGAGTGCTACACTTTCCCTGGGAAGGGTAGTTTGCATACAGTGTAAGGGAAGGAAAGAGACTGCTTGCCTCCACCCCTCCTTTTGCTCTTGTTGCTTTTGCTATCTTCCCTCTCCATGAACTAGTCCTCTCTGCCATGTGCCACTCTGCCTTGAAGCCAGTCTGAAACCTCCACAAACTGTGAGCTAAATAAACATTTCCTTCCTTAATTTGGGTGTCAAGTATTTTGTCTCAGCAATGAGACAAAAGCAACCAAGAGAGTAATCAAAGCTTCCGTGAAAAACAGTGGCTATATTAACATCTTGGGACTTTTTAGAAAGGCAGATTGTTATGCCTCACCTAGATCTATTAACTTAGAAACTCTGAGGTCAGCACCCAGCAGTCAGCGCTTAGCAAGCTTTCCGGTGACCTGGTTATATCTTAAAATTTGAGTACTTTTGTTCTCTATTTCTGCCTCATCAGCTTTGGGACCCAAGAATATCTTTCTCAAGGACCTGAAAAATATAATTATGATGTTATGATTTATATTTGGTCTTCCTTTGTTTCTAAACACACACACTGAGTCTGTTCTACGTGAAGTGAGGTAGAGAATTATTCTGTAGCTAGATATTTATCACCCTCTTTGAAATATTCTTTTAAAATTAGTTTAGAAACTACATTATTTTGATTTATAAAATCGAAGCTCCAGTGGCACAATCAGTTAGTGCGCAGTATTTATATAAAATGGAAGGCAGCCCTGCTCACCACTATACCTCCAGTGCAACTACTTACATAAAATGGAATTCATCCATTACTTATTGTTCAGTCAACTCAGTAAATGCAACATATCTATTAAGCAAATATAACAACTTCAGTAATGGCTAGAGGAGAGATATCTGTTATTATTAGGAAGCTTTAAATTTGGATAAAGCCTGTCCAGATAAGGCATTTCAATAATTTATCTTTTCTTAAAGACAGTTATTTAGCAGACAAATAAGTCAACAATGAAAGCGCAAAAGCTTATAAATTTGAATGACAATTTCTATTTCTATTTTATCTTGTAAATAAATGAATATTGACATTTTTATTTTGTTTAGAATCAGTGAATAGTAGCTTTTTGTTGTGTTTTGGATGAAACCTGAATTACCTGAATGTTAAGATGTCAGGTAGAAAATATTCAGATTTAGGTAAGGAGAGACTTTTTTCAAAAAGATATTTCAAGTGGGAGAACTACTGTATCAGGAAGAATGCCCCAGTTGAGATATTTGTAAGAGTCTTAAGGATTAGGAAAAAAGGGATTTTCTTTATTAAGTAGGAGTAAACAAAGCTAAAAGGAAGAGGTTGGGGAGAGTGGTGATACCAGAGAAATATAACTGTCAAACCTCCAGATGTCAGATATGCCAAGTTTGTATCCCCCAGAATTGAAGAATGAATTCTAAGGAACAACAGAGGTTAAATGTAGGGAATATTTATTGATAAATAGCTCCCAAGAGACAGCAGCGGTCCTGGAAGGTAGGTTGCATTAAAGTCATTTCTCTAAGAATGTTTTATATAGTAGAATCACCAGCTGGGTACAAAATCACAAAGTGAGTACCATGTGGGTAAACTGCCATCAAGCAATAAGATTACAAGTATAACCACTTAGCTAAGGTTGATCCAGTAAGGAAGCAGGTCACATAGCGAGGGTGCATGGAAGAAAGAACAAAGGTATTTTCAGGATGGCATGGATTCAGATGCTCTGATCACTCACCTGGTGGCCTGATGCCTATCTGGACTTCCTGGACCAAGTGGTGCTAATTATAGTACAATTCCAAATTATTGCTTATCCCTTAAAGAGGCATTTATCTGGAGGGCTGGTCTTCAGATGTGCCTCTAGCTACAATTCTGATGTCTTTATGTTTGTGCTGGTTTTCTTGAGAACACAGTCCCTCTCTGACTGTGCATTAATATTGATCTAACTTAGCTGCCTGCAATAGTGGGAAGCATCTGAAGGCTTGAGGGGAGATTACAGAGAGCATGCTTTCCTCTGTGGTCAGTTAAATCTCCAAAGATGTCCCTGAGAAGGGTTGTATTCTGATTTAGTGTGATAGTTGGTCAAAGTTTTAGAAACCCTGGGGTAAAGAGAGAGCCAAAGTTTGGCTAAAAAACACCCCTTTTGTTCTGATGAGCAATGGTAACAAAAAGTGAGCTGTCATTTATAAGGGAAAGAATAGGAATTTGGAGGGTATATGTCTTGTGTTTTTGTAAGCAACTGAGAGGCATCCATGAATGCTATGTAAGTTACATAGACGGCAAATCTTTGCAATAATCCATTTCCTAGAACAAAATGCAGTAAAATGTCTTAGTCATTACCCTCTTTTAGGATCATAGGGCACATGTAAAATTCAACATTGTCAATCATCAAATATAAATAGAGTTTGATGCAATATATTTTGAGAATCTCTGGTATCCTCTGCAGTAAACCATATATTACTAGATAGATAATGTTGGAATACTTTTCCATTTATGATCATCTATTTATGTAATTAAGCAATTTATGTCTAAAAACAGAGTCTACAAATGACTTACACAGGGCTGGGGATTTAGCTCAGTGGCACAGCGCCTGCCTGGCAAGCGCAAGGTCGTGAGTTTGATTTCTGGTATCGGAAAAAAAACAAACCAAAAAAACCCAAATGGTTTACACATGTTGGGGAAATACAGTGAAAAACAAAAATATTTCCTGCCAAACCAGAAAACCTAACTGTAAAAGAGAAAGGAAATTGATTTTATTGTAGAATGCACATTGAACCTGAATGTGATATGCATTATAGGCAATCCGCTAAGAGCTTGCAAAAACATAAAGAAATCTCACCCTTTTCTACAGTCAAAGCAGACATAATTCATAGCGTGTATGTTGTCAAGGTAAACACCAAGTAGCTCTAAAGTAAAAAGACTTGGCAGAACTATTTGTCACACATAATTCACTTTAGATTCAGCTGGTAATTGGAATGGCCATCTGTATTTGCTACTTAGCTTTATCCAAATGAAAAGTAAATGTTTCAAATCCTTGGGCCAGGTGGTATAGTTTTGCCACTTGGAGATAAACATACTTCTGAGCTCTAACTCTCCCCCAGAAATTGGGAAGTAAGGGCACTGTCTTCTTTAGTGATTACTGTATATAAGAAGAGCAAACTGCATTTCTTTATTTTCACATGATTCTGGGTACTTCACTTTTGATACCATGTATATGGAGGTTTTCATTGAACTCAGCAGAAATCTAGGACTCTGTGAATAACAATTGGATTCATAATTCGATCAAGTTCTGATACTACCTGGAGTTAGTGCATACTGCACAAATCTGCCACCTTCATCAGGTGCTATTTACAGGTAAACGACAAATCCTAATCTTATCCATGACTTCTGTCAGATTTGAGTACAAATTGAAATTTTCCATAATCCCCTTTCAGGTTTAATGCTTTCCTAGAATGGCTTGCAGAACCCAGAGAAACACTTAAATTTAATCCATCTGATAAATAAATATTTATATTTATGGTTTTGTTCTGTAATAAAGGATATGATAAAGTACAAATGGACAGTCAGATAAAGAAGTCCAGAGAGTGAGTTCTGAAAGTGCTCCCCATGCAGGAGTTTTTGTCTTTTGAGTTCATAGTTTTAACTACAAAAATTTCTGCTTCTTATACATAGTGGGTGTCTTAATGTTAAAACAGAACAGGTCACTGATAATTGAAAAGAGTGCATGAATCTATTACATCACCCATAGATGGCAAGTGTAGTGAAACTTGACACCCTGATGAAGCTCATACCCCAAGTCTTGATTCAGGGAATACCATATACACTGGATAGCTAACATAGTTGTACTACTGACTTTTATTGCTCTATTGAAAGGAACAGTTAATGTTTAAGTGTAGGATCAATCTTACACGTCTATATTTGTTTACCTGAGTGTCCAAATTGAAGATATCAATATGTAATACAACAACATTTGTTAATTACTTATCACCTTGTCTAAGATTCTGTATTGCTTGTGTTGTTTTTGTGTTATTTTCTAAATGTATGTGTGTTCATTAAGATGTTAATGTTCTTTTATCTGTAAAATAAAAAAAAAATTTAAAAAGGGAAAAAGGAAGGAAGACAAGAAAAAAATACAAAAAAAGGATAAAATGGAAACAAAGCTTTGTAAACAGGGAGGGTAAGATGGATTGAAGGGAAGAGGGGAGATTGGGAAAAAAACAATCATCAAACTATATCATGTACAGGTACAAATTCCCTATGATGAATGTGATCATAATGTATATCTAAAATATACCAATACATTTAATTAAAAAAGGAACTATAAATATTCTGAATCTAAGTAACTTAATTTGTGTGACTAACTTACCCTTAATGGTACAAAGTTTTACTTCAGAAATCCAGACTAGGAAATGCGATGGAGGTAGTATCCTTGGGATTTACCAATATGACTGCTGTGTTTGCCTCAAAGTTCAAGGTAGAAGATATATCCTTGAATTGTGTTAAGAATGAAATAGAGAAAACAGAAGCAAAGCTCCTTATTGCTGGCTATTGAATGCCTGCTGACAATGACAAACTGCTAGCGAGGGTATCTTGTGGCTGTTTCTTCTGGCAATATGATCAGCTCCTAGATAAATGATATTAAAGGCAGCAGTCTACCTCTGGGGCTTCTCTAGGGGGGCGTTTCATAACTCTGATTGTGTTCCTTTGCTCCTTGGCACCACAGGGTAAATGGAGCCAGAAGCTGAGGAGATTCAATAGTGTTTTTCTCCACGAATTCTGATGAAAGAAATAAAATTTAGAAAGTTTACCCCTTTAATGGCTTCTTCTTTGGAAAACACGTGGATATGAAAAGTTTTGGGAAATGGGAAGAATCTTTCATCTTTCAGGAAATCAACTGGCTGTTATGCATAATTTTAGAAGCTGACATTAATTCAGGAAGCTGTTCCTCAGAGTTGCAACTGGATCCTTATACTCATCCCAAATAGCTGTCAATCATTTCCTAGGTGTAGATTCTTCTAGTAAACTCTTGGCTGTCAGTAATCTCACAGACAGCTGGAATTGAGCTCAGTGGTGGAGTGATTGCTTACCGTGCATAAAGCCCTAGGTTCACTCATCAGCCCAAGAAAAAAGAGAAAAGAAAAAAAAGAGTATCTCATGGATTTTATTCCAAATGTGAGTTGAACTGGAGAAAGTCATGAATTTGTTCTTGCCTAGTACATACCCAACTGTATCAGTCAGTGCTCACTAGAGGAACAGGCTTAATATAAAATATATAAGTATATAAGGATTTTCAAAGTAGGCTTACAATGGTTGCCTGCTGAGTCAGGTATGGAAGAGCACAAAAGAGCTGTTTGCATGCTGAATGGATGAAGGATCCAGTCAAAAGTTGAAGGTGTGGAGCGCACCATAGAGTCCTGTGCTTCTCTGTATCAGGAATGAGCCTTCCTTCGTCTTTTCCCTTTTTATTCCATTCAGACCATCAGCCTTTTGGCTGATGCCACTCACACTGAGGGTAGGTCTTTCACCTTCAGTGAACCCTTTCAGGTACACCCAGACCTAAGGTAAGCCAATTGTGGGAGTTGACACAACAGTGAACTATCACACCAACTGTACATTACTCTGTGGAATAAAGAGCGGTGGACTGCATTTCTAGGCCTTGGGGCCTCATTATACCCTTAGTATAGTAGAAATATCCCTTCCTCCTAGTTTTGGTTCAGGGAAATTAGTGGAATCCCTGTTTGGGCACCTGATACCAAGTTCCCAGGAAAATAGCTCTTAGTTTCATATAGCACATTCATTGCTTAAGGTGAGTTCCACAGTAATCTAATGGCTTCAGCAGGGTCATTGCTATTATCTCAATTTGTGAATTGGAAAACTGATATTTATAGGATTTAGGTGTTTCGGTGACTTGGACATTACTTGCTGATAAGTAGCAGAGTTGACGGAGAAACGTACCTCTGTGGAATTCTCTGTCTGGACTCATCCTGCTTTCCTGTCGCTTCCACACAGTACCTTAGATAAGACACCGGAGCTGGTGATGGTTCTTTTACCCACAGCCACAAAGTTCTTTAAACCTCTTCTAGGGAAAGCGTTTAAGTTACTTTTTCACCACTGGGAGAAAATATCTGACATGTACCATTTAAAGGGGGAGAGGTTTTTTTAGGCTCATGTTTTCAATCCATGGTCGACATACAGAGGAAAGCTGCTCGCATCGTGGTGGCCATGAAGCAGAGGGGAGGAAGGAACCAGGGCCGAAGACTCACCCTTCTAGGTCACGCTCTCAGTGGATCACATGCAACCAGCCCCACCTCCTCACACAAGTCAGTTATAGTGCTCACGTGATCCAATCATCTTCCGACAGGATCTAAAGCATAATGGCAAGGAACATAGGAGGCTTTTAAATCCCACTCAATCAGCACAATTCATACACCTAGACTCAAAGCCAGAGGACCCAAACTGGAGCCAGAGGACCCATTGCACACAGTCCTGGCCTCTTCTCCTCTCTCTATCCTTGCCTTCCTGTCAGTGCATCTTCACGTTTGCTTCAGAACTCCTCTTCTCCCACTGAAGCCCTGTGTCTGAAATGTACCCTGTTGATTTCTGCGTGGTACCCATTACTCATTAGCCCGACCCTTCTCCTCTGACTCTCACAGCTCTGTGTTGAGGAAAACTCTAAGGTCAGCTGGGCCACTCTGTTGGTGGTGATGCCAGTGAGGTCTGCAGATTCTCACTGCCTGACTCCGGCACAGACAGAGCTGGTCTCTTTAGGCTTCTCCCACTGCTGTAGCTGACCGCAATCGCTATAGAGCTACCTATTCATGTTCTTTAAATCAAATTAAGGATTTTAAATCCAAACCATGTGTGCAGTGAAACACACTAGAACTTTTGAAGAATCCCAATCCATTTATAGTTAGCCACACAACCCTTGAAGAATTAAACACACTTAACCATATAATTGGAGAATAATACTTTTCGTATCTCAAATTCTAAGACCTAGAAGAATAGTTACTTTAATTATAGTGCTAGTATAATGTTCTAGTATATTTCTAGAGTAGATTTTAAATATTCTCATTACAAAGAAATGATATATGAAGTGATGGATATGTTAATTAACCTTACTTAATCATTCTACAACATATACATTATCACATCATATACTATCCCATAATACATAAAATTATTTCTCAATCAAAAGTAAAACCTTAAAAATTTATCAAATGGCAAATGTAAGAAAGAAAGCCTATTTCATATGCTGAGCACAAGCAAATGTTTTATTACCAAAAATGAGATCTATTGTTTTATAATTAGGGGCCCAAATGTGGGGGCACAAAGCTTTCTTAGGTGAGGCTCGGAGTTCCGGTGTTTTAGGCAAATCTCTATAGATGCATCCTACAACCTTTCCTGGAACTTCCCTAAAAATGGAGGAAGCAGTAGGCCACAGGTTTCTATTACTTTTAGAATCTTCAAAGTTTATATTCTCCCAAAATTGAGGCAATATTCTCAGTAGCTCTTTCTGTTTCTGTTTTTTTTGCCCACCCAAGCTACACTTCTCTTGCTCTGCTTATGAATCCCACCAAGATGATCCTGTGGGTTGCCAAAAAGGGAGGTGGACTGCATGAAAGACACGCTACCACCGAAATGTGGGGAATGCAAGATAGAATAAGATACAGGTAGCTTTTCTTCATAGGCTTCCCTTCATTAATACAAAGAAAACATCAAGCTGTTTATAAATATTTCTGCCACTGAAATCATGTAAGAGAATATGGGATGGGGTTTTTCCCCACTGACTCTGGCTGATGTTTTAAGTGAAGGTTCAAATGAGGAAAGGCATTAGATATACCCATACAAGCTTTGACGAAGCAGACCAAGTTGTTTCAGGGTGCATTGCCCCAGAACCCCATAAGAAATATTTTAAATTAATTTTCTGAGTAGAATTTGTAACAATAGAGCATGGTGGCAAATCTTCACTCTACTCTCCAGTTCATCCCTTGTTTCCACAAGCTATGCAAACTCATGAGAGAGACAGAACTTACAAGAAGGGGTTTGATTGAGATGCTTCTCATGACTGGCTGGTGAGGCCTACGCTGCCAGCCAAGTGAATACTTGACAAGTGAGTATTGAAAGTGAGAGAATATTGCAAGTGAGAGAATAGCCTGAGAGTTTTCTTGATGTGAAGAATCAAAACAAAGCAGCCTTCTATAGTAGGATGAGGTGAAGGTAGATATGGGAATGGCTTGTGCAGTTGAATGAGCTATGGTTCAAGTGGTAATGCAGAAGAGAGTCAGGCATGAATAGAGTTGTTAAAACTTGTCTTGGAAAGCTTTTTATTTGTTAATCATTTAAAACTTAAAAATCTCAGAGTAGCGCAAAGAACTGTCGCCTTTCCTTCACTGAGAAGCGTATAATTAACATCTAGCTGCATTTGCTTTATTATTTTGTTTGTTCAGTGTTGTTTTGCTTGAGCCTGACCACTTTTTCCTTCTCTCTTCCTGTGTGTATATTTTCCCTGACCACTTGAGAATAAGTTGCAGGTATTATGCCCTTTACCTTTTTCTACTTCAGTATTTTTTGAACAAGGACATTAGTCTACATAACCACCAATATCAAAATCTGGAGATTTAATACGGATAAAATGGACAGTATTGATGTTTTTACTTAAACAGTATCAATTTTTGATCATACACTTTATTGTGGAAATCAGAACAATTTCATAAATAGAAGAAGTGCCAATAATAATTATACTGGGGCATATTTAGAAGTGGTTTCTGTCCTAAGTAAACCAGGATGAATGATAATTTTAAACTTGAATGATCTGATAAAAGCCTCACCTACCAGCTCTCTTCCCCGCAGGAGTGAGGGGAAGTAGCAGAAAAAGGCTGGAGGGGTAGTTGTATGTGGGGGACCGCACAGAGGCCAGCCAAAGAGTTCACACCAAGTACAGCACGGAAGCCCTTGCTTTGCTGGTCTTGAGCCTGCACTGTGGTATTCAGGGTGATATGGCATCAGGGGCCTGACCCGGTAGAGCGAAGGAGTCAAGGGTGCAATGGACCATACAGCTAAGGAACACTGCTTTGTCCTTTTTTATCTCAGTTCTCCTGTGCTGGCCCTGGAGGAAAATGGAGCAGTTCAGGAAATAGAGGAAGGACAAGAATGAAAGGCAGCCTAGGTTCTTTTTTTGTCACTTATGTTCTAGACACGAGAAGTTATAATTATGCCAGAGGAAGGAGGTGCATTATTAGGAGAGAAGATTCAAATTGGAAATTATATTGGGATAAGCTTTAAAAAACTGAAAACAAAAACGCTGAAATACCTAACAATGTGGGAAAAACAAGGAGGACTCATCTAAATATCACTAAGGGATGGGTGAAAAACTCCACAGGTCATGTTTAAAAGGATTAGTGGAAAAAATGATGCTGTTACTTATTTAATATACAAAGCTCAGCAAACTCATCTAAATTGGCTGTACATGTTTAAGAAAAAGACAACAAGTTAGCAAACACAAAAACATTAAGCACTGTGTGAGTGAAATAGAACTGAAATCTTGCTCTGCTTTTCCTCTTCCTCAGTCTCTGGAAAGCTGTGCTTATAATGACTGCATGCTTAGACTATTCTTTTCAGCTTTTTAAAAAATTACATTTCACACACACATATATGTACACATACTATCTGTATTGAACATGTACACACTTTTTGTCATTATTCTCAGAGCAACAATATATAGCATAACATCTCTCTACATAGCAGTTATACTTTATTAGGTATTATAAGCAATGAAGAGATGATGTAAATCACATGAAAGGATGTATGTGGGCTATGTACAAATGCTATGCCATTTAAAGTAAGAGATATAAACATTGTCTGATCTTGGTAAGTGCAATGTGTCTAATAGCCAAGCCCCACGGATATAGAAAGATGAATGTATACACAAAAACACACATACAGCCCCCTACATACACATTTGTTCTAAAAGATGCTCTGTTTATCAACTTAAAATATCCTGTGAACATTTTCCAATACATCATAGGCTCTTCACATTAAAAATTCAAGAATCTATTTCCTTGTGAGGACATGCCATTGTGTGGATATACCATGATTGCACCATTATTTACTTAACTAGTTTATTAGTGATGATCATTTGTTTTCTATTGTTAGCAATAATAAATAGTTTATTCAACGATATTTGGTGGCATTGGGGATTGGATTCAGGTACTCTACACTGAGGTACATCTTTTTTTATTTTGAGATGAGTTCTTGCTAAATTGCTAAGTTTCCCAGCCTGGACTTGAATTTGTGATCTTCCTGCCTTAGACTCCCAAAGTACTTGAATTAAAAGTCTGTACTCCCATGCTGAATGTAAATGATTTTACTAGGAAAAATCCTTAGAATTTGATTTGTGTCCATAGTTTCAACAATGATTTCTATAATATGCATCACCACATTGTCTTCTCTAAGCTTTGTATCTATGTACTGTCACACTAGCAATGACCAAAGTAACTCATTTCCTCCACTATTATAAAAAAGCCTACAAATATTCACAAAATGACTCCTATTTGTTTATTGTCTAGTAATCATAATCAGAAATAAAACAGTATCAGCCACCCACAGTGGTACATTATGTATTTCTAGCCTTTTGGGAGGCTGAGGCAGGAGGATTGCAAGCTTAAGGACAACCTGAACACCTTACTGAGGACTGTCTCACAATAAAAAATAGAAATTTTAGTCAACACAGCTTAGAGGAAGGTTGCCTCTTGGTTCCATTCCCAGTTCCACAAAAATCCCAACAAAACAAAACTAATAATAAAAAAAAGAAGACAGTGCCATAGTTTACAATGGAATCTTCCTCTTTTGCAAACTCTTCACATTTAAAACTTGAGAATTAATTGTAGAAACAAATAAAATAATTCAAAAGTACTGTGGAAGCCTTTCAGAATTGGATAGCTGGATTTTACATTGTTTTCTACATGAATAGAATTTTGTTTGACTGATCATATGGATCACTGCAGAATCCACCTCCACTGTTGAGTGGTTACTTTCAGGGACATCTGTGTGAGTGGGTTGTCGGTACATTCTCCAAAAACTGCAGAATTATGCTTCATAGGCTTATTAGGTTTATGCTTCATTTGATAATATTCCAATTCTCTGCTTTTCTTTTTCCTTATATCTTCTCTCTAAACACTAAAAAGTTAATAATAACAAAAAGGCTGGAATAGCAAAATGATGTTCCTACATGAACTACTTTGAGCATCTCACCTATGAATTTGTAGTCCATCTGCTTTGCATGTATGGTAAAAATTCAGATAATTTCTTTTCTTATGCCGTGTTGTTCTCAAATGGCATGTTTCTTGCTTATTTCTGAGTGGAAGTTATGCTCACATACCCAAGAACATATTTCACGTACCTGGTGGAATGGGAGCATGCGTTAGTTTAGAGAAGGACTGACAAAGACCTGGCTTGTTGCTCCAAGAATGGCTCCCAGTGGCACTCATCTGTAGCTATAAAAATTCAAGTGATCCACTTTGGAGTTAGTTCAACTCTTTAGTTCAATCGATTTAGATAATAAAAATACAATTTTTATTAAATAAAATAGTGGTCTATTAGAATACTTCAGCTTTAATGAAAAAGTAGGAACTGTGGGAGACGACCAACCTGCATTCCCCTGAGAAATGAAGTCCTTTGCCTCTATCTTTACCTGACCTTTACTTCAACGCTATTTGCTGAGATATGTAGAGCTGTCTATCTAGAAACAGATGTTTCCTTAATTGGCTGAAAGAATGTGATTGAGTCAGACCGAGATGCCAACGTGTTTCACTGCAACATGCTCGCAAGAATTGTACCCCTACTAATGGCTGGAATGGAGGATCTAGCAAGAAGAGCCTGTGAGATTCCAGGGCTAAGACATGAGATAACATCTTAGCTGAGGCCATGAGACTCAAAAAGAATTATACTTTCCTGGCAGTAAAGGTGCCAGCCATGCATATATCAAGCTATCCCTTGCACCACTAGTTGGAGGGCCTCTGTGCCTGGTGCAAGAGTGCTCTGTGTCTCCTTACAGCCATGCTTGCAAACTTTCTCTTCCCTTGCACTCTGCTGTGACTCCCCACCTACCTCCCTGACTGATACCAATAAAAACTGTGAGTGCTCTGATTTGTGGCCTTTTGTTCTACCAAGAGCATTGGGTTATCCCAGAGGCCCTTCAACTGCAGATTTTTTTCTCTTTTTCTTTTCATCTGTGTGCCATATTGCCCGGTGGGAGACAGACACCCTTTGTGAGGGTTTTGGTAGTAATCATTTCTTCATAGGCCACGTCTTTCCAAACACATGGGACATCTTGTCCATCTCCAGGAAGTATTAACAAATATGGAGATGTTATTTTTTTATAGTTCAGGATGTTTGTGACAGCAATCTTATGAAATGTAGTATATGAGCTCTTACCTATTTATCACCTGAGGATGCTTTAGTCTGAAATGCAAAGCTAAGGGTTACAAACCCCAATTACCAGCAGGCTGACCTGGCTTAGGGGTGTTCCATTTGTCCAACACAGAGTATCACAAACTGTATGTTTGTGTCCCCTGAAAATTTACCTGTTAAAGCCCCAATAATGTTATGATTTCAGGAGATACAGAATTTGGGAGGTAAATTAGGTCATGAGGGTGGAACCCTCATGAAAGGGATTAGTGCAATTATAAAAAAAGACCCCAGAACCCTTTCCACCTCTTTCAAACATGGAAGATCACAATGAAAATTTGGCAGTCTGCAAGCTGGAAGAGGGATTTCACCAGACCCTAACCATACCGGCATCCTGATCTGACTAAAAGCTTCCAGAACTCTAAAAAGTAAATTTGTGTTGTGTATAAGCCACCCAGGAAAGCTACTTTGTTGTAGCAGCTTGAATGAACTAATGCACAGGTTTTCTTTTAATATACCTTATTTCATAGTGAGTACATTAAAATACAGATTTGAAGTTTCTTGTGGAAACTGGAAGACCTTTTACTGTTTTGGTGGCATTTATGCATAGTACCAACTCAGAGTAAAGTATCACTGCTCTTTCTGGTTGGAATATGAACTTTTGTCACTTATGTTACCTCCTTGCTTTTGATAGACTTTGAATTCAAACCCCTGGTAAGTTCTGCGAAGGCAGAATATATCTTTTTTGTTTGAAGGGACAGGAAATGAAGAAATTCTGACAGTTTAACTCATTTCAATTCATTATCTTTGGTTTCACATTCTCATTGAGTAAATGGTTCTTTGCTCCAACAACTCTTTTCAAATGCTTTGGTGGTGGTAATTTTCACAATGGGTTGTTAATATTGTCTTCCAAGTCTGCCTTCTTCCATAGACCTTATGGGGCAGAAACTATTTCCTGACTGCTGTAATGTCCCGCATGATATTGGGACAAGCCAGTCCTGAGAGAACTGCTTTTTGAATGAATGCATGGACAGATGGTCCTTTGTTTAGGAGGACATGGTTTTCTTAACTAAGGGGAATAGAGGTGACTTAGGATTGATTTTTCTCAACATTTGGTATGTTTTTGGTAATTTGCCTCATATAGAGCTCGGAGTCAGTGCCACTGGAAGGCTAAACTATACATTACAGTGATAATATTCCCATGGTGCAGCTTTATTTTTCTCTGAATACTGGAAATAATAATTCTGATTTTACCATCCTATCAAAAATTATACAAAACTCAACAAAAGCTCATTATTCCATCCAAGTTTTTAATCATGACCTGACAAAAGAAAAAGCTGAAGTCATCCAAAAATATAATTTTGGCCCTCCCTTTGGAAGAATAACATGTTCAAATTTTCTTTCATTGTAATTTCAGTTCTGCTTTTAGTTAGCATTTTATAAAGGAATGGTAAAACCTTCTTTCTGATCTCACTGTTGTCAAAAATATAAATATAAAATGTTCAATGTTTTGGAAAAGTTTTGATACATTTCTTCTTTAAATTAAGACCATAAAAGCTAGAAAATGCCATAGCCATTTAATCAAAGGGTAAATATTTTAACAACTGCAATGAAAAGGAAGCTATTGAATAAATGGTATCTGAGGGTGGTTATTTTAATTGGAATTGTTGCATAAGAAAAGCAAAAGCAAATCTCTGCATGGAGAAAGCCAAGCTGATTTAATTCAGGCTTATTAAGGACAAGTCTATTGTGAATGAATTTTTAATCATTTTCTCACACACCAGAAGTTACTTTTAGCTGTTTCTCACACAAAGATTGCAATATTTCCATCACTTTCATCTCATGTAGTTATCAATCACTTTGATATTGATATATTTTATAAGATGTTACATTTAAGTTGTGAAATTATATTCACTGAATTCTATTTTATATGTACTTGTGTTGTAAAATTAGAAAAGGCTCATTTCTATTTGGGGCAAGTCAGAGATTAGATTAAAACCTGTTTTTAAATGGGGGAAAGGTTAATACAAATTCTAGCTCTTTGAAATTTTGAGAAGTTCAATCTAGGATTAGCACCCACTGTAGGAATATTGAAACCCTGGTACAACAATTGGAGTCTACAACTCATTTTTAGTCTACATTGTTAGTCTATAACTCATTTTTAAACTAAAAATCTCTAAAATTATATTTTGTATTGTATATTGAGTAACAAAAAAATGACTACTTTTCATGCTAATTACGTGAGAAAATATTTCAACTAGATATTGTTTTAGAATACCATTAAAAGAATGTAAAACAAACATTTTAAACACAGGATTTATTTAGTGTTCCTTGAGTATGGAAAACTATAATCTCCTACAAATCTAATCTTTGACAAAAATTTGTCTCTATTATAGACATCTGAATGTCTTTCCAGTTTTAGAACAGATGTATCCCAATTTACACCTTAGATGTTGCTTTTGTGTTCTTTGTCTGGCATTTAGTGAAGAAAAGGTGTAAAGAAATTTACCTGACTCTCCACTGGAAATTAACTCCCCATCATTTCGATCATGAGTTCCTACGGCATTAAAGCACTGAGTGTATAGCAATTACCGAACCTGTGGAGCGGCAATTTTCTCCACACAAACACAATTTTATGTTACTTTCAAGATGATTTCAAAAACACCTACCAAAGAGAAAACCTGCTAAGGTAATCTTCATAGGCAAATTCTTATTTGATGTACACGAGAAGATAGGAAAGTAGTACCAGCAGGCTATGTAAGGCCTACTGTGATGTTCTGCCCGGCATTGGACTTCTCCTCAAAGAACCTCTGTCAGGGGGTAGTTGCTCTGTACTCAGGACATCCGTAAGCTTACCCGATGGCTCCTGGAAGGCCATTGGAAAGAAGCTGTGTACAGCCCTCTCAGTAGGGAAGGGCTATGACTTATGGCCTGTGGCTATCAGGCACAGAATAGAAAAAGGCATAAAGAGGCTTTCTGCAGAATCCTAGGTTTTCTGCTACTTCTATTGGGACCCTCACTTCTAGACTGAAACTTGAAAGGACTGCTCATTTAGCTTAGATTTCAAGTGCACCATTTGGCTCTGTTGAGAGGTACAACTCAAGGCAGGGTGGAGATTTTTCAAAGA
The DNA here is from genome assembly GCF_000276665.1 of Chinchilla lanigera. NCBI lineage: Eukaryota > Metazoa > Chordata > Mammalia > Rodentia > Chinchillidae > Chinchilla > Chinchilla lanigera. The sequence goes on from NW_004955446.1 coordinate 5,015,623, forward strand.
GCTGGTTGTGATGAAGAAGGCAGTGGCCGTGCAGGCTCAAGGCACTTGTCCCTTGCCCCACACCTCCTTTTGTGAAACAGTACTTACATAAGAATTAACTTCACTAAATCTTCTTTCTCCTGGATTGTAGAGTTGCATTTCTCTGGCATGGAACAAGTGTGTTCAATCCATAGAAATCCAATTTCCTCTTCAACTCCACCAGCCCACTTCCAAAATATCACTATTAATGAAAGTGCAGAGGTCACATTGATTGATTTTTCCTGCAAAACTTGTTACTTGCATGTTAAAAAGCCCTCAGTAGTGCCCAGTGTTAATCAGTAAAGTAAAACAAGTGAAATACTTTTGAAAAGATAAAATTTGATAATGCCATTTTTCTATTTAACAACATTTGTTTGTTCCTCATTTCTCCCAAAAAAAATCTAACTGCCTTGACAAATTGTTCATTTGGTTCATTGGCTGTTCTTTGACTACCATAATAACTACGAATCTCCATTCTTCTCACTGTATCCGAGCTACCCTGCATGTTGTTATAGTGATATGAACTTCTTCACAATTAGCCACAATTACTGTGAGATCCTAAGGAAACATACAAAAGACAGAATGATTTTGTGACTTGGAGACTTGTATTACACTCAAAAACAGGGACTTGGTTAAAAAGAACTACTTGTAACCTGATTGCTTTTCTCTGTATTGACTCTACCAACCATGGTAGTAAATGTTCCATTTCTCTTTTAAGTTTGTTTTATTTACTTACTTCCAATTTTATTAGCATGTTTGCCATGTGTAATGTTTATATTCCTTGTGTATACATGTATGTAATACATCTTCATTTCTCTCCTCATCTCCTTTCCCATTTGAGGGATATCTATCTCTATACTTCCTATTATCTTTCATTTTGCTCTTTATTTGTAATGTGGGTTTCTCAGACAAGAGGAGCTATGAGATATTTAAGCTTAGATGATTTATATCACCTAACATCGTGTTCTCAAGATACCTTCATTTTCCTATAAATAACTCTAGTCTGTCTTTCTTTATCACAGAGTGGTAGTGTTCCCTTGTGTGTAAATACCACTTTTCTTCACCCATTTATCTGCTGATGGACCTATAGGCTGTTTCCAAGATTTACTTATTATGAGTTTTGTTGCTATCTATACACATGAGTATGCATATATCACTGTAACTCTTTTGGAGAAATACCTACAAGGGGAATAACTGGGTCAAATCCAATTTCTAGTTTCTGCTTTTTGAGGAATCCCTGTACTTATTTCCATGGTTCTCGTACTAGTTTATCTTCCCTCCAACGATGTAGAAGGGCTCCTATTTCCCCAACACACTTCCCTGCCTTATTATTTGCTTTCTTCATGATGGCCATTGTTTCTGGGGTAAGATGCAATCTCAGTGTTGTCTTAACTTATATATCTCTAAGACCATTGATACTGAACATTTCCTCATGTATTTATTAATCACTTGTACTTCTTTTTCTGTAAAGTATCTATTCATTTCACTTGCCCATTATAGCCTTTTTTATTTGGCTCTGGATATTTAAATCATACTGTTTTATTTTAAAGTAATACAAGTGAGACACCAACAAAAGAAACATAAAAAGGACTGCTTTTACTTCTTTGAAAAAATAAAACAAAATTTCATAACTAAATAATTAGCAAATGGCAATAGTGGATATGCAGTGTACCACAACCTATAAAAAAAAAGACTTTTTATTTAGGCCCATTATAGTGTTAAATTACATTTTAGAACTCAACTGTACTAGGGCTCCGTATTCTTTTCCAGCTGATTTTCTTAGCCTAGAATACTATAGAATACCCAGGCCCTTTCTCATCGTTCCTTTGACCTACATGCTTCCAGTCCAGATAAAAATATCACTTCTTCACAATTGTTTTCTCTAACAATCTTGCACTCCTTCTTCTCAACAGTAATCCTCGTCCAGCATTATGTATATTTGTTCCCTTTGGTTTTTTTGGTCCCCTGAGGGTGCAACCAGGTCCAGCATTTTATGGTTTCTTCCAATACATATGATGTCTGACACATACAGAATTCTTTGTTAATATTTATGAACACCCTTACCATCTGAGTACAGCTTATATCTTTTACTTCTTCCGACATAAATTTCATACTGCTTCTGTGACATTCCATTTTCCTAAACTAGCACTATATATACAATTTGTTTTCTTTTTGTTGCTGTTGTCCTTCCATCCTCCATCTCTCATGGCCTATCTAACGCAAATGTCATCTGCTTTCCTATACTTTTGTATTTTCTTAGGCAGAACTGATCCCTTTCTGTTCTGCGTTCTGAAAGCAATTAGTCACATTTCTAAGGCAGTTGCGCATTATGCTACAGGCATTAGTGAAAGACTCACTTATATCCAACTTGATTGTAAACTCTTTAGGGGCAGAAGTCATTTTGTCTCTCTTCTGTGTATCTAGCCTTCTATCTCCATAATTTCTAACATATTACCTTGCATATAATACTTATATATTGAATCAACAGTGTTATAAAAATTGAATAATGTTTATTCTATTCAATCAAAGGTTTTCTTGATCACACTGTTTAGTTTATTTGATCTAAGGGTTCAGGCTTCATGGTGCAAAATAGACTATTTTATTATAGAATCTTAATAAGCAATTTGTTTTTCAAACAATTTCTTTGATCATCTGACTTTAGGAACTCCCTTAGATTTGGTGGATTAAAAATCTTTAAGCAAATAAAAACAGCCCTAACCATGGTCATGAGCCTGTGAAATGGTAGATTAAGAATAGAAACCCTTTTTTTTTTTCATTTACAGAGAAAGTACTGAATGAAAATGTTGCTCCACAAGCCAGCTTGATTGGACTTCATACAAGAATTACTAGAATTAAACTGGGCATCGTAAGTGAATTCAAAAGTTAGCATGGTTCCAAGTCTCCTTAGTTTCCAACTAGCACACAACAAAGAATATTTGAGAATGCCCAGGGTGATTAGGAATTGAAGGGGCTAAGAAAGACTGCTATTAAAAACATTTTAGAGAAATCCTTGGCTTAAAAACATGAGGGTTTTCTTCAGAAATTCTTCTTGAACATGGATTTATAGAGCCATAAATGAAATACATCTTTGCCCCTCTGCCTCCCTCCATCTCTCATGCTCTCCCTCCCTTCTTCCTCTCCTCAAGAACAAAAATACTTTAAATTCAGGAAAACTAGAAAGAGCTTCATAAACAGCATGTATCAGAGGTTAAGGATTGTCTTAGAGCATTTGCACTGTTATACCACATACAAAAGACTGAGTAATTTATAAAGGACAGAAATGTATTTCTCACAGTTCTGGAACCTGGAAATTCTTGTAGGCGTAGGACTAGAAGGTACAATTCAGAGTTCGTAGCTAAGTATTTTTCTCCCTGTGCATAGCAGGTGTTCACACGCAGGGCTCTGTCCTGTGGTGCGTTCCTCTGGTTTCTTCAGATTTTCCACCATGCTCACTGTTGGTGGCTCTTTCACTTACAGCCCTCTGACCCAGGAAATAAATACTTAGTCACTTATTGCTGTGTTTCTGCCTTTAACCTGCCAAATGTGCTCTTACATGGGATAATTTGTTATGACTCAGACTTGGAGCTTTCATAGCTTCCCTTCCCTGATGGGAAATAAACAATTCTAGGCCTTGTAAAGTTGGGAATCACGGTCTTTTCCTATAGATCTATCACACGCCACTGCCACAACACATTACCAGAGCCACTCTTAGCTTTTATTTTTTTCTGGTATGGATCAGTGTCTTAGTGTGTTTTTTTGTTACTGAAACCAAACACCTGCGAGTGGATCATGGATTAAAAAACAGAAGTTCATTTGTCTCACAGTTCTGAAGACCAGGGAATTCAGAAGTGTGGCACTGATAACTGCTTGGCATCTGGTGAGGGCTTTCCAGTTGCATCATGACATAGTGGAGGCACCAGGTGGTGAGACAGAGGAAGCCTGCCAGCTCAGTCTGTCATCTTTTTCTTCTAAAGCCACTAATGCCCCCTCATTGGGGTCCCACCCTCATAATCTCATTTAATCCTAATTACTGCCCAAAGGTTCCAACTACAAAAACATTTGACTTATGAACTTGAGGGTTAAGTTTCCAGCACATGAACTTTCAAGCCATAGTAGTCAGGAACTGTCCTCAATTGAGGGACTATGTAACGAGCTTTCTGAGAGGTTCTACTGAAGCATGCTCCTACAGGAAGGAGAGGGAAAAGCCCTCAACAGTGTTCTCATCGCCCAGCCCTCCACTCAACTCTTTTTCACCTATTACACTTTGTGGCAGAAGGTAGACTAGGAATTCCAAAGTCACTTTCAAATAAACAGTATAATTTTTCAAAATATTGCTTTAACGTACAAAATGTAATTTTTTAACTTTTAAGAATGTTTTTCTGGTACTGGGTATGGCACCAAGAGCCTTCAAACTGAGCAACAGCCCCAGGTTTCCAAATTTTTTTTTTCATTTGAGATAAGATCTGACTAAATCATTAAGTTGCCTAGATTGAGCCAGAACTTGGAATCCTCCTGTCTCAGCCCCTGAGAGTGCGGGGATTACAGTTGTGTGCTACCACAACTAACTAAAAAATATTTCTTTGAAAGTAGCTTATAGATAAAAATGTTTTATAGAACTATCAATACAACAAAATGAAGTTCAGAGTCAATCATTAAGTATTTAAAATTTTTCTTTCTTTCAAGTTTTTTCGTGTATGTGGTACAGGGTTTGAATCCAGGGGCTCACACATGCTAGGCAAATGTTGTAATTCAAGCTATGAATTATTGGCCATTATTTCAAATTACTTCAATGATTGTTTTCCAAATGAAAAGTGTGCTGATTTGGATTAAAAATTTTTTTTTTTGTTTTTTTTCCCAGTACCAGGAATCGAACTCACAACCTTGCACTTGCCAGGCAGGTGCTGTGCTGCGAGCTAAATCCCCAGCCCCCATAAAATTATATGACCACTCTAAAGAACATATGCAGTTGTAAAAAGTCAAGCTGATCAATAGTTCTTTTGATGAATTTTTAAAAGTTGGCTTGCTTTTCTTTCTTTTTTTATTAACCAGTTAAAAACATTCAAAATCAATTTGGTATGTGTCTAAAAAGCACTTCATTCATTTCAGTCCTTGTGATAGTTAATCTTGATTGTCAATTTATTGTATTGAGCCATGCCTAGGAGATTATTAAAGCACATTTCTGAGTATCTCTAGCAGGTATTTCTTGAGATCCTTGGGAACAAACTGATGGGGAAACCTCTCTGTAATGAGCAGCTCCATCTAACAGTGTAGGAGGCCAGGAGGAAACACAAGCAGAAGGAGAAAACCCCTTCACACATGCTCTTTCTCTCTTTTTCTGCTTCTTGGGTGCCAAAGGTAAGCACATTTCCTCTGCTATCATGGTATTCTTCCTCACTGCAGGCCTAGAAACAATGGAAGTAATTGACCATACTGAAACCTCTGAAACTGAGACAAAATAAACCTTTAGTCCTTTAAATTTTTCCTCAAGTATTTTGTCACAGTCATACAAAGCTGACTAACAAAATCCCCTAGTAATTTTCATGATGTTTAAATTTTTCTAGATTGAGATTTCTTTGGGAACATCCAACATCCTCCCCTGAATGGCTTTCATCATAGCAAAGCCTTCTGTCATTTTATTTCCAGAATTTATAAAGAAGAAAGGCTTATGTAGCTCATAGTTCAAAGGCATAGTATATTTTGCATTGGCATAGTTCTAGTGAGGGTGGCAGATGGTGCTACATTATGATGAAAGTGTATGTAGAAGCAAAATGATTGTGTCTTGATCCAGGATGGAGAGAGAAGGAGAGAGAAGGAGAAAAGGAGGGAGACTGGGATCCCACAGTCCCCATTTAGGACATGTTTCCAGTGGCCTAAAGACCTTCCACTAGGCACTACCTATTTGACGTCCTCAGCATTTTCTGCTACTGCTACCCAGGATTTAAACTTTTCCTTAATATAGACCCTTGGGGGGGGGACACTATCTATGTCAGAGCCAAGCAGAAGGAGTGGGATATGCTTCTTGGAAAGGACGTGTCCATACCCTACCAGATAGTGAAGTGTTGCTGGGCATCAGGACCAGAAATGATCTAAGTTGAAGGCCATTTTAAAGGTACTTTGAAGGCACTAAGGCTAAGGCTTAGAGAATTTGCAGACTTGATTGAGCTTTGGAGAGTGGAGAATAGTTTTACAGTCTTTAAATCAAGAGTTACATATATTTCTTTGTTTTTAGAGTTTAAGTTAGTAAGGTAGAGCCGTTTTTTCTTTCCTCTCTTTTTCCCTTACTGCTGCTCTTCCTTCTTCTTTGTGCCGAATTTTCTACTTCAAATTTTAAAAAGAAATGAGATTCCTAAAATTATAAGAACTACATTAAAATATTGGGCTATGCATATACACTGAAGTTTAATTTTGCTATAATGAAGGAAATCACTGTTAAAGCCAATCTATGATTTTCATAATGATTTATCTTTGTTTTCCCCCATACGCCTACTTTTGTCTCTCTTCACTGTATCCAGAAATCCTGCCTCCTCCTTGTTTGGGTTTGTTATATATTAAAAGAGAGTTATCACTAATTTTGCTAATATACTCTTTTAGGCTAAGACAAGCATTTCTTATAATCATTTGATTTTCTCTTAATTCCATAAAGTATGTATGTTCACAAATATTTCTATAACAAAAATTCATCTACTCTGTATATCTGGGGTTTCAGATTAGCATTATATATCTATCTATCCATCTCTATCTATCTATCATCTATCTATCATGTCTTGCTTATTGATTCACAGACATAGTCTGGAATATGATATAGGTAAATAAAGAGTCTAATATAATCAGTTAAACTCTTCATAGTTCTTATCATATTCATCCAAATTATTAAATATTTGAAGTTTTGAATATTTGAGTATTAATAATTTAAATATTATTTGAATATTTAAAGTTCTAATTTAATAATCTTTAGAATCTATATTTTTGACCTATTAAAGTGGCAGAGGTATTAGGGATTTTTTGAAAGATGAATATCACCTTGATAGTTTCACTTTTCAGCTATCAAATTACAATCCAGGCCATTATTTTCATTTTACAGATATGAAGATATGAAGTACATTACACAAGTCATACACATGGCTACAATGACTGATCATTTTCTGTCAGAATTGTTTGCTGTTAATTCTCCAGACCAATGGCTGGACCATTTTAAAATTAAATGTTTAGGATTACTTGGTAAATATTTCAATATATTTTAATACATTTTCAGTCTGTATGTTATTCATTCATCTTTTACCTACATATGTGTTTCAGAAGTAAAATACTGTAATCTAGCCTTGAAAGTGTAGTGTAAAATGGGTGCATAAATTTTTTGCATGTGTATTAGGCATATAAATGGGTAGGACGTCATTCCTTTCTCACCAGTAGGGACTGTCTTTCAAAAGTCTGTCCTAAAAAGATTGGGTTTATATCTGAGTAACCACATTCCTATTTCTCCACACTCAAAGATGCCGTCATAAGCATTCACATGAATTCCCATGTGACAAACCATGCACACACTCAAACCCCACCTCTGACTTTTCCATTGAGTATAGTTCAATAACTAACTGTTCATTAACTCTTATTGCTCATTTCAAAGATTAGCACAAAAAATAAATCTGACTTCAAAGACAAACAATAATGTCTAGATAAATTACTTAGCAGTTATTTGTACAATGAAAAGAAAAGAAAAAAAGCAAAGACAGGGTAAAATGGCTTGGTCATAGTGGTGAAGATGTAAATTTATGCCCTATAATAGTTGCATTATTGGTTTTATGTTTCAAGTTCTTATGTGGCTCTCCTTTTTCCCTGGTGCCAATGCAAGTTTATAATTCTTTGTCAGATGCTTGAAATATCCAATTAAAAATAAATGTTAGCCTGAGCAAGTAGCCAAGATTATAGAAAATAACAAGTCATATAAAGTAGATTATCTTTTTATTGGAATATGAGCAAAAATATGAATGTTATTCTGGAGGCAGATAACCAGGAATGAGCTAAAGGTGGGGAACTTCTGGTCAAACTCTTTTCATTTTTGTACACCATACTGGAGGGCATATCTTTTATTGTGCTTAGTTCGCAAGTCATAAAAATTTTTTGGGTCACTTTGTCTCAGATACAGATTTTAGCTTCAACAACACTATCTCTTGGTCTCCTTATTCAACAGTTTTTCCTACTAGAACAACTTTAAATAGGGGGTAATTCAAAGGCAAGTAATTTGATAATCATAAAAATTATAATTGTAAATGTGAGAAAATGCCAAAGCATTATTCTTCTTTTGGAACAAGTACGAATTCACATGGCCTTAACCCTGCATACCTACTTTTCTTCTCTTTCAAAGTTTCAGATGGGAATTATCATTGGATGTGACAATTTTAACTGGGTACCTTCCCCAGAGCATGGTTCTGTGGCAAGCCCTCTAATGCATAACCAATGACATCCTAAAATGTGGGTGTTTTGGTGGAAAAGATCTGTCTCTGGCATGCAGAACTGGGAAATCTTAAAAGCATGGTCCTGAGATAGGATAGAAGAAATAAAGACAGGTAGAAAGAGGCAAAGAGAATAGGAAATTTTAAATTGTACTTCTAAGAAAAACTGCAGCTTCAGTACCCAAAAGTTACGTAAGCCTATTTTCCCATACAGAAAAGCCACCCCCTCCTCCAAAAAAGTCCTTATAATCTTAAAGTCACAATAAGCCTATAAATTGAACTCTGGGCCCATGTTTTTCACCCCTAAATTGTGCTTCTTCCCATAGACATTCATATTTAAGAAAGCAGCAGTATTATTTGGCAGCATATCTCAATTTCAAACACATGAAAATCACTTGCATTCTAACATAGGCTGTCAGCAGAAATATACATCTTAGATCACTTACTTTGAAGACACCATTAAGACTCCATAGCAAAATCACTAGATTTTAGAATTAAAAGCTATCTTTAAACCGCCTATCTGATGATCTCTACAGTATATTTTAGTCAGTGGACTTGTAATTAAATTAAACCTTCCCAGAGGAGTAAAGTTTAGTTCCAGAGCTTCTTTGGAGCAGGAGTAGGCTGCTTGGCTTGTACTTTCTCCATAAATATATTTCTTCCTTACCCACCCACTCTTTCAGGTTCTTTAAAAATTTTTCACTTAGTTCAACCTACCATTCAGTTCCTAGTATTGATGTGAGTTCAAACCCATATGGTCCTGGAATCAAATCACTTCAGTTAGTAATAAGCCTTTCTAATTGTTCATGGTGTATTGATGGCTTCTTGACAAAAAAAAAAAAAAAAAAAAAAAAAAAAAAACCTCTAGTTGAATAAACAACAGATGTGGGGGCTGGGGATTTAGCTCAGCAGTATAGCGCCTATCTGGCAAGTGCAAGGTCATGAGTTTGATCCCTGGTACCAGAAAAAAACCAAATAAATAAATAAATAAATAAATAACAGATGTTAAACAATCATTTCATTGAGAGCATTTAGGATCACATTTTCTAATAATAATTTGTACTCTGTTTTATTAAAAGTGTAAGATTATTCAAAATTACTTTAAGCCTTGGTTATGTGCTCCTTCCTTTATATGTGAGAATGGTCCAAAATTTGGGTATCTACATATTGAAAAAAATTTAAGTCTTTCCCCATTTGTTTTGCAATATGTGAGCAAGGGCTTTGTGATCTTCCAAGCTCCCTTGTTATTCCTCAAATCTTCAGTAGAATTTCTCAGATTTTGGCTTGTACAGGCAGCATCTGGAGATCTTGGTAAAAATACAGGCTTCTGGTATTCATCTCAGAGATTCTGATTTGGTAGAATTTGGCAGATCTCAGGATTTTGTATTTTTAACAAATTCCTGCTCCTCCCCCAAATTCTGTTACCAATTGCCTCTAGTCACACCTTGAGAAACACTGGTCTACATGTTGGTTATTGACAAAATGTATGATGTTTGTGAGGTTGCAAGTAGACTTGAAATACAACTTTTAAAATTCTTTTTAAGACTTAAAAAGAATTTTTCCTAAAATATTTAAGTGCATTTTTGAAGGCTTTTACAACACATTTGTCATACAGTTGGCATTCCAAAGCCCTAAGATAAATATTTAATGGGTATTCTGGGCCTATGATCTTGCTCTTAGAAGCACAATTTCTCATTTTGCATTTGACCTTCTACATATCATTATACAGCCCATCAGCCTCATTTAATCTGACCTGTCATCAACCAGGGAGAGGCGGTTAACTCCGCTGCTGTCCTGATATATGATTGCTACAGCACTCGTATTTTTCTCCCCTTAGCTTTTGTTCTTTATTTCTAGACTTGTCCACATATTTCACTGTGACATAATACAGAGAAATAACTGCTGAGATAATGAGCCTGAAAATTAATAATCTCTTTTAATCAGTTTTCTTTCTTGTTGGGGCTCTTTAATAAATAGTCTATGTTGGGGATAGAGGAAACACTGAAAAGACTGCAAATGGCTATCTCATTATTCGAAATCTGAATGGAAGATGAGAATGATAAGTCATTTCCAATAATTATTTAAAGTACGCCTCACCATATTATTCATGAATAAACTGCTGTGATCTTTTAGGAAAGGATCTAAGATCTCAAAAAAGTTGTTTTAAAAGGCACTTTCTCTACAGTTGAAACTTTTCCTGCTCAGGTTTTTCTTTGTTACAAAGAAGGAAGCCAAGCATTAATTTTATATCCTAACAGGAAACATTATAACACAAGATGATTACTTTTCAGCTATCTGACCATTGAATACACTACTGAAACTCTGGATCTTAACCCCTTTGTTTATAAATAGTCTACTATAAGGATTAATGAAGATGACATTTATATGGCAGCCATTGTTGTACCTAGTTCATAAATAGTATTAGGTGTAGCATTTGAAGATATGAGCTAGCTGTATATGAGCTATTATCAACTCCTGTAAGTCAATACTCTGTCATCTACTAGAGGAAGAGGTAAGAATCAAGGTTATGAACATGCTAGAGTTGACCATTTAACCTTGATGCCCATACAAAGTGACACCCTGCCCAGAACACAAATATAAGTGGATTTTCCTGCTTCTTATTGTATGTGTAACAAAAAATTTTATACTTTATCTTGCTGACTAGGGCATTTAAAAGTTTTCAATAATTTTTTAAATCTAGTTATATCCACCATTTATATGGCTGGCATTAGATAAAATTTTGAGAGATTCAGTAAGAACAAGATTGAAAAAGTGTTCACTGAGTTGCTTAGTGACTTTACATTGAAAGAATGAAAGGATTGATAGAGATAGAATAAAGGAAGAGGTACAAATATTTCTGAAAGGAAGAGTAGGTTGAGAAGAAAGAATCAGGATTATTTTGATTGCTTTTTCAAGGTCTCTACCTGGGTGTTTCTTAGCCCAATCATGTTGACATAACATGATTAACTGTTACAATCTACCCCCTGTCAACTTGAAACACAAGCACATTTCTTAAATATGGTCTCCAAATAAACACAATAATAAATTAAAATGCCACATAACCTGATACAGCTATCCTTCTTACAACTGAAAACAAAGCTTCCTCAAAATCTTACAAGTTTCAACATTTCTCAAAAGTCCAGTTGATCTCTTCTGAGATTAAAGGTAGACTCTTAACCATGAACCTCTCTAAAAGCAAAAAATAAATCACCTAATCTTTTTTAAAAATTTTAACAATTTTTTTTCAAATTTATTTTAAAAATAAAAGAAGGGAAATATTAACAAACAGACATCCTTTTACAAAGTAGCATAAGAACAATACAAACAAGTTATAGACAAAGTTGTAGGAAATTGACAATGGTTGTTGTATGAAGTATAGATATCTTCAAAGTGGTTTCTCAGGAAAACAAAAAGAGACACGCAATATTGATCAAACAAGTAATCAGTAGCTGTTCCTTTCAGTTAAGCAATAAAAGACAGTAGTACAACTATGTTAGCTATCCTGTATATACATACATACATAATTTCTCCTTCTTTCCCTTCCCTTTTCCCACACCCCAGTTGCTCTTTACTTTTGAGCATTTTCCTTTCAGTTCACAATGTCTATCATACCTCCTAGTTTTTATTCACTCTTTCAGGACGTACACTAGTGAGACAATACAGTGCTTACACATACAGGTCTGATTTATTTCACTTATGAGTATGGTCTCCAGTTGTGACCATTTACTTTAAAATCCTTGAGTTTATCTTTCTTTATCCTGAGTAATATTCTGTTATATAAAAATACCACAATTTTTTTATCCATTCCTCAGTGGATGGACATTTGGGTTGCTTCCACCATTTAGCAATTACAAATTGCGCTGCTATGAACGTGGATGCACATATATTGTTGTGATATGATGTTTTCAAATCTTCTAGGAAAATACCTAGAAGGGGAATAGCTTGGTTGAAAGGAACCTCTAGACCTAGTTTGCTGAGGAATCTCCAGACTGATTTCCACAGTGGTTTCACCAGTCTGCATTCCCACCAGCGGTGGAGAAGAGTTCCTATTTCTCCATAGCCTTGATAGCATTTGTTATTGGTTGATTTCTTAATGCTAGCCATTGTTACTGGGGTGAGATGAAATCTCAATGTTTTAATTTGCATTTCTTGAATGACTAATGATGTTGAACATTTTCTTATATATTTATTTGTCATTTGTATTTCTTTATCTGAGAAGTGTATATTCATCTCAGCTGCCCACTTTTGGACTGGGTCTTTGAATTTGAAGGGGTTGATTTTTTAAAATTCTTTATATGTTCTAGATAGAAGTCCTTTGTCTGAGGGACAGTCAGCTAAAATTTTTTCCCAGTTTGTGGGTTTTCTTTTTACTCTGCTGGTGATTTCTTTAGATGTGCAGAAACTTTTCAGTAGGATCAGATCCCAGTTTTTGGTTCTTTGAAGTATTTCGTGTGCAGTTTGTTTTTTGTTCATAAACTCTCTGCCTACCCCTATATCTTCAAGGTTTTCACCTACTTTCTCTTCCAATAGATTTAGTGTTTCTGTTTTAATATTGAGATCTGTGATCCATTTTGACTTTAGTTTGGTGCACTGTGATAGGCTTGGGTCTACTTTCAGGCTTTGGCAGGTGGCAAGCCAATTTTTCCAGCACCATTTGCCTAGATTGCCCTTCTCAAGCAAGGGCTAGGGGTTCTCTTCTCAAGTGAAAAATTTATAATTTTATACTCTAGCACCTGCTATGAGTAGGGTTTTGCTGACTACTGAGATGCTCTCAAAGCACTTTCTTCTTATCCTTGTATAAGACATTCAGTCTTTTTTATTGATATTAATCATTTCAGCAGCTTCACCCTTTGGTCCTCAACTTTACATCTTGGGCTGAATTTTAAGTTTCGCAAATTTTTTTTGCTTTGCTTTTTGCCCTTGATTCTCACTATAAATTTGGCCAAAAACAGCCAGCAGTACCCATGGTGCAGCCTAACTATTGGGTTGCCAGAAAATTTCCTCTTCCAAATCAATTGGTTCGCTACCCTTACTCTGTTTCCCACAAAGTCTCAGCATATGGGAAAAATGTAGACAAATTATCTGCCAGAATATAACACAATGGTCTCTAATCCAATTGTCAGGAAGTTCTCTTTCCCAACTAAAACCTTGTGAGCTTGGCTTTTAGTGTCTACATTCCTATCAGAACTCTGGTCTTCTGAGCTCCAAGAAGGATCACTCATCACATTTTTACAACATTCTAAGACATTTTTAGCTTGCATCTTCAAGACTTCAAACTCCTTCCAAATATCAGTTCCAAAAGGCTTCAGAACCACACTGTTAAGTAGAATCACAGCAAGGACCCCACTCTTGGTAACAATTCTCTACATTAGTCAGCTTTTCCATTGCTGAGACAAGTTACACAGCACCCACAATGTAAAGGAGAGGTTTAATGTATTTTATAGTGTCAGGGAATGAAGCCCCTTATTAGATATCAGCAATGCAGAAATATCATAACAGAAGGGGATAGTTGATCACCACGTTGTTCATGGTAGCCAGGAAACAGAGCAAGGGTACTGTGCCACAGAAAAATGACCATATATAGTACCCAATATCACATCTCCATAATCTACCCAATAACACTCAGAAATGGGCTTTACTAATCTCCTGTGTATTTATTAATCTAATCACAATGACATATCATAATAATGGCCATGAGGTGCTAAGAAATTGGAACATGCAGACACAACAAGGTACCATGTCCCAAATGCTACATTCTAAATGATGTAAAGTTGGACATCATGCCATATACCTGTAATTATGTACTCTGTGAGACTGGGGCAAGACAATTGCAAGTTTAAGCCTGCCTGAAAAATAGAGTGGGAAGACTCTCTCTAGGGAACAAAAGGGTGTAGGGTAGGGCTAGTGACACAATTCATTGTGAATGCCCTGGGTTCAAACCCCAATACCACAAAAACATGAAAAATTAGAAAAATATTTAAAAATTTGATGTGAAGGGCCAGTGTAAATGTATAGTAACACTATAACTTTGAAAAACAGTCTAGCATTCTATAGGCCAATTGGAGATGCACATAATCTAAAAATTAGAACTTCCATTTTATGCATATATCCAAGACAAACTTTTTCATATATACAACAAGAGACATTTATAGGAACACTTAACTACAATGCCAACCAGTCACACAAAATAAAAAAAATTGTTAAAAATAACTAAATATTCTATTCATAGCAAAAATACAAAACACTGTGGCATTTTTTTAGCAAAATAAAAGAGTGAATGAATGAAATATAGGTAGGTACATTTATAAATAATTGTACATACCCAAAGCTGAGTCATTGAGGAGCAAATAAAGTAGCATTCAATTTATAAAACTGGAAAAAGATAATGTCGTATAAATAAGTGATAAAGTGCTAAAGAAAAACATGACTGCTATTATGTAAAATTTGAGGATAGGGATTACTTCTGGAGGAGAGGTACATTTTAGTGTGTTTGCATTAAAGAAAACTACAAATTATCTCCACAATATCAGGATATTCTACTTCTTAAAATGATTCATGAGTGTACAGATATTCATTTTATTATTATTCTTTAAAATAACCATATGTGTTATGAACATATTTTTGGCATATATTTTATAATTACATACATATACATTAATCCTTCTGCAGGTGATGCTCCTAGGTAATAAGGCATCAGCTAATGTTCTAAAGTTCCAGTAACAATCTTTTTGACTAAAATTCTTGGACAAAAGAATGCATTTATTTATCTTCATGTTAGCAGCAAATAAAGATATACACCCAGCAACTATATGTGAAACTAATGAGTTCAGTTTAGAAATAGCGCATTCAAGATTTATGTTAAAGTGTAAATGAAGGTATTTTTGAAAAGAAGACACAGGAATGGCCAACAGGTATATAAAAATGCTGAATGTTACAGAGCATAAAGAAAACGCAAATTTCAGCCACAGTGAGATACCAGTGCACACTAATTTGGGTGAATATTAACAAAAAGGATAGAAAATAACAAGTTCTGGCAAGGATGCAGAGAAAGGGGCTCGCGCACACTGTGGGTGGAAGGATAAATCAGTACAGCCATATGGAAAGCAGTGTGAAGGTTCCTCAGAAAATTAAACATTATGAAGAGTAGGTTTTGTTTTCTCCCTTCACTTTTCTCAGACATCTGTCCTATCAGTTTTATCTTAAAATAAATTTCAGTGTATATATTTAAACAAATATAAAACATACTAAAAATAGCAAAAAGGTAATTATAAAAGAAATTCTCACATTCATCGCTTCCCATATTTACATCCCCTACCTCACCTTATTCTCTTGTTCTGGTGGAGAGAGCAGCTAAAATGAACTCATTTGGCTCATACCCCAGATAAACTACAATTCTACTACATTTGTTGTACCTTAGATCTCTAGAAATTTTATGTTGTTTGTCAAATGCTGCCCCTATTTGAATCAGTAGAAGTTTCATGTTTCTCATCTGGATTGTGGTGGCTCTATCTGTATAACCTTAAATTTTAAAGTGTATTTCCTGATTTATCTTTGAGTTTGGCTTTTTTTCAAATAATAATTTGAGAAAAGTAACTCTGTAACTTTGTAATAAAATGTTTATGGCACAGTACTACATACGGTCATTTTGACCATTTAAGTAACACGAGGATACATAAAGGAAAACAGTATTACTCTTTCTTTCCATATTCTATCTCCTTTTAACCACACAAAAAGGAATATAATTTGGCATTTATTTTCCCGTATATTTTCCTAACTTTAAACAATAATTAGGAAAACTTTAAAATATAATGAGACTATTCTTCAAAAATTATTTAATAGTATATTATGCACATATTTTTAGGTAAATAATTACAAGTTATTTGCTTTTTTCAATATATGTATGTAATATTGCATAGAATGAATATATTATCTCTTTAACCCTAAACTTATTGATTCTACAAATGGACAGTGTCTACTATGTGTTATTTGCTTTGTGTGCTGGGGTTGAAATATTGAACAAATGCAGTTCTAGCCCTCAATACTGTCCATGTTGGGCAAGAGTCAGATATTATGAGTCTTCCCAAAGCACAATAGAAATGGACCCATAAGACGAGTGTCCATCAGCTTAGGCAAAGTTGTGCCATACTCGTCACACAGACATATTGCCTGCACAGCCTCTACGAGTCTGACTGCCAGCAGGATGATTTTTTTCCTCTGTTGTAGTGTAGTAGCCCAGGTAGTTAAGTAGTTTAGTGATTCTGGGATCTCCATCTCACCACAGCAGGAGAAGAAAGCCTGGTGGATTGTGCCCTGCCTCTTAAATGTTTCTGTCTGCCCCTTTGAAATCACATGAGCATATCTAAGTGCAAGGGCCCAGAGATTTGGGAAAAAATTTTCCATATGTTCAGAAAGAGGGGAAGAACTAAAAATATCAGTTAAATATCACCTAACCAAACATGTAGATGATATGAGAGATCCTAGCAGGGCAACTGGAGCCAGCAGATCAGAAAATGTTTTCCTAAAAATGGAAACTGAGCTGAAATAATATGCAAACACCAACAAGGTAAGAATGGAATGGAAAAGCACCATGGGAAGCTGGGGGCACGGACTGACAGGAAGAAGCAAGGCATACTGAAGTAACTGTAAGAAGTGCCCTGTGGGAGGAGCAGAGAGAGGGCCTGAGTGAGGGGAAGTGTGGCTTTGGGTGAGATTTCAAAAGAGACCTCCAGGCTTTGCTAGTGACTTTGCTCTTCATCTTGATAGCAAAGGGAATTCTTTCAAGAATGTGAAGTGAGACTCTGGCATGCTCGCATTTAGTATTTAGACACAGTCATAGTTATTACAGGGTAGAAAATTGCTAAAGGTGTTGGCGCATCTGTGAGGTGAAATGCAAGAGAAGGAGGAGGGAGACTCTGCACTAGTTCACAGTTTAGAGGTGAGAACAAGGAGGCTCACTGTAGTGGTTGCATTGGAAATCAAAGTGATGCAGGAGATTTTGGTAAATATTTAAGGTGTTTTCAATTTTTGCTACTAGGATAGTTCCTATGAACATCACCTTTATCATATATTTTTATTTATGGTGACTCTTTTAGTATCATAAAGCCATAGGAAATAATTACTTGTCAAAAGAATATTTTCATTTTAGTCAATGCTGACAGATTTTATTCCTAAAATGGTTATAACATTATTTTTTACAACAATGTACAGTAGTGTTCTTTACCACACCTTCATTGAAAAATAAGATGCTCTTATTAAAATTGCACCACTTTCTTTGCTATCAAAATCCTCCCCACAATACCTTTAAATATTTCTATCTGAAATTCAACTATTTGATTCAATTGCCTGGTCTAAATTATAGCTGCTAGGACTTGTGCGAACAAAAACAAGAATATAAACTATGCTGAAGCTGTATCTCAGCAATTCCTTTGAAAAAGCAATCTCTTCAATAGGTTAGTAACATTAAGTGAAAACCATTTGAAATTATATTTTGTTAAGGGCCACTCTCATTCCTTGTATATCTTTGTCATGTTATCCATTATATGATTACACTACTGTACATATTTATTGCAATTTGAAGGAAAGAGTACTGAATAATCAATATCTTTCAATATAACATATGAATGTATTAATGAATTAAGTGCTAAGTAATTAGGTAATAGCAAAAATTAATTAAATTCTCTCATACTGTGTAGTCACATTTGTTAAAAATTAATAACATACTGTTTGAGTGATTTAGTGATATTTAGAAATGAGTATTAGGGTTTCTGAATGAATTCCTTTTTATTTGTATAATGATTTATTTTTTTCTTAAGCTTGTTTCATAGGTATAAGACATGTGACTTACAAGGCCAAAAGGCTCTTCAAATGATTATAAAAAGCATAGTGTCTTGGTTACTTTTCTCTCATTGCTGGGACAAAATACCTGATGCCCAAAATTAAGGAAGGAAAAGTTTATTTCGCTTACAGTTTGTGGAGGTTTCAGTCCATACTTGGCAGGTTACAAGGCAGAGTGGCACATGGCAGAGGGCTACAGCTCATGGAGGCAGAACACAGCAAAGCAACAAGCACACAAGGGAGGAATGGTCGCAAGCAGCCTCTTCCTCTCCCTTACATATGCAAATTATCCACCCCAGGGCAGGGGTAGCTCTCTCACCCATGATCAGTCAAACTCTAAAAGCCTGCCCCATGGCCCCATGAGGCTTTGGGGGGACACATAGACACAAACCATAACACATAGTTTCATCAACAATATGGATTCTGAATATATTGTTATTTTCTTTCCTTTTTAGAATAAAGAAATGTAGGTTCTGCTATGTGAATATCTGTTTTTCACTACATATTCCAATAATAAAATTGATTTAGATAATGAGGGTTACCTGTGTTTACATTTCACCAGTATGAGTGAAAAATGGCTTTAATATGTACTTTTCTTTATTATATATCAGATTAAAACTTTTATAGATGTTGACAGCTTTTGGCTTTTCCTCAGTGTGTGCTTCTTGCTTGTAAACTTTCTCCTTTTTTGACCTGGGATAAGTGTCTTTAAGATCAGTCCATGGTGGATAAAATAGTTTCATTCTGAGGTTTTTGCTGGGTCAGCCTTTTTCAGTCTTGTTGCTAGCGCAGCATGTCTTCTCCAGGTAGCTTAGTTCTTGAAGATTTCATTCATCACTTACAACATGTGCCTAGAGCTTCCTCTTATGACATGTTGATAAAGCCTCTTTTGAGAAAGATCCAGGTATTTCTCTTCATTTCAGGAAAGAAACTAAAGAATCTCTCCCTCTCTCTCATCATCATCATCACCACCACCATCATCATCTATCTGTGAATCACTAAGGCATACCAGATACATTCCAATGTAGAAACCACCCAGAGAGGGAAATGCTCCTTCTGCACGTGCCCCCGTTCACTTTCCTGAATTTGCATTGTCCATTTCTGCCAGTCTGTCCACAGTCTCTTCCTCTGCGTGGACTGCCACTCTTGCCTTGTTAGTTCCAAGGCAACATTTATATTCAAACTCAAATGTCATTTCTTCAGGGAAGGCTTACTGGATCTTGTTTTGTTTTCCTTTTATCATTTAACTATCACTAATAATTTTATCTATAGTTTTATACTGTAATTTTATTTTTTTTACATTAATTAACCTATGTATTATAAGTTAGGGATGTTTCAAATAGTAGAGCTTCTACTGGTCTTCCAATTCCTTCAGTCTCTGATGACTGACTTGACTGTGACCACAGAAGTGGTATTGTAGGTCGAGGCACCACCAGTCTCTGTTTTCATGCAGAAACCACAGTGGAAGTCCTACAGTCCGTCTCTTCATCTTGTCCTTACCACAGAAGGAGCAGGTGTACTTGGCATGCTGGCTGACTTCAATTTTCTTCACCATTTTCCAGAGTGAGGCATCATGGTGGGTCCCACATTTATGGACAATATATTGTAATTTTAAAATGTTACCATTTTATGAATATTATTTATATTTTCCATTATATTGGAGGTCTCATAGGAACGAGAGATTATATTTGTTTCCTACACCATTTAATCCTCAGCACACAGTGTGGTGGTTAGTATGGAAATGACTCTTTAGTAATATAAATGACTTTGTTTAAATAATGTTTGTAATTGATATTGGGAAACAGAGAAAATGTTCAAATGGGAAGGGGAATAAGCGATAGGGAGGGAGAAAGGAAAGAAAAGAATAGAAAAAAGAATAGAAGAAAAAATGGAAACAAAGTTTTTGTAAATAAGGAGGGAAAGAGGGTTGAAGGAAATGAAGGGGACTGAAGAAAAGACAACAATAAAGATATATTATGTACAGGTACAAATCCCCTATGATGAATGTGATCATTATATATATCTAAAGTATACCAATAAAATTAATAAAAATGTAATAAATTAAGCTTATTTCTATTGGTCCTATCTGTATATAGTACTAAGATATTTGTGAACTACTCTAAAGTTTCACATGTTTAACTTTTCATTGGTATTTTAAGCAAGATTATACTAATTTAAGCATACATTTTATTATTATAAAATTTATACATTTCAAATAATTGTTCTTCTGTAGTTTCATGCAGATTTGAAGTGAATACTGTTAGTCTTCCAGCACAGACTTATATCCTGCAAAATTATCATTCAGAATTGATGAAGAAATAAGATACTTTGCTGATAAAGAAAACCTAAAGAAATTAATGACCACCAAACCAACATTGTGGAAATTTGTCAAGAGTATCCTGTAAGGAGACAATAGAGCTAATGATACCAAAAGCCCACTAAAATGAATAGATCAGGTAGGGCTAACCATTAAGTAGAAGGAAAAGAAAGCAAAGCAACAATAAGTAATTAATACAATCATAAGAATAAGTCAATGTAAATGAACTCGCCAATCAACAGACACAGATTCACAGAATAGATGTAGAAACAAAGTCCAATTTTATCCAGTATACAAGAAACACGTTTGACACAAAAAAGTTCATGGACTAAAGAAATCAAAGGGTGGGAAAGCCTGTTCCATTCAACAGGAGCCTGAAAACAAACAGGAGTTGATATCCTATTTTCAGAGACAGTGGAATTTAAACAAAAGCTATGCAGCGAAGTAAAGAAGGACATTTCAAACTAGTTAATGGAAATATCCAATAGGAAGAGATAACAATTACAAACATATATGCAACAAACCATTTGCATCCATCTTTATAAAAGAAATTCTAATGAATATAAAACATCAAGTAAACATCATTACAATTATAGTGGGTGATCTCAATACCCCACTATCACAAAAGACAGACCTACTAGACAAAAATGTCACCAAAATGGAGTAAGCCCAAACCTTTGCGCGAATGTACTTAATAGATGTATACAGACCATTTCACCTAACAAGAGGGTACACATTCTTTTCAGGCACACAAGGTACTTTTCTCCAAAATAAATCACATACTAGGGAATAAAGTATTCCTAAGCAAGTGCAAAATAATTAAAATTTTACCATGCATATTATCATGTCAAAGAACAATGAAAATAGAAATCAGTAGCAAAGGAAACTACAGAAACTATGCAAATATATGGAAATAAATCAGCACACTCTTGAATAATCAGTGGATCATAGAAAAAATGAAGAAAGAAGATACTTCGTACATTTAAATGACAATGCCAGCACAATATTCTAGAACTTATGAGACAAAATAAAAGCAGTTCTATGAGTCAAATGTGAACACTCATGTCAGAAAAATAGAATGAATAAAATAAATAACACAAATAAATAACCTAATGATGCATTTCAAGGCCTTGGAAAAATACGAACTACCCAAACCTAGAGCTTAGATAAAAAAAGAAAATTATGAGGATCAGAGCATGAATCAATGAAATGGAAACCAAAAACAAAACAAAACAAAAAAACAAAAAAAAACTATGAAGAATCAATGTACTGAAAAGCTGGTTTTTTGAAAGAATAAGTAGAATGGATGGAGTCTTAGCCAATCTTACTCACAAAACTAAAGAAAAGACACAAAATCCAGTTAGAAATGAAAAAGGTGAAATCTGAATGGTCACTGTCAAAATTCAGAAAATTATTGGCAGCTACTTCATAAACATACATGTCAAATAACTTGAGAACTCAGTAAAAATGCACAGATTCTTAGGTACATATGAATTTCCAAAATTGGACTACAAAGGCTTAAAAATCTTGAACAATCCAATAACAGGAAGTAAAATTGAAGCAGTAATAATAATAATAATAATAATAAACCTACCAACAAAGAAAAGGCCAGGACCTGATGGATTCACAGGTGAATTCTACAAGAAATTCGAAGGAGATTAAGCACCAATACTGCTCAAAATTTTTAATGTAGTTGAGATGGACAGATTGTTTCCAAAATCTTTCTCAGAAGATAACATTATATTGATCTCCAAACCAGACAACAATTGAACCAAAAAATAGAACTATAGATCAATTTCTGTAATGAAGGTCAATGCAAAAATGCCTCACAGGACGCTGCAAACAATGTGACAAATCACAAAAAGATTTTGCAACAGGAGAAGGTAGGTTTTCTTGGGGATATGGCTGAGTGGGGCAAGGGCCTGCCTGGCAAGTACAAGGTCCTGAGTTTGATTCCCAGTACAAAGAAAAAAAAAATTGAGAAAGTGGGCTTCATCCCAAGAATTCAAGAATTAGCCACACGTATAGAAAAGGAGAAAGTCAAAATATCATTATTTGCAAATGACATGAACCTTTATATTCAAGACCCCAAAAACTATATCAAAAACTGCTAGCATTGATAAGTAAATTTGGTAGGGTAGCAGAATACAAAATATGCACACAAAAATCAATAACATTCCTATCAATTAATAATTAACTCATGGAAAAAGAAGAAAACAATGCCATTCACAAT
This sequence comes from Chinchilla lanigera, assembly GCF_000276665.1. Classification (NCBI taxonomy): domain Eukaryota; kingdom Metazoa; phylum Chordata; class Mammalia; order Rodentia; family Chinchillidae; genus Chinchilla; species Chinchilla lanigera. Next base: position 5,038,472 of record NW_004955446.1, read on the forward strand.
GGAATGAAAAATTTCAAATATTTAGGTACTAATTTAACTAAGGAAGTGACAGAACTCTACAAGGAAAATTGCATCAGACTGAAAAAAGAAATTGATAAGAACATGAGAAAATGGGACATATTTCCTATTCCTGGGTAGGTAGAACAAATATAATCAAAGTGGCTATACTTCCAAAACTGATACAGTTTAATGCAGTCCTAATCAAAATACCAATATCATTTCTTGCAGTGCTGCTAAAAATTATAAGTAATCAAAAGAGACCCAGAATAGCAAAAGAAATTCTGGGTAAGAAAAGCAAATCAAATGGAGTCACAATCCCAGGCTTGAAGTTATACTATAAAGCTATAGTGATTAAAACAGAATGTTACTGGAACAAAACAGGTATGTGGGTCAGTGGAACAGAACAGAAGAAGCAGAGACAACTTCAGGCATATAAAGCTATTTCATCTTTGACAAAGGAGCCACAAACATACACTGGAAGGAATATGGCATCTTTAACAAATGGTGCTGGGAAAATTATATATCCACATGCAGAAGACTGAGTCTAGACTCATATCTCACCATGCATTAAACTAAAAGGAAACTGAATCGAAGATGTTAAAGCAGAAACACTGAATCTGCCAGAAGATAAAGTAAGTACGGTCTTAAAGACATAGGTATAGTCAAGGACATTCTAAAGAAAACCTCAATGGCACAAGAAATATTACCAAGAATCCACAAATAGGATCATACCAAATTAAAAAGCTTCTGCACAGCAAAGGAAACAACCAATGAAAAGAAGAGACAATCTACAAAATGGGGAAAAATTGTTGTGAGCTATTCCATGGACAGAGAGCTCACATCAAGAATATATCAAGAATTCAAATAATTAGCCCCTCAAATAAAAGATCCCCAAAATGGACAACTGAGAAGATCAGGCACTTCTCAGAAGATGTATGAGTGGCTAGTAAATACATGAAAAAATGCTCATCACTGCTAACAACCAGAGAAATACAAATTAAAACTATACTGAGATACAATCTTACTCCCAATAGAATGTTTATCATGAGGAAATCTAAAATAACAAATGCTGGCGAGGATATCTGGAAAAAAGTACTCACCACATTTTTGGTGGGAATGTTAACTAGGACAACTATTATGGAAATCAGTGTGGAAATTCCTAAAAAATACTAAAATTAGAAGTTCCATTTGACTCAGTTACCACTTTCCTAGGTATCTTCCCCAAAGAGTTAACATCATCATGTTGCAGGGATACATAGTTTCCAATTTTTATAGCAGCATAACACTAGATCTTGGAAAGAGTGTATGTTTTCTTTTTTTTTTTCTGGTACTGGGGATCAAACTCAGGACCTTGCACTTGCCAGGCAGGCACTTATGCAGCTGAGCTATACCCCTAGCCCTGGAAAAGTGTATATATATATATGTTCATCAGTAGATGAATACACAAGTAAAATGTAGGATTTATACACAGTGGAGTTCTACTCTGCCATAAAGTAAGACAAACTTCATGCATTCATAGTTAAATAAATACAACTGATAACATAATATTAAATAAAATAAGTCAGACCCATAAGCTCAAATATCATATCATTTCTCTTTATACACAAATAAATAGCAAAGCACAAAAAAGAAATAAATGGGAAGTAGGGAGAAGTTCAGATAATTCTACAAATTACATATTCCATTGTTTGAAAAGTTCAATATTTATGGTAGTTTGTTTCATTTATATTAATAGTTTATCTTAGTTTGTTGAAAAGAAAGTTTATCTGTCGCTTTTCTATAACAATCTTTTGGGTTTATGTTTTGTACTGTGTAAGTATTTTCAACATAATAATGCATAGTGTGATAACTATTGTTGTTCTCTTATTATTTGAAAATATTTTATTTATAGAAAGAAAAAGTAATAAAAAAGAGAGTTTTGTCTGTGATGCAGGATCTATGATAATTTCTTCACTGTGTATCTTTAAGATCTATCACATGTATCTCTAGATGGAGCTATTTAACCTTTTCTGTTATAAATGAAAACCATACAAAAAGAAATGAAAGGAACATGCCCACGGAATTTGCTTCTAGGATTTTAGGCTATAACTTCTGAACATTGCTTAGCTGAGTATTCCTGAGCATGTACACTAACTTAATTCTTCTCTTTACCTTTTTTCCTTATCACAAAAACTAGCTATGCCAGAAAATGCCATGTATGAGCAAAGTTATTCCTTCTTTAGTCTGAAGTAAGTGTAACCACTAGCAGTAACATCTTTAGCTAAACGATTCTATTTCTCCAGGAGTCCAGGGTCTTTCTTTGGCCAAGGTAACAAGCACTATTTCATAGATTAGCAGAGGTGAACAAATAGATACTAATGTGCTAGCAAAAACAGAAACACAAAATATATATAAAATGGTAGAAAAAGTTTTGTTTTAATTTTAATGATAAGCAAGTTGAGCTTCAATGACAGAAAAACATTATTATTCATTATAATGATCCTGACCCAACTTTATACAAATTTATGCCCATACATCTTAACTCTCATTATACACAAGTGCTTTATCCTCAAAATAAGTCTGTTTTTCATGTAATTGCATATAAGTTAGCTAGAAAATACTATCTTCAATCCTTGGACGTACTATTTAGTGTATATTTTAGTTGACATACTGAATCCTCACTATAGATTAAAATTTGTATTTGTTCCTATGTACCATCTTAAATTCTTCTTATTCTATGAGTTGTTGCAATGATTGTGGGGTTTGTGTTTCTGGACAGTGAGCTTCTTGAATGGAGAAACTGTGTCCTGTTTATGGTAAAACCCTGGTACCTAGAACTATTTTATCCAGTATGGTAGCCACTAGCCACATGTGGCTAACTACATTTGAGTTTAAATTAATTAAAGTAAGATAAAATTAAAAGTTCAATTCCTCATTCAACCTAGGCACACTGCAAGTATAGTTACTGCATACAGCTAATGGTTATCTTACTGAATAAACGTTGCATGACTATTTCCTTCACCATACAGTTTCTATGGACATCATCATCTAGAATGTTGATTTATCCACAAATTAGTTCATTATTCAAGTGTGAGTACTTATTCATACATCCATATTTTAAGATATAGACATTATCTAGGCATAGGAGGTAGAATGAAAGCAGAAAGTAACACAGTGTCTTGTTGATTCTATTATATTCTGGGGAAGAAATAAAACAAGCCAGAGTTAATGCATACATATTTAACAACAGTTCACTTCAGATTTAGTGTAGAAAAGCCCATTTTGAAATTATCTTTGTGGGGCTTATTTATTTTTCACTCACTCAGAAGTATATTGTAGTGGAACGACTTCATCGGCTTTTTGGTCCTAGGGTATCATGCAATTACTTTGGAAAGCAATATGAGAGGTACAAAAAAGAAGGCAATGGCCTTCTTATAACTTTGACAAACAGTTGCACACATTTCTGGCTCCACTGAGTAGGGATCTATAGCTCATTTCCCATGAGAAGACGGAGAAGAGAGAAAACCCTGAGCACAGCAGGGAGATTACAAGTGCCTTGCACTAGGACTGAACATAAGCAAAATTCTGTGCTGGTTTCCTCTGCCCTTGATTTTGGGGGTCTTTATTTCATTTGCTTGTATTACTTGTCTCTTGCTTTTCAGTAAGCTAGTTTAATGTGTACTCTGACATCAAAGCCAGAGAGGGAATAATAAAGAAGCCTCATAAAGTCTTCTAGGCCATCATCAGATAGTAATGTTCTAATCATACGAAAAGCAGCAGCAGTTCTGTACAAAATACAGAATACTCACTTCTGCTATGGGCTGAAGACATGGGGTGATTTGGGTTTTATTCTTCTTATTCTCATGTACTGTTTTAATCACTTCAAATTTCTTCCTATTTATTTTAAAATATAACATGATATTGGTTAAACGTAACAAAAGAAATACTAGTAGAAAAATGCATTTTAATAGAGAACATGCAATAATAACTTTTGTTCAATAGTCCATAAATTGGCTCTATCTGATTTAAATTTCTATATGTCACCTAAAGCTTTCTTTAGTACAACAAAAGCGGTGTTGAAAATAAAAATTATATTTATCTTCACACATTTCTTGGCAAGTAACAGTTTTACACATTTTTAAAAAAATTATTTGTAAGTATTCCTTGCAATTAGCCCATTATAAGAAGTAATTTAAAAACAGGAACTCAAAATATCATACACTAAATACATATTTTTGTTTTCTTTTGATGCTAAAATTGTAACTAATTTTCAGTCTACATTTATACCTACATTTGGCCTATCTAAACAACATAAAAAGTATAGCTGTTTAAGATTTAAATAAACTGCAATTTAAATATTTTTACATTCTGTAAAGAAATTGTCCCTTTTTCTCTATTTTATGTTCTTAAAAAGACATTATTGAGTTTTTCATCATTTGTCTTGGTTCAAAGGTGCCCAAGTCCTGAGAAAGCTGAAAACCTAATATATTCTGTTGACTTTTGTTGTTCTTGTTAAGAAGGGCTCCCAGGCATCCACACTATTTCCATATTTAAGAGAATTTTTAAATCAAGATGAAGACATATTATCTACACTTTATCAGTTAGGTGTTCCTGCTCAGGCCTGACACAGAATACAAATGCAACATGGTGATTGATTGATTGATTGATTGATTTGGTCTTTTTGAGACAGGGTCTCGCTATGCAGTTCAGGCTGGCCTTCAACTCACTTTGTAGCCCAGGCTGGCCTCAAACTCTCAAGGATCCTCCTGCCCCAAGCCTCCCAAGTACTAGGATTGCAGGCATGCCCCACCACACACAGTCTACAACATGGTGATTTAAAATTTATGTGTAGTAGTGTGCACCCCACATAGTATAGTAGAATAATTCACTGGGAGAGTGATAGTGATGCTCTAGGTAATGTCCTAATGCAAGAGAATGTCATTTATTTCTTGCTTAAACCAGAAGATAATTATAGTATTCATTTATTTTTTGGGGGGGAATGATATATGATTTTGAAATTCTATTTCCTAGGAAATATTCACCGTGGTAAGTGTGTCATTTTAAACTGTTTTTCTCAGTGACTTTTGAAGGAATATAAGAGGGTCCTGAAGAGCCAAGGAAAGAGGTGTGTCAAGATTCATGGTTCCCTGTCCAGCGTCTTGTTCAACATGGGCCACACAACTGCCTGTTATTCTCTCTTCTTAGGAATGAAGGCATCTGCCAGCAAAGATGGAGAGCTGTTTCCCTCTGTCTCAATGCTTTGATATCACAGGAAGGAAAAATCGCTAAAAATGGGGGGAAGGGCATACTTCTAGCTGCAGAATCCAGAATAAAATTACATATCTTAGTATTATTTTGTATCGTGGAACATGAACATAAATATAAAGATTAATATTTAATATTCACATTGCTTACAATTAGTAACTTGCACACTATTTGATATATTTCAAACGTGAGAAGTCATAGATTAGTTAGAAACATTACGAGAAAAATAAAAATTACATAACCAAATATTGAAAATATTTAATCATAAGAGTTGGAGTATATGAATGGGATGCTTCCACTTTATTGGAATATATAATTTTACAGATACATCTAGATAATTGATAATAAAATATATTACTGGAATTTTTTGCAGAAGTATAATCTTAATGAAGTGCGTGAGTAGTATCATCATTTACTTGCATGTACTTTTTAAAAAAGTATATTTTCGGGGCTGGGGATTTAGCTCAGCTGCAAAAGCGCCTGCCTGGCAAGCGCAAGGTCGTGAGTTCGGTTCCCGGTACCGGAGAAAAACCAAAAAAAAAAAAATCTAAAACCTCACTATGTTTTGCATGTGTTTTGTCCAATTCTTTGTTCAGGACCCCAAGAACCTGGAAAGAAT